>NW_017306615.1:1023322-1059364 GCF_000935625.1 Nanorana parkeri | reverse complement strand
ATGCAAGCCCTGCTCATGAAATCCACTGCCACCGATGGCTAGCAATTGTCCATCTCTGTTCTAGGATAAGGAGACCTCTCCATGTCTATGGCCTACAGTGACTACAAGTGGGCAACTCCTTTTTAAATGTTCCTGATCGAGCAGACAATCACCTCAGTCAACCTCATTACAGGACCAGGAATAAAAGACTGTATTAAGCATCTATTTGTTAGGATGAGAACAAAAATAACTCCAGCCGAGTTCAACTCAAGATGAAAAATGGAGCTATGACGTGTGGCATCAAGAGACCTGTTGGTAAGTGAGGTCCCTTAGGGAACCGGCTGAAGGAGGCTTGCAGGTCACAGCAATGAAGGCTAATTATAAAGGAGTTATAAAGGATGAAGCCACATTAGGACAGCCAACGTCTCTCATTACACTGACACCATATATATACTATTGTATTGATTTCTCTATGTACATGGAGGACGATCACCTCCGCTGCACTTCACGAACGGCTTAACAAAGTTTTTTGCTCATCAAAGTTGCACCATGATGTTTGATTGTTGCACCATGATTAATATCGGAATCAGATAGATTTTAATATCGGAATCAGATACACTTTAATATCGGAAACAGATACAATTCAATCTCTGTATCAGATACGATTCAATCTCGGAATTAGATACATTTTAATCTCAGAATTAGATACATTTTAATCTCAGAATCAGATACATTTTAATCTCAGAATCAGATACAATTCAATCTTGGTATCAGATACAATTCAATCTCGGAATCAGATACAATTCAATCTCGGAATCAGATACATTTTAATCTCAGAATCAGATACATTTTAATCTCAGAATCAGATACATTTTAATCTCAGAATCAGATACAATTCAATCTTGGTATCGGATACAATTCAATCTCGGTATCAGATACATTTTAATCTCAGAATCAGATACATTTAAATCTCGGAATTAGATATTTATTATATTATGGGGAAATACTCGATCAAATGACAATGTAACCAGGCTCATTGAATCTCCCAACCACGAGCTCCTCACACTGCAGTGTTGGCCGGAGGGGCGATGAGACTGCAGCCAGGGACATAAAGGAAGTGTTCATGTCAAATGAAAGGCTGATTTAGGGTGAAAGCCCACTTGGCGACATTGTGCGTAGCAAAGACGTTCATGCGGCACGTAGGGAATAATCGCTCCTTTTTTCAGTCTACGTGTCATGTTTTACTTACTCTTGATGTGCAACGTGAAGATTTACGCTTCCAGGAAACTCTTTGGAAGCATTTCAAGGGAAAAACATTTTTTCATTTTTTCCATACAACCTATAGCGAAAAACATGTGAGCTGTCATTGCTGACCTCGCCTACTGATATTGGCTTGCACGGTGATTTAAAAGCATCAGCATTTTCTGAGCCGCTTCTGAGAGCCAATATTCAGATAGATTCTGACTTCACTGACAGCATGCTGCAACAAGAAGTTTGAGAATTAGACTGGAGTCCTTTTAAACCTTTCCCAGTGCCCTGACTATTTCTGCAGGGAGAGGCTGGACTGAGCTGCAACAGCCCTGTCCCAGCCTCAGTACTCAGAGGAAGTGTCGTGACCTCAGGAGGTTAGATCACTTCCACTTTAAACACAATGGGGGAGCGTTTTGAACCAACCCACCGAGGAGATGTCACCAGCATTCTACACTCGCAATGATGCGTCAGGACCACCCACCAATGGGAAAGATCACAATATTCATTAAAAAGGGAGTTTTTACCACATTCACTAAGCTAAGTAAAAAAAATCACTTTACACAGTGAACATGCTTAAAGGAGAACTATGAGGTTTCACTCACCATATAGTTCTAGCCGACCTGTGACAATGAGACTGTCACAGGTCGGCTCAGTAGATCAGGAGGTGACCGAACACATACCGGCGTTCGCTCACCTCTCGATCCTGTCACGGCTTTCTGCCGTGACAGGGGAGGGGCTGGATTCCCCGCTCCGATCCGCCAGCGCTGACTGGTGGAACGGATGGGGTCCGGCACAATTGTCGGGATCCGCTCCAGCTGCGGCGTCTCAGTATACCGCGAGCTACAGTTCGCGGTATACTGAGCCTAGGGTGACGGGAGGACGCTAGTTTGTGTCCTCCCGTTACCCTAAGGAGAACTATGGAGAAAAGCCTTAACCCCATAGTTCTCCTTTAATTCCTTTAGTAAGTCAGGGTCATTGCTTTTACCGCCACATGAGCCTTCCTGCCCCAGGGCACATTTCTGGATGGAGTAATGCCGGCCATACACATATAGATTATCTGCAGATTTTCTATGATCAGATGGAAAAAGTGCAACAGACTCCTCCATCTACACTAAACTGTGTGTATGGAGGAATCTCCCACTGGGCCAAGCTTTAGTATCTTGCTAGTCGGCCCCGCTGGCTGTCAAAATACCTGAACAATCTGATTGGATGCTGGCATTGTTCAGGTATTTGGACAGCTAACGGGGCCAACTAGCAAGATACTGAAGCTTGGCCCAGCGGGAGATTCCTCCATACACGCAGTTTAGCGTAGATGGAGGAGTCTGTTGCACTTTTTCCATCTGATCATAGAAAATCTGCAGATAATCTATAGGTGTATGGCCAGCTTTAGTCTGTAAAGTGAGAAGACTTTTTAGGGAGAAACCTAGAGGTTGTAATTAGTGACATCCCATTCTTCAAATGTTAGTTGACTGGCAGATATGATAGTCATGCTGATCCTCTGGCTTCATCCTTGGGGCTACTAACTCAACGCAGGCATGATATTTCTTTCAGGAAAGATTTTCCTTTAGCAAAACATGATCTTGGCTCTCTGCTGGGATTCTGCATCATAGCGACTGAGCAATCGTAGGTGTCTGGTAATAAATCTGTTCGTCATATGCTGATTAACAGAATAATTAGCAGGATGAGGTTGTTGAACTTCTGTTTACTGGCTGAGGTTGCTGAACTCATGCAGGGGTTGCGTCACTCCTGGCTCCAGCTGCCTGCAGCAGAGGTGTGAGGATCTGTGACAGCTCAGTATGACTATTTGGAGATCTAAGAATATCTGGAAGAGTTTTGTGTGTTCCCAAGAAGTATACCGAACTTCTAAACCTCACGTAGCTGTAGATATTTGCGTAGTCTGAGGTATTGAGATTGAGTTAGTATGTGAATATTTTTCATATGTGTGATGTGTTCAGTTGTATCTCCAATCTTGAATTCCCTGGAACCCGGAAGGAAGCTGTCGGTGCTGGTTAATCAGCTGCGGCTAGGGCATTCCCCTTTCCACAGCTGCATGTAAATAAAGGGACAGGATGCCGGTGGCCTTATTGACCTTGGCACATGGCCACATTTGGTCAATGACAGTGACCTAATATGGCCATGTGGCCATATAAGGTCAATTATGTCATCAGTATCCTACCTGTTTGTTCACACGCAGCTGCTGGGTGGAGAATGTCCTGGCCACAGCTGATTGGGCCAGCATGTCATCTTCCTTCCTGGTTCAGACGAACCCAACTTTGGAATGAACCTGAACTTATTCCTAATCATATCCAACTCTTAGTGATTCTTTGGGCACCATATCTGATCAGATCTACTTAAAGAAGAATTTCACCCTCATCATAAAAATGACAGCAAAGGCACCTTTACAAATGTTTAGCAATGACAATCTACAAACAGATACTTATAGATTTTTGCCAGCTTTGTATTCTTTGCATAACTTATTTTTCTTTTCCTCCCTATTCTTATCATGGTGGCCATTTTCAATAGGGTCATATGAATCCATCTCCCTTTACTTGCTGGAATTCTGGGTCTGTCTCCTGGAACATAGTAGAAATGTAAACCAGCACACCAGTCCTTTTAGGATAGCAAAAGCTTCATTTATTGAAGTTTTTTGTCATATGACCAACAAGCTCTTTCGGGGATCACACAGGGTCCCTTCATCAGGCTTTAGCATTGATGTCTCCTGGAACATGTGACAGTGCACATCATCTGAAGGGGGAAAAATGCATTTTTCCCCGAGAGATCATGTGAGATTTTGCAGTTTACAGATAAGGTTTCCCAGGAAGGCACTGGTGATGTTCCCAGGATGCATCTGTGAGGCTAGGGCTACATCACCAGTGCCTCACTCAACCAGAGAGTGGAAAACAGTAATTGCCATTAAAAGCAAAAACATCCCATGAACCCATGAATGTAAGATGAATTCATATTGGCATGCTGTTGTGATATTTATGAAAAGGGGGATAACGGTCCGCTTAAAGGGCCTTTTTTTTTTTATTGGTGAGTTTTTTACAAGGTCGGTCAGCAGGTCTTTCCTTAAAGTGACACTAAACTCTGGAGTTAAATCTTAAAAATGCATTCAAGTCCCTTAACTATTAACAACAATGTATCTTATTTGTGTATCACTCGGCTGTAGATCCTCAAATCATCTCTGAATTGGTGCTGACACTGTCCTTCCTTCTGGAGGGGGGCTACTTCTGTTCCCCATGGTCCCTCTGTGTGTTGTAAACCTCACGTAGCAGTAGACATTTGCGTAGTCTGAGGTATTGAAATTGAGTTAGTATGTGAATATTTTTCATATGTGTGATGTCTGTTCAGTTCTCCAATCTTGAATTCCCTATCCTGGTGACCCGGTCTCTCATTTTTTTTTCTCAAAGTGAGGGTTAATCTCCAGAGTGGACTCACAAACGCTCATTGGGGACAGGGCAAAGTGGACACCTGTCTCTGGCTTTGAACCAGAAAGTCTGTCAGATTCTAAGAACTGTGTCATGGAATGCAGACCTGCCAGATGACAAAACCGGGTCTCAGGTCGTCGTTTGTTTAATAACAACATCTATTTATTTGTAGTGATTGGCATCCAAACATTCTACGATGACATGCCAAAGCCTGTCAAGAAGGAATGTGTAGATCATGATGATGGCTTCTGATTGGCTTCACAAACAGATGCCTGGTGGGGACAGGGAAAGAGCTGACACTTATTTGGCCTTACACCAGAAAGTTTATTTCTCAGCTCTTCTGCAAACCTGGCGGGTGATAAAACTTGCATATCAACCTATTTAATCTGCCAAAGGATTTGTATTTCTGTCCCTACAGTCCTGAGATTTATAAAGCTCTGCCGCACAGCCAGGCTGAAGACTAGACTTTTCTCTGCTGCAGTTTTTTTTTTGCATAATATATTTTTATTAAAGGTTTTTAACATCTGCAACACATACATTGATGATTACTTTCTATTATGTATACTCAATTACAAAAGTAGTAACTATGAGACATATACAGCATTGTCTAATGAAATTTAAAATAACTCCGATTCAATTTTACATATGTAGGAAACAATTGGGCTCACTGGAACCAAACTATAACCAAGCCTTCAACTTGAGTACTGTAAATCCAGAGCTGATATATTGTTTAACACTTACAAAATTAGAATGCATGTTGTTGCAGAAAGGAATACTAAGGGGAAGTACTATGGGTAGGGCAAGGATGGAAGGTTGGATAAGCATGGGAAGAGAAGAGAACGCAAGACAGGTAAGGGAGGACAGGGGATAAAAAGGTAGAAAGGACAGTAGAGAGGAGCCATGGATGCTCATTCAGTTATATCAAGGCACATTATAAAACATAGTAATGTCAAACTATAATTTTACTTTAATTATCTAATTTGGAAAATTGGATCCAGGTGTCCCATCTTTTGTGGAACAATTTCCCTTAATTCAATCTATATGCTATTAATCTTTCATAACGACAATTTGAGGACACTCTATGGACAATATCCGAAATGGTCGGAATAGTAGAGGATTTCCAATTTCGGGCTATGAGGATTCTGGCTGAGAATAAAATATGTTCAGATTTCACACACTCTAGAAGGGGTAAGAAATTACTCTTAAAAGTATGATGGGATGGGGATGTAAGTTTTATACCAAGATATGGAATCTGTGACTTAGCCCATGTGTATGGATATATTTCTTGCATAGTACTCAAAACGTCTCTTTTTATATTAATCGGCAGTACCAGAGATTTCCCAGTATTGACTTTGTAGTATGATAAATCACCAAACATTTGTAATGTATCTTGCACCTCGGCCAGTGAAGAAGCCGGCTCTGACAGTGTGAGGATGATATCATCCGCGTAAAGGCCAATTTTGTGGAGATGTGATCCTATCCTGATCCCTGATATTAGAGAGTTATTTCTAATAGACATTGCTAAGGGTTCCATAATAAGGGAAAAGATAATTGGCGAAAGTGGGCAGCCTTGTCTCGTTCCATTTGTTATGGTGAATGGGGTGGATAGCATATTGGATGAGCAAACCTGGGCTGATGGCATGGTGTATAATGCTAGTATTGCCAAGAGTATGCTACCCCCCATACCAAAGTGTTCATGAACTGAAGACATATACCCCCAATATGCTGACGTTCCCTAGTGCCGTGTCACTATGTCCTGCTGCAGATACAGAGCCGGAGCACTTCTCCTATGCGGCCATCTTCCACCTCAGTCGGCCTTCTCTTCTGCTGCAGTTTAATAACACTCAGGTCTTGTCCCTCCGATAGACTATGACTGGACAATGAAAGGCAGGCTGATGAGCTCATCTCTCTGCCATTTTCTTTTCTCCTACTCCTACTTTTCTCAGCATGTTTCCCAAGCACCTGTGCAATACAGCACACCTGATTGGCTCCTTGTACTTGTTCTTCATCTTCCAGCCTGTTCACTGCTGTACATGAGATTGCAAGAGGCTGATACAGGTCAAATTCAAATAAAAATACAGTTAAAGGAGAACTATGAGGTGAGTGCTTTTCACTCACCTCATAGTTCTAGCAGACCTGTGACAATGAGACTGTCACAGGTCAGCTCAGTAGATCGGGAGGTGAGCAAAAACATACCGGTGTTATCGTCTCAGTATACCGCGAGCTACAGCTCGCGATATACTGAGCCTAAGGTGACGTGAGGACGCTAGTTTGTGTCCTCCCGTTACCCTAAGGAGAACTATGGGGAAAAGCCTTAACCCCATAGTTCTCCTTTAAAGCAAATTATGGCCTCCTATTAAAGGAGAACTATGAGCTTAGGGCTTTTGCCCATAGTTCTCCTTAGGGTAACGGGGGGACACAAACTAGCGTCCTCCCGTCACCCTAAGCTCCGTATACCGCGAGCTACTGCTTGCGGTATACTGAGACGCTGAAGAGGATCCCGACAATTATGTCTGGATCCGCCCAGCTGAGTGAGTGACAGCTGGCTCTGCCTATCTAGAGGCAGAGCCAGCTGTACCCGCCCCCTCCCCCGTCTGATCCGCCAGTCAGCGCTGGCGGATCGGAGCGGGGAGGGGGGAATCCAGCCCCTCCCCTGTCACTGCAGAGGGCTGTGACAGGATCGAGAGGTGAGCGAACGCCGGTATGTGTTTGCTCACCTCCCGATCTACTGAGCCGACCTGTGACAGTCTCATTGTCACAGGTCGGCTAGAACTATGAGGATGAGTGAAAAGCACTCACCTCATAGTTCTGCTTTAAAGAAATATGCTGTACTTAATTGTAAGTTCATCATCACTTTTCATTTCTCTTTGACCCTCTGCAAAGCCACAATATACCTTTTGATTCTGCCAACGAAGTCTACTTAATGCAGCTTGCTGTGGTGGGGGGCAACGCTGCTGCAATGCTACCAAATTCAAAGCAGCATTGTCCCTCATGTAGGCTGCAGCTGCCTGCACTGCTGTGGGATGAGAATATGGTGGAGAGGGTGTGATCAGCATTGTAACTGTTAATTTACAAGTCTGTAGCTTGTTGGTCATCAGCTGACCACACTTTTATCGGTCCACTGCTTTTTTCAATTGGTAAAACCCTCTGTACTGCTACAACCCTCCCACTGTGAGCTGCAGTGTCTGGGAGTGAGAGTGTGTGAGACACAAATGAAGGAGGATATGGCTGAATCAAGGGAGGCAAAAAAGGTTTTTCCCAATCATCTTTCAGGGCAGCACAAGAGAGAGTGGGGCTCTGCCCGGCTATAACAGTAAACACAAGGCTCACATGAGCAGGCAGGCTCAGACTCACTGCCTCAGCTCTATGTGTTCCCAAAATCAGAATATTGATATGATAAGGCCTTCATGCTAGTTGCAGGGGTCCCCCACATTATCGAGGTTAGACACTTCCCCAGGGACAGTGGACCTAGCTAGCTTGCTTAGGTGTCATTGGGGAGTGAAGTCCTATTTTGCATATTTATGCTATTACCCTCCACTCCTTTCCTCCCTCTGAGACGTGTCTCTTTACTGCCCTGTGGTTTCCTTCCTCCACCACCTTAGGAAGGGTAACTTTTCCCACCAGCTTAGTGGTACTAATACCCCTTTGGAAGAACTGGCTGACCTTTTCATGCTTGGGCTTGACTTCAGTGGGCAAGCAGAACAGACATCTTGCAGTGCTGCTATGTTGGAAGTGAGCAGGTCTTTGGTGCATCTAGCAGGCCCATGTGGTCTTTTGGTGATGGCTCCATCCATGTGCGCCAGTGAGGACTGAGCTGTTCCCAGTAGTTCCAGGTCACAGGTGGATGCACTGCCATTATCACATACCTGGTAGAGGACCGAGTAGTTGAGGAGGCCTCCTTTACAACTGTTGTCCCAAACCCCTGAGAGTGGTAACAGGGAGTGAGAGGACAGAGAGAAGCACCGGGGCCAGGGGGTGTAGGGCACTGTGCCTGGGTAAGTCCAGAAGCTGGTCTCCAAGGAAGCGGGCAAGGATGCAGCCAGAAGACAGCAAAGAACAGTGCAGGAGCAGGATGAAGTCAGGCAGGCCAGGGTCAACACCAATCGGGCAGCGAAGTACAAGAACGGCAGGCAGAAGAATAGTCCAGGAACAAGCAGAGGTCAGGGGCAGGCAGCAATCAGGAGTAGTCAATGGAGATCATGGTCAAGGCACCAGAATACAGGAACAGGCAGAATCACAGGAACACACACACAAGCTGAAAGACCATCCAGCAATGATCCACAGAATAGGCAGGTTTAAATACCTGCCTGTTCTGTGGATCATCCATCAAGGGGAGTTGCGTCATATCCTGTGCGCCACGTTATCTTTGCGTGTATGTTCAGTTGCGTGCTCATTAGCGCATGTTTCCCGCAAATGCGGAAGACTGGGCCACACATATGTGCTGAAGCACCCAAACGGCCATATATAGTTTTACAGCCAGCCTGCGAGTCTTGGCGTGCCCATTCCGCACTTCCTTCAGCGCCTTTGAGCTCACAGATGCCAAAGGAGGGCTGATGGGTGAAAGCCAGAGCGGCGAATTGGTGTGCCTCTTATAAGTATAGGATTTGAATGAGCTTTGTGTTGATGTTCGTTATTGGCACGGCAAGGTGGAGGCAGAGGCTGCAGCACCAGCACCTCTCAATCTGCCCAACAGAGTGCCAGCAGCAACCAGCCTTTTAAATCCTTCCTACACTTATGTCATACCTGAGGGTGTGCAGGGGTACCGGGGGCTATTTACTCTATTTTACCCTCACCTACACCCTACTTATGTTGCAACAAGAAGAGGTGACAGCTTAGTGTGTGTCGGCTACAGGACTCTCTTTGCAATGTTTTAGGCAAAAGCCCCAACCAAAAAAAGCACAATAGTCCCACTTGTAGGCTGAACTAGAAATATATAAAGTGTGGATCCTGCAACATTTACCTGACAGACCCCTGGCCTAAACTTCTGTGCAGGTGCTGCATAGACAAAGCTGTGTTTAATGAATGCTCATCAAAGCTTGCAGGTGTTGGACTTCTGATTGCACTGGCTACACCCGCCTCCAGCTCAATATGTTTGCCACTTCATCTTTCCATCAGTCAGCAGCTCATCTTTCCATATTAGTCAGCAGCTCTAAAATACCATTAGGCCTGGACTAGTTAAGAGCTTACGAGCTGGAAGCTGGAACTTAAATGTGGGCTAGGTAAAGCTACTCATATATACTGCAGTGTATTGCAGGATCATTGTGTATATGAATTGATTGACTAAATATGTAGCATTTGTGTGACTCATTTTCTTTTATTCCTGATAAGACCTTTGGTTATGTTTAGGTCTAGGTGCTGAAACAGTACCCTGTATACCAGTGGATACCAGTGTCTACTATATACCCCAGTTGGCATGCTCAACCACAGCCTACTATCACCTGAAGCTTCCAGAGTTCCTCCACTGGATCCACAGATAGCCAGTGACTAGGTTTTAACTATGATATGTGATCATAAGTGTCTGCTTTGTGGCATTAGCCTTATTTGCATACTTATTGTTAATTGTTGGGTCTTTTTAGATGAATGTACTTTAAATGCTGACCTCAGGCTTCCTGCAGTATGCTCTACATATTATTTTATTGCATGGCACTGGAGTCAGTTCACTTATGCGTGTATAATTGTGCTTATATTCAAGTTGTATTGTGTGTTCATAAACATGCACGTGGCATAGATAACTTAGAAGGACCATTAGCCTCCGAGGTTCAATTGGGTTATCTCTTTGCTGCAGATCAGGCCTTTTATAAGAAATTCATGTAAGTCTATAAATGTTCTATTTCTAATTGTCTGCTTTGTGGTCTAGGCCTCAATTGCATAAGTTGCTCTATGATTTTTTTTTGTGTTTTTCATATATGAATATATGTTACCACTGACATCATGCATTCTGCAATATGTTTTGTCTCTATGTATCCATTTACATGGACGACATTGGGGCCAGTTCACCTATATGCATGTGTTATTTTTATTATATTCATGTTGTATTGTTTGGTCATGAATGTGTAGATGGTAGAAATGGTTTAGGGATAAGACCTCTGGCTGCTGAGGTTTGCCAGGGTTAGTTTTATGCTGCGGCTCAGGCCCCATATAAAAAAAATTCACAACCTATTAGCCTGTATGTGTGATATCTCTAATGGTCTTCTTTGAGGCATAGGTTATGTTGTAGACATTGCTGCCTGGTTTGTTGGCTTTTTCTTGTATGAACGCAACTTAGCAATGGTTTCATGTATTCTGCAGTATGCTTTGTTTTATTTATTATTATACATGATTTATATAGCGCCAACAGTTTGCGCAGCGCTTTACAATATAAGGAAGACATTACAATCACAATACAAGACAAGATGGTAAGAAGGGCCCTGCCCCTGAGGCATTACAATCTATTAATTTTTATACACCGCATTAGTCTGTTTCTCTATATAGATCATTTGGATTATATTCTAGTTGTAGTTGTCCTTGAATATGAACATATAATAGATGGTTTAGAGGTTCTGGCTGCTGAGGCTACATCCAGCAGAGAATCAAAACCCCAAGCCAAGTGCCCTTAGGCTGCATTAACAGATAGCGTTTGCGGTTTGTGCGGAAGACCGTGCGGGATGAAACCGCTAATATTTTTAAATGTGCGCGTCTGCCATTCATTTGCGGCTATTAAATAGCCTCGACCGTGCGGAATCCACCGGATTATCGCGCTTGCACTATTTCGGGGGCTGCGCGGTTTTGTACCGTGCGGCCCCCGCAATGGTGTGAACGATACACATTGAAGTGCATTGAATTCCCTGTTTAGAGGTGCTCCGCGCGTATCTGTACAAGCGAATAAACACAGAAAGCCGCTCAGGTGTAAATGGAGCCTTATTATCGAGCACTACCAGATGTAATCCCTGTGCCTGAAAATGTTACACAGTTTCAGTCACCTACCAGTTGACTGGAACCGTGCAGGAATTGGGGTGATCTGAGGAGTGAAGGTGCAGGAATTGGGGCTGATCTGAGGTGTGAAGGTGCAGGAATTGGGGCTGATCTGAGTGGTGGAGGTGCAGGAATTGGGGTGATCTGGGGGGTGAAGGTGCAGGAATTGGGGATGATCTGAGGGGTGAAGGTGCAGGAATTGGGCTGATCTGTGGGGTGAAGGTGCAGGAATTTGGGCTGATCTGTGGGGTGAAGGTGCAGGAGTTGGGGATGGTCTATGGTGTGAAGGTGCAGGAATTGGGGCTGATCTGAGGGGTGAAGGTGCAGGAATTGGGGTGATCTGAGGGGTGAAGGTGCAGGAATTGGGGCTGATCTGAGGGGTGAAGGTGAAGGAATTGGGGCTGATCTGAGGGGTGAAGGTGCAGGAATTGGGGTGATCTGAGGGGTGAAGTTGCAGAAATTGGGGCTGATCTGAGGGGTGAAGGAGCGGGAATTGGGGTGATCTGAGGGGTGAAGGTGCAGGAATTGGGGATGTTCTGAGATGTGAAGGTACAGGAATTGGGGTGATTTGAGGGGTGAAGGAGCGGGAATTGGGGATGATCTGAGGGGTGAAGGTGCAAGAATTGGGGCATATCTGGGGGGTGAAGGTGCAGGAATTGGGGGTGACCTGAAGACTACATACAGGTGAAACTCGAATAATTAGAATATCGTGCAAAAGTAATTGCAGTAGTTGCTGCAAAAGGGGCCCAAACCAAGTACTGAGTACATATGCATGCTTGTACTTTTCAGAGGTCCGATATTGTTCTATGTACAATCCTTGTTTTATTGATTGCATGTAATAATCTACTTTTTTGAGGTTGTGGATTTGGGGTTCTTGGGGTTTTCATGAGCTGTAAGCCATAATCATCACAATTATGACAAATCACGGCTTGAATTATCTTGCTTTGCATGTAATGAGTCTCTCTCATATATTAGTTTCACCTTTTAAGTTGCATTAGTGAAATAAATGAACTTTGCACCATATTCTAATTATTTGAGTTTCACCTGTATATGCGTGTTTTGTGTGTGCACCAGTTAATATAATAATAATTGACGGGTTTAACTTGCTGTTAGCAATACAACTGAGTGCAAAAATGTAAAACAAGCGATATGAATTTGTTGTGCTAATGATCGCTGGCACGCCGGTGGTGTAAAAACGACACTTAATGTGAAAAGGTTGCTGACCTCTGTTCCACTGTTTGCCTTTCGGTTTTTGCGTTTCCTGTTTTAGATTGGGGAGTCGCACTCTTTCATGCGCCGTCCTGGAAATTGCGTTGCTTTATTTTTATTTAATGACCATCCATATCATTATGCATCACATTGTACCTGGATTTCAGGCCCCACTGGAGCCTTTAGATGTACCGTACTTTGATTTTGATTTTTTTTTAAATGAACACATTATTGCATTCATTGGTGTGTTTTTTGTTTGTTTTTGTTTGTGTTTTTTTTAATCTGCATTGAGTTCAGCTTTCATATTCACCAAATATCAGAAAAATTAATAACCTTTGGCCCACATTTATGGTTTCCAAGAAACCTTGCGACATACGAGCTAAAAATGCAATTACAATAATAAGGAACATACTAATGGATTGTTAACTGCTCATTCTAGCCACTTCCAGTCATTCTGTTTTTATTAAAAGATGACATCTTGTCCCCAGGACGGTTTTGAGTTTAAATATAAACACACAAAGCTGTATTGTACCGGCAGACAATTTTGGCAATTGACAGTATGAATCCTGGATGAATATCTAAGTGTTGCAATAGCAATGGTGGTCACGTAATGCTTTCATGCTTATAGCGTGTTACCTGCCTATGTAAGCAGTAAAGTGCAGTTATTAGGTTACAAAATGGATTCCCTGACAGAGGACCACCATTGACACATTTCACCCCTGGGGACTTAATCATAGAGCAAAGTGTTTTTTGATGTATGGCCTGTATGCACAAATGTGTGTCAGTGCAGTGGTGACAAGTGAATGAGTGCTCGTTGGCGCAGTGGTTATGAGGAAATCCATTAGCATTGGTGAGGTGGTCATGAAGAAATACTTGGGCATTTGTGCAGTGAATGTGATGAAGTGCATTAGCATTGGTGCAGTGGTCATGAGGAAATGCATTGGTGCAGTGGTCATGAGGAAATGCATTAGCATTGGCGCAGTGGTCATGAGAGAATGCATTGGCGCAGTGGTCATGAGGAAATGCATATGCAGTGGTCGTGAGCAATTGCTTGAGCATTGGTGCAGTGGTCGTGAGTAAATGCATGAGCATTGGTTCAGTCAGCACAGTAGTTGTGAATGGATGAGTGCACATCTGTGCAGTGGTTGCCAGTAAATGAGTGTGGGATTGTGGGTTGGGTGCAGTGGTTAGTTGAGAGGGTGGGAATGGTGGTCAGAAGAGGGGGTAGGGATGGGAGAACGTGCATATGCAGTAGTGTCTGCACAGGGTGGTCACTATTATGCATTCTGGGGAACTTGCCGCCATGTTAAAAATATGTCAGTAAGATTCTACACATGCGTGGTAGTGACCACTTTGTGCTGCTGATTTGTGCGGGATGATGCCGCCATATTGGAGGCAGCATTCCAGCAGTGATGGAGTTATAAATTATCCTGTGCTGGAATATGGCGATGTGATTCAGCACTCCTAGATCATACACTACCACGCATGTGTGGTATACCACCGCCACAGTGCTTTCATCACCATGCCCACTAATGCACATGTATGGGGATGACGGGAAAGTATTGAGGGGGCTATACTGCACATGCATGGCTGCCATAGTCATGTCGGCTCATCCTAACGACGTAACCACCAGACATATTTGACAGACCCACATTAGGTCCCAATCCCTACCCCATAGAAGCCATAGCCATACACTTCACTGATGATGGCCAAAAGGCCAGAAACGGCTATATGCAGTATGGAATAAATGGCTCTATTATAATGGGCTGTATTTGCGCTATTCACAGCGTTCCTGAATGTCCGTCTGTTGAGGTGTAAATTAATGATTTGCATGACTGCCCACTGTCCTTTAAATAAGGAATAATCATCCTTATTTTGGAATCCGAGATGGAATGCATGTACCTGTACAGTTATAATGCCTCATATATGTCGACAGTAAAGTTGTATGCGGGTTTCCCTTCACAGAAATATATTCATACAATGGGTATAAATAGACCTGCCGTGTCCAGTCCTCTCTGGTTTACATGTCACACAATGTGTCTTTTGTCTGTTCTTCGTGTTAAGAATTTGTTCCTGATTTTTTTTCTAGAAACACCCAGTACATTGTATTGTTCCAATTGACTGCGCGGACCGGAACCTGCCTGAAGGTTTACGTCACCTTATTTCCCCAATACCTGTCAGTGAAAGGAACAATATATCTTCGGCATCAGGGCTGTCACTGTGTGCCTTTGACAGAGTTCAATCTTAACTGCCTATAGCAGCCAACATATGTTGTAATCTGATTGTGCAATGTCTATACAATCTTCTTAAAGTCCAAAACTTGGAGAATGTAAGAAACCCCTCTTAGGCTAGTCCTACATGGGGGGCCGAGCGAGAGAAATCACTCAGTACTCCACCTGCCATCTTTCATATTTAGACTTGCAGCATTTGATTGGATGCAGTCACCATGCAGCCAATATTCAGCCACTGGGAGATGTCCTCTCTACCTCTGCTTCGGTGACAGTGTGAGCGCCGTTGATTGGAGCAGAGTGCAGGGGGACATATTGGAGCGCTGAAGGCCCAGGGGGTAGGCACTACATTATGTGTAAGAGCAATGGTCCAACTCTCCAGCGCACTGCGTATGCCTGACTAACCTCATATCACCTTTGTGATTCATAGATAGATGACTGAATAGATAAATACATAGGCCCACTGTTCCTAACGTGTTAAAGATTACATGAGATTTTAGTCATTGGGTTTAGATTTACACTATATGGTCAAATTATTGAGTTCAGGTGTCTCAAGTGAAGGGTTTTGTTGATAATACAGCATACAAAGACATTTTAGACAATTGTGGGCTTCCAACCTTATAGTAACAATTTGGTGAAGGCCCTTTTCTGTTCCAGCATGACTTTCCCCCTGTTCACAAAGCCAGCTACATAAAGACAAGGTTTGGTGTGGAGAAACTCGGGTGGCCTTCACAGAGCCCTGACCTCAACCCTACTGAACACCCTTTGGGATAAACTGGAATGCCAATTGTTAGTCAGGTCTTCTCATCCACCATCAGTACCTGACCTCACAAATATTCTTTTGGCTGAATGGGCACATATTCCCATAGACACCCTCCCACAATAATTTGGAAAACCTTCCCAGAAGAGTTGAGGTTGTTTTTTATCTGTGAAAAGGGGGTCCAAATCCATATTAATGTCCATGGCTGGGAAATGCGATGTCCAACAAGCTCATATAGGTGTGACAGGTGTCCACAAGCTTTTGGTCAGAGATTCCAGATCAGCCTTTCTCAACCATTTTAACATAGAGAAACCATTTAAATAACTTTCCGGTCTCAGGGAGCCCTTGATAAAAAAATGACTACAGCTCACGGTACATTAGTGTGATGATCAGTGGGAAGAATCCTTATTACTTTCATGGCCAGTGGGAAGAATCTCTCCCTTCCTTACTGATAGCTAAAAAGATCATTGATGTCAATGGCTACTTATCAGAAAGGCAGAAAGTGCTAATTGCACAAGGAATCCCAAGCAACCTCTGGAGGAACGCTAGGGGGTCTACGGAACCATGGTTGAGAAGGGCAGAGATAGATTTTATAGTCTTACACTCAGTTACATGTTTTTTTTCTGTTTACCTCCAGTATTTCTTCTAATGACCACACCATAGAGGGAACTCTGACATTCATAAGCCATGTTTTTTGTCCTATGACACAAATTACGGTCACCATGCCCTCCAGACCTAGGCACAGACAAACCACATATTTTGCACTCGTGTTTTGGATTGAAGCTGATTGTCTGATTGTTTGGCTGGACATTCTGCCCTCCTGCCTTTAAATTGGTCCTCGATAATTCAATCTTGGCCGGTGGGAGCAGCTGGAAGTAAAGATAAGCTATTACCGATGGTGACATTAACCTGGCTTCTGAGAATTCAACGGCACAAGGAAGGCGGTTCTCTGTATCTCATTCTGTGCATAGAGAGGCATACTTTAGTTTGGCCATCTCTCCAATCCACAACATGGTGACCATTACCCGTAATGCTTTGGGTTGCTGTGCTTTCCCATTAGGGGTCCTTCTTTAAGAAAGTACAGTTGGGGGAATTTATCAATACTGGAGCAGATAAAATCTGGAGCAGGTGTGCATGGTGACCAATCAGCTTCTCTCTTCAGTTTGGTCAGTTTAGGTTTGAAAATGAAAGAGAGAAGCCGATTGGTTGCATACACAGCTGCTGCAGATTTTGTCTGCTCCAGTTTTGATAAATTCCCCTCAGTGTGCTTAAAGGAGAACTAGTGGGGAAAAGCCCTGACCCCAAGTTCTCCTAAGGGTAATGGGAGGACACAAACTAACGTTCTCTTGTGACCCAAAGCTCAGTATACCGCAAGCTCACTGAGATGCCGCAGCCGGAACGGATCCTGACAATGCTGTCTGGATCCACCCAGCTGCGTGAGTGACAGCTGGCTCTGCCTATCTAGAGGCAGAGCCAGCTGTACCCGCCCCCTCCACTGTCCGTTCCGCCAGTCAGCGCTGGAGGATCGGATGGGGGGGGGGAATCTCTGCAGGGATAGATCGAGAGGTGAGCGAGCGACGGTATGTGTTCGCTCACTCCCCGATCTACTGAGCCGACGTATGACAGTTTCATTGTCACAGGTCGACTCAGATTATGAGGCTGAGTGAAAATCACTTGCCTCGTAATTCTCCGTTAAAGTACAACGTAGATACAAACTGACATTTGGCACCATCACTGTATCAAAAACAAGTGCCATTTTTAAACAAAGAACTTGTTCTAACCTTTTTCTCATACTTTGTTACATCTTAGTGCCATCGATCTCCAGCAGCCTTATCGAAGCAACTTCCTGTCTACATGCACTCCAGCAATGGCTGCATGGCCTTTCCCATTTCCCAGGGCAGGTTGACTGGACCATGCCGGCATAGTGTGTGTTTAAAAGTCCTCCCATAGTCTCCACCAAGAGCCCATGTAACAGGGTGACAATGCAGAAGTACAATTGGGAGACAGGGACTGAGCGTTGTCACCACATAACAGAAGCTATTTGGGTTTGGGGCACACAAAAATGACTTCTATCCTTTGTGGCTATTAAGGGTGCTGCTTTAATTTTTGTTAAAACACACACACACCTTATGGCGTGCACTGTGTAAGATGTTTTTGCATGCAAAGCACCCAATGCTAGAACCTCTATCAGCTTTTTATTGTTCTGTGTCCTCGTGTTCCTTCACATCCTGTAGCAGTGACAACATGATGAGGAGTGGATGGTAGCCTCATCAATTGGACAGCAACATAAATATGATAAAAATTCTAACTTCACCCCACTCTGTCTAAAACAGTGTCCTGGCAGTGGTTACACTTGATTCTGGTAGGGAGTACTACCCTCTGGCAAGGGTTGCGACCGTTATGTAGACCTGGCAACTCTAGCCCCAAAAGCTCTCCAGCATCTACCCGGGACTGAAATGTTAGATTGGATGGACTGACCCTATAAACCCTTGTCAATACACCCAAGCCAAGCATGGGTGTATTGACTTGTATTGAGGCTGTACATCACATATGTTTTTAACTGTCTCCTGCAGCATGTCTCCAGGCTCCGACCACTGCTGTAGCACGTTTGCAATCTCTGAAATCATCTGTAGCATTACATTTACAAAGTTTTCCAAATATTATGTACCAGTTCCCCTGGTCAAGGACAATGGCTGGGCCAAGGGGTAGGCAGAAGAGGCAGACACCTTGGGCACTTGAGCAGGAGGGGGGGTGCAAAAAGGGCAGGACCTGCAACCTATGCTGCTGGAGTAGTTCACAGTTCAAGGAGGATCCTTGGGGGTAGGGGTGCACTTTGGCTGTTTGCCTTGCTAAAGGACTTTGTCTAGGCACTGTCAAGGACCACAGTAAAGAATCCCTATAGCTAGTAAGTTGACCAACATTACTCAAAACCAAGGGTAGCCAAACTTTTGATGCTCCAGCTGTTGTGGAACTAGAAGTCCCATAAGGCATTGCAAGACTCTTGACAGCCACAGGCATGACTACTAAAGGCAGAGGGATGATTGGATTGGTAGGTTCACCATAGCCGGAGGTCTGAAGTTTGGCTATAGTTTCTCTAAACCATTATGATTGTCCCGTTACCTGCTACAGCAGCCGCTGAACCTGAACCCAGCAGCGGACTTATTACTGGTTGCCCAATTGTGAGGCTTGTAAAAGAAATGATGTGTAGACACTGCCATCTGGTGGTGAAAACATAGAAGGCAGGTAGCTGATAAAGAAAACAGAGCCAAATGATTAATTGCAGTATCAAAGTACAGAACAGGAAATTATCAAGCTTTGCGGAAAGTACACAAGCACAGGCTCATCTGTGTCTTCTATTTATGCCAGGATCTCCTAGCTTGTTATTAATTCTATTGCATAATTATTTTCGTAGTGCTGACATATGGCACAGCTCTAAACTGAAGTGATTGTTGCAGTGGGAGAGTAGGCAGAGGGCAGGAGTGAATGACTCCTCCAGGCTTCACCCAACTCCCTATTTAAACAAGGGTCCTCTGTTCAGGCTTCGACAGTCACGTGTTTCAAGCAACAGTGAGGGTGGAAATGGTATATAGGCAGCATACAATCTCCAGGCAGGTGTCAGGGGGCAGAGTTGTGACCCCACAGAGACACGACTTCAGCCTGTGGTCACTTCTATCAGCAGTGATAAGAATTGGAGACGCCAATAAGACCAATGAATGCCTACACAAGGAACCGGAGACACCAGCATCACCAAGTATTCTTTTAATGAAAGGTGCAGATATAAAAAATACTCAAGGTGACTTTTTAACTTGTAAAGTTTACATTAGATTTTAGTCAATGGGTTTAAATTTACACAATATGGTCAGAAATATGTGGATCACCCTTACAAATCATTGAGTTTGGGTGTTTCCAGTGAAGGGTACTGTTACTACGTTTTATTATTATTGAGCCGTTCCAACCTTCTGGTAAGAGAATGGTGAAGGCCCTTTTCTGTCCAGCATGACTGTGCCCTTGTGCACCAAGCCAGGGCCATAAAGACATGGTCTGATGATTTTGGTGTGGAGGAACTTAAGTGGACTTCACAGAGACCTGATTTCAACCCTGCTAAACACCTTTGGGATTAGGGATGGGTGTGGAGGAACTTCAGTGGACTTCAGAGACTTGATTTCAACCCTGCTGAACAGGGATACGTTGGAACAGCAATTGTTTTCCAGGTCTTCTCATCCGACATCCTTACCTGACCTCACAATTGCTCTTTTGGCTAAACAGGCACAAGTTTCCACAGACAGCCTCCAACATCTTACAGAGAACCTCCCCAGAAGAGTGGAGGCTGTTATAACCCCAAAGAGGAGGCAATTCCATCTTAATGGGCATGGTTTTGGAATGGGATGCCCAACAAACTCATATAGGTGTGATGGTCAGGTGCCCACCAACGTTTGGCTTAATATAGTACTCTTCTTGCCATTGCTTAGAAGGTCAGATTTGAGTAGACCGTAGCAATTCCATCTTTCGGTTGGGCATCTATTTCCAAAAATCATGTGTTTTTTGTTTTTTGTTTTGTATATGTCTGAAGTGTCAGACTCTCGTAGCTACAGCAGAAGGGATGGTGTGGAACACAAATGCTCTCTGAAGCTGAACACACCCACAGGGCAGGGAACGCAATGTACAATGCTGTGTCTAAACATGAAGAGAACTGACCATCTATTGATCCAAGGATGGCAATGATGGGAGGGAGCCAAGCTAATGCCTCTTTCAGAGATACGCCTCAGTAATGAGCGTTATAATCACCCTCATCCATCAGGCTGGAGCAGTCAATGTTGATGAGAGCTAATGTGGCTAATTGCTCTGTATGTCACATGGCTCCCGTGAAAGATGGGTATTAGCAAGCACAGGGATGATACATATATTGCAGTGTGTAGGGGTTGCCTGGGACATATTTGCTGTGTAATTCCAGTGGTTTTTTTTTAAAACTAGTTCACCCAGAAGTGACATTGTAGTTCTAGGTAGAGCCTGTTGGGCTGACTCAGTCCCTGACTTGTTATATGTCTCGGATTCTCCAGCAGCATGAACTCCCTGCCATAATCTCCAACTCTCTTCCTGTCCTGGGAGTTTTGGGTGTCCCCATCCACCCTTATGTGTTCCCAGCTTATACTGTTACATTCTCCATCATATAACATGAATTTAAAAAATCCAGCAGGGCTGGTGAGAGGCCCTCAAAATGACAACACTAGGCTCAGGAACTTAGCACAGAGATCTTATCGATGGAGCTCCTGAGAGGTAGAAGAGACTGTCATGTGGTTTATCTCTCCACGTCCACCAAATACTGGAAAATTAGTTTTGGCTGGACTGACTCTTTAAGTGCTTTCCTTTCCTCCAGATCACCAATCTTTATTTTTCTTTCATCTCCTGGCCTTCAACTTTTTAAAGATTACCATTGACCTCAAATATATCTTTTTCAGAATTAAAATACAGGACTGGGATGTGTGTGGATGGAGAAGATCTCAAGGGTGGGCATTTCCAGCAGGGGGATATTCACTAATAGCCCAAAGAGCATACGTTGGGCTGGAAAGGTGACAGTAGTGGAGTATTGCAGGTTTCTAAAGCAGTACAATCTCTGCCATCTCTACTATAAATTTACCAAAACTAAGGGCCCATTCACACCATGGTGGGTCACAACAGTTGTTGGTAGATCTAAGGGTCTACTCACACCATGGCGGGTCACACCACACAGTTGTTGGTAGATCTAAGGGTCTACTTGCACCATGGTGGGTCACACTACACAATTGGTATATCTAAGGGCCCGTTCACACCGTGGCGGGTCACACCACACAGTTGTTGGTAGATTTAGGGTCTACTCACACCATGGCAGGTCACACCACACAGTTGCTGGTAGATCTAAGGGTCTACTCACACCATGGTGGTTCACACCACACAGTTGCTGGTAGATCTAAGGGTCTACTCACACCATGGTGGGTCACACCACACAGTTGCTGGTAGATCTTAGGGCCTGTTCACACCATGGTGAATCACACTACCGAGTTGTTGGCAGATGAAAGGGCCCAATCATACCATGGTGGGTCACACCACACAGTTGTTGGTTTGATCTAAGCGCCCATTCACACCACGGTGGGCCATACCACACAGTTGTTGGTAAATCTAAGGGACCATTCACACCATAGTGGGTCATACCACACACTTGTTGGTAGATCTAATGGTCGGTTCACACCATGGTGGATCACACCACACAGTTGTTTGTAGATCTATGGGAGCGTTCACACCATGGTGGAGTCACACCACCAGCATTTTTGCAATGCACATTAGGTGCTTTGGTCAATTTTAAGCACAGTCAAAATTCCTAAACCCTGATGAAGGGAGGTTTTCTGCAGGCCCCCAAAACTAATTGGCTGTCTTTCTACTGTGAGCTTGGTGTATCTTTGGACATATGCTTGGCGCTCTCATGGGACTGTATATTTTATAGAAAGGGGGATGGGTTATCGATTCCTTTAAATTATGGGCTCTTGTGACTCGGGGCTGACTAGGGGCCAGGTCAATGTACTGCAGTATAGGTTCTGGTGATGAGCCTACAAATGTTTTTTTTGCTCGAAAGTTTGTTGCTTGCGAAATTCACGAATCTCAGGGATTCGCCATTAACTCATGGTGGTTGAGAACCGAAGCCTCATCCCTAAATGTAACTCATGTGCCCATCCTTACAATATTGTTCCCTCTTTGTTCTACGTGACTGCATAGCACAGCAAGGACTGGTGGGGGGGGGGGTTTCACAAGAGTAAGTACACCGCTTTCCAATATTTTGCACGGCACAATAGTTCCTGTATTATGTATTGATTATTACATTGTGTACTATTTGTCTGCCATTTGCACTTAAAAGGCTCCTGCTCAATGATCACATATTTGCTCAAAATAAATATTTTTTAATTCCTCTGAATGCCTTTCGATTTTGACGTCAGCGACCGCGCAACTCCACACTCAGTGACGGGAAGTGGTCCTGGTCTCGTGTCAGGCACAGAAGAAGAGACGAGCATTTTTAGACCCGGCATTGTGTGTTGACCTTTCCATCCATCAAGGTTAAGTGGCAATAATGGAGATCCAGCTGCAAGAAGAGCCTGTTATGATGTCACCCACCTATATATAGCAAATCGCAGAAGGGCTTAATGGCTTGATATCGGCTGGCGGGAGAGGGGAGGGAGCAGTGGGCTAGCTGTCAGCTGAGAAGGGATATGACGGGTTGGAAATGTGATGTGAATTAATTCATTCACGGAAGACTATAGGATAGTTGGCTGAATAACGCCGGGTGTGACTAGTGTGGCCATTTATGTCAGGCTGGTCAATTCGGTGGGGAAATTGTATTTAAGGCAGAACGGAGAGGCTGCAATTGTTGGCCTAATGAAAAATGCTGGTTGCCTGGCCGCCTCCGGCTGCAATACTTCAAGACCATGACCTGGAAAAAAGCATGCAGAGGGCAGGCAGAGTAAAATTACGACAATCTGTTTTTTAGTATCAAAGATTGTGGACTGTGATACCGAAGAGAACTCCAAAGTTTGTCTTCATAGCTGTTATTATTAAAGTTATTTCATCTCTAAACCTTTCATGACCTGAGGCCATTAATGCCCAAATGCCCAGACCAGTTTTATTCAGTGCTTTCTAACACTGTGTGTTTGTGACGGTTCTCATTCAGCCAGGTCATGGTATAGCTGTAAAAAAAATTAGTCAAGGTAACTGGACTCGTTGTATTTTTCTTGAAGACGTTTCACTGGTTATCCAACCAGCTTTCTCAATACAGAATGACTTGTACAAAAATTCTCTGGGAATAAATATGGTGACTGTCGCTCCAATCCATATGATCTGTTAATCGCAACCAGGTGTTGATTGCATTTGCATAATTGGAGCTAGGAGGTGTTATTAACCTGCCCAGAGAACAGGGGCGTAACTAGAAATCAAAGGGCCCTATAGCAAAATTTTGTATGGGGCCCTGTGATTTCTAGTTGCGTCCCTTGCAGAGCCCACCTGAGATCCCACCTGAGATCCCACACCGCCCACCTGAGAGCGACCCTGCAGAGCCCACCCTGGACTCTATGGTGGGCTCTGCAGGGCCTCAGGTGGGCTGGTCACACCCCTGCACACCTTGTCAACCACAATCCGCTGTCCGCCTCCTCCTCCTCCTGCACAGGGCCCTGTCTCCCCTTCCATCGCCGGGCCCTGTCTCCCCTTCCATCGCCGGGCCCTGTCTCCCCTTCCATCGCCGGGCCCTGTCTCCCCTTCCATCGCGCCGGGCCCCGCCTCCTCTTCCATCGCCGGGCCCCGCCTCCTCTTCCATCGCCGGGCCCCGCCTCCTCTTCCATCGCCGGGCCCTGCCTCCTCAGCTGTCGACGCAGCGCCCAGCATCCTCCGCCGCAGCTGCTGGCTGTCACTGGTGGGTGTGAGGAGGAACGCGCCGCTGCAAAGATCACTGACAAGTTGTCAATTATCTAATAGCGTCACATTCCTCCACACCTGCCAGTGACAGCCAACCCAGGCAGCCTGTACGGCATCAGGGGATTGTCTGCGTGGTGCCCCCCTTTGTCCTATGCCTCATAGGGCCACCTGGGTCGCTATGGCGATTGTTACGCCACTGCCAGAGAAAGTTGTAAAAACAGCATTGTATGTGGCAGACAATAGATGTCTCACGCCCCCAAACCCAAAAATGTTTTTTAACACTGTTTCTTTCTCTGTGCACAGCAAGTGCACCGAGAAGAAGGAACAGTGACATCTGCAGACCTGGAGATGCTTGTGAACGATCTTCTAGTGGTCACCATAATTGGGTTTCATAGATCACGCACAATCGGCAACCATGCTAATTCATTCCAATTGTTAGTCTAAGACTGGTGGCAGTGAAAGGAGGGTGCACAGCTAAAATGTAGAATACTGTTCTCATGCCATAAAATTTTGGATGGAGCGGAGCGGGATTATAACCCTTGTTAGGTTTTTTTTGCTGTCTGTGTCCCTGTTAGGGAGATTCACCCTCTTCATTTGTCCTGGTGACTGTTCTCACTGAAAGTGAAAGAAAATGGCCACATTTTGGTTGGTCATAAGAACAGGAATAGATAGGAAATCATCCAATGGTGATCACCAGGGACTTCTCTTGCTTTTGGAGGGATTTCCTCTCAATTCCTGCTGTGGCTATAAGACAGGAAGTGAATGGAGGGGGCTCCTGATGTAAATGGGGACTCTGATGTAAAAGGAGGGGGCTCCTGATTTGAAGGGGACTCTGAGGTGAAAGGAAGGGGCTCCGTAACAATGAATGGCTGCCTTCTGACCATAGTAAATGTCTATGCCCCTAATACTTACCAGAAAAAATTTGTCTCCGCGGTAATGAGCTCAATTTCTGACATGCGCAAGGGCCACCTTGTCATTTGCGGTGACTTCAATGAGGTGCTTGACTCCTCCAATACTAAACGGAGGCGTAACATTTACCTCCCATCTTTCCTTCATACTAATGACCTGCATGATGCCTGGAGATGCCTACATGGCAGTGAGAGAGACTACACCTTTTTCTCTTATACGCAAAATTCTTATTCTAGACTGGACATGTTCCTAGTGGACAAAATCACTCTGCAACAAATTTCAAAAGCCGACATTGGATTAATCACGTGGTCTGACCACGCTCCGGTTTCAATATACATATTTCCAACAATTGCCCCCCGCCTCTCCACATCTTGGAGCTTAAATTCTAGTCTCCTTTCCCATCCAGAACATAGCCTTTATGTCCAGTCTGAAATAAGTGCGTTCTTTGACACTAATACTTCCTCAGCTAGTAACCATACGATAGTGTGGAATGCACACAAAGCCTTCATTAGAGGAATATTAATGAAACTGGGAGCACAAGAGAAAAGGAAACGTAACAAAACCCTAACCTCCCTACTAACCCAAATCCAAACCCTTGAGGGGTCTAATAAGAAAAACCCAGCTCCTTCTACTTCTTCCGATTTACGATCCCTTCGTCATGAACTTAGTTTGCTTTTGACCTCACAATATGACTTTATGATTAAAAGGCTTAACTTGAAGTACTACTCTCAGGGAAACAAAGCAGGCGCATTTATAGCCCAACAATTTAAACATCGGAAAGAAGCTACTAGAATCCCTTGCATGACCAACTATGCAGGTAACAGACTTTCCAACCCTCTTGATATAGCCAATCACTTTAGTGAATTCTACTCCTCATTATATAATCTAACAGACTCTCAAACCTCCCTCCCACCCACTGCCTCTGACAATCTTTCTTGGACTTGGTACGGCTCCCCTCTGTTTCATCTGATCTAACGCAGTTATTGCAATCCCCGTTTGAGGTTAAGGAGGTTTTGAAAGTTATTTCGGACTTGCCCTTACATAAGGCCCCGGGCCCTGACGGATACAGTGCGGAATATTATAAATCTTTCTCTTCCATCTTAGCCCCTCATTTATGTATTATTGCTAACGGAGCGGCAGCCACGGGTTCCTTTCCTAAAGAATCTCTTGAAGCCACCATCATTACGATTCCGAAACCTGACAAGCTTTTGGATGACCCAGCTAATTTCCGCCCTATCTCATTGCTTAACGCAGATGTCAAAATTTATGCAAAGCTTATTGCTAATCGACTATTGCGGGTGCTTCCTGATCTTATTCATCCGGATCAGGTGGGATTTGTGTATGGTCGACAAGCTCCAGATGGGACTAGGCGAATGATTGACCTTCTACAGATCGCTGAGCGATCGGGGAAGCCTTCTCTGCTTCTTTCTTTAGATGCAGAGAAGGCTTTTTGACAGAGTACATTGGGGGTACATGAGAGCTGTATTGCATAAATTCGGTATTGTGGGTTTTTTGGGCTCAGCCATTAATGCTCTGTACTCCCAACCCAGTGCAAGAGTAAGAACATCAGGTCTGTTGTCTATGCCTTTTCAAATTACTAATGGTACTCGACAGGGCTGCCCTCTGTCCCCTTTGATTTTTGCACTGGTGATTGAACCCTTGGCTGCTGCGATCCGTGAGAGTACCGCTGTACGCGGAGTATCTACTGGCCAGCAAACACACAAAATAGGGTTATATGCAGATGATGTAATAATTTCTATGGCTGATCCCCTGACCTCACTGCCAGCGGTTCAAGTCATTCTCACAAAATTCAGCAGAGTTTCCTTCTATAAAACCAATCACTCTAAATCTCAAATGCTGGCCATTAATATTCCGGCTACTACTAAATCTGTTATTAGTGCTACCTCCCCATTCTCCTGGGCTCCCTCTCACGCCCTACCATACTTAGGCATCACTCTAGTAACCCCTAGCTCCAACCTCTTTACTTATAACTATGCTCCACTACTACTTAAAGTATCAAGTCTGTGTAAAGAGTTGAACAGACCTACTACATCTTGGGCAGGAAGGATTAATCTTATAAAAATGTTTGTTCTTCCTCATATCTTATATATGTTCCGAGCGCTCCCTATTCCCCTTTTGCCTTCTTACCTACAGAGTATCCTTGACAATTTTATATGGAATGGCAAGAACCACAGAATATCGAGACTATGTCTACACACACCCAAAGCCTATGCTGGTATGGGAGCCCCTGATATTGCTAAATACTATAAGGCAAACTTGCTGGATCAAGCGAAGTTCTGGTGGTCACCTCACCCTGACAAAATATGGTCCCAAATCGAAAGTGATATCTTACATAAAAACCTCAAGCTTTTATTATGCTCCTCCCTTCTCAATAATCCCCCCACTAAACATTTTCTAGATACAGTCACAGCAACACTAAGGGTCTGGCACACCTTCGACTCCCCACCACACTCCTGCAGCGCATTCCGTTTAAAACATCTACCTCTTCTCACTATGGAGTATGTCTTAGACGACATGCAATTGTCAAATTGGGTGAGTTTGGGGCTTACCCATTTGGATGCTTTTATATAGTGATAGTCATTTATTGTCATTTGATGAGTTGTGTAGCAAATATACTCTTCCAGTTAGAGATTTCTACAAATACCTTCGCATACGACATTATTTGCAATCGATAAGTGTTAGAGGGGGAACGCTCCTTAAGAGAGGCATACATTTTTTTTGCACTAGTTCTTCACGCAAGAAGGGAATCTCCTTCTTTTATAATCTTCTCAGTGAGCCCATATCTCAAGATAAATTACCGTCTATGAAGTGGTGGGAGACTGAATTAAACTTTTCAATTTCCCCGGAGCAATGGTACAAAGAGATCTCATGGCCTTTGAAAACATCGAGATGTTTGAGTCACTGGGAATCCCTACAGAAAATTTTACACAAGTGGTACTTTACACCACAGAAACTCGCCAGAATGTATCCCTCATCCTCACCGCTTTGTTGGCGAAATTGTGGAATGGTTGGCTCCTTGCTCCATATCTGGTGGTCTTGTGTCTCCATCAGATCCTTTTGGGATTCGATCTTTTCCTTTATTTCCACAGTTACTCATCTTCCTTGTAATGGGTCCCCACAACTTGCCTTATTGGGGATTGGACTAAATGATTGGCCATTTAATTCTAGAACTGTAGTCTCACGCATCCTTATAGCTGCTCGCCTGGCAATAGCATGGGCCTGGAAACAATCAGAACCTCCGTCACTCAGCGTATTTGTACAAATATTAAACACGCATGTCCATTTTGAATTTTTGTTTGCAAAAGCTAATATGAAACTCCGCAATTTCACCTTGCAAAGGGCCTGCTGGTTGACAGATACCAGATGTCTGACTCGTGTATTATGACCCCAACTAATACTCCTAACAGTGTTAAACAAAAACACACAAAAAAAGGGAAAGAAAAAACTGCTTTTACGTATATTAGTCACTTCTTGGGCCTCCACAGTTATCACATTCTTTTTATTTTGAGATGGTTGGAAGAACACTACCTCCACTTACTGTCCTGAATATGGACTGTATTAGGGCTCTCTCTTAAGGTGCCCATACACTGCTCGATTCTCGTACGAGAATCGCGGGAAATGCCGCGATCGTACGAGAATCGAGCAGTGTGAACGGAGACGTGCGACCGTTTCTACTGTACGGTCGCACGTCTTCCGTCGAACCAGCATGTTCGAAAACCAGCCGGGAATCGTACGATTCTCGGCTGGTTAGAACGGTGCTCGGAAGACAAATGCCAAATGGGCCGGTGTGCGCACGCGCACACTGCCCGTTCAGCATTGCGGTCATCGGAAGCCTGCCCCTCAGGGGGGCGGGCTTGCGATGGTCGAGAGTGCGATCTGCCTGTCCAAGATAGGCAGATCGTACGTTTTTTTAATCCCTGTACAACCATCGCAAGACTAAGGTCTTGCGATGGTTGTACAGTGTATGGCCACCTTTATAGAGGTAGGCTTCTATATATGACTTCCTTTTCCAGTTATGACACTTGCTAATTACTTATTAATGCTGCAATTTCACTTAATTTAGACTTCTTCCATATACCTGGAATACTGCTTCATAATGTTATAACATACTATTTACCTTATATATTTACCTTATACTGATATTGTTTATGTATTTATAGTAAGATTTTATTTTCTATATGTCTGTATCTTTGTTGTATTATTTTTGTTATTATTCTTGTTCTATTGACAAAACCTAATAAATTAATTGTTAAAAAAAAAGAAAGGAAGGGGCTCCCAATGTAAAGGGGGACTCTGATATGAAAGGAGGGTGCTCCTGCTGTAAAGGGGACTCTGATATGAAAGGAGGGTGCTCCTGCTGTAAATGGGGGACTCTGATGTGAAAGGTGGGGGGCTCCTGATGTGGATGGGTCTCCTGATGTGAAAGAAGGGGGGCTCTGATGTGAAAGGAGGGGGCTCCTGATGTAAAGGGGACTCTGATGTGAAAGGAGGGGGCCTCTCTGGGACAAGGGTCTCATGGATTTTGGAGGGACTCCACGTCGTTTTTTTACATGTACAGGTTTTACATTTTAGGTTGGGGGCACCTCAAGCTTTCATTTACTTTTAAAAGGGTGCTGTGGCTGGAAAAAGGTTGAGAAACGCTGACTTCGACAATGGAGCAGTGCCGGTCTACACAGGAGGTCAACTGTTGAAAGTGGCCAATCATTGACTATCAAATTCTCGCATTGAGCTGCTAAGGCCAAATTTGCTTAGCAAATCTACCATTTTTCTTTGCTGGATCTGGATCTGTTGGATCTCGATAGCCTGAGTCATTTCTCCCTGGCGTGGAAGGAGTTAAGGAAGGCCTGTTCTCTGGTAGAGCCAACATGGCCGCGGTTCAGCTCTGGGCCTCAGCACTTGTGCGGTTCAGCGGAGGTAATCCAGAGCCGATATTGGCTCTTCCTAGCTGGTTCTGTATGTTCCGACACATCTAATCTCAGAGCTCCAGTGACTCACAGGCTCCTGATGCCGATTACTCTCATTCAGGCTGCGTGTTCAATCACAGCTGCTAATAAAGGAGGCTGGAGTGATGCGCCGGCCTCTCTCGCCACACATACGCCGCTGACGTACTGCTGAGGTCTCTGCCAACTTCTGCTGTGACTTTTAAACCTATACCGGATGGGTAAAAATACACAACATTACGTTAATTAAATGCATCTCCGCAATCTTGGGTGATGCTGTTGCCATGCAGGTAACCTTAGTGCAGTGGCAGCTTCACTGAGTGGCGAGCAACTTTAAAGCAGAACTCCAGTAATAAATGTTATTAACACTTGCAGTGGGGCTACCCCAGCTCTGCAAGGGTTAACTGCTCGTTTCTGCCTAGTTATACTCACCTGATCCTTGGAACTGGCTTGCTCTTAGACCGATCCCTGGAGCCTCTCTCCTCTTCCATTCCAGCCGAGAATCGTACGATTCCCGGCTGGTTTTCGAACATGCTGGTTCGACAGAAGACGTGCGACCGTACAGTAGAAACGGTCGCACGTCTCCGTTCACACTGCTAGATTATAGTACGAAAAACCGATCGCATACGATTATCGTACGATAATCGTGCAGTGTATGGGCACCTTTAGGTCCCTGAATCATTATATTCTATATACAGTGAATATGTACGTGAGGACTCCGAGGGACATACCATTGCTGTCATTTTGGTGTCACCCCTCCAATGGTAACGAGATGCTAAGGAGATGTGTGTTATCTCAGTCAATAAACAGCATTGACTTTAATATCATGGAGTGCGAGTGACGACTTTCATCTATCTACCCCTCCTTTTACAAAAAAATTGCCGCAAGGTGCTACAGTGTTCGGGTTTGGCTTGAAGAAAAGGTGGCAACCCTACCCTCCAATGGTGTCACCCGGGTGCGGGCCACAACCCTCCTTGATACAACACTGAAGGGAGCAACTCCATATTGAAGTGTTTGTCAAGCTCAAAGCTTTCTTGGCGTGGGGAAGGACTGGAATCCCTACCAGGTTTTTACAGCTATCTGGGGCTCTGTTAGAGACCTTTACCCTCACTTCCTGTCCGGCTGACAATGATTTCACCAGACAGGAATTTAGGGAAAATCTGAGGAGGATTCTAGCTTTCTATTTCTATATTTTATATAAGTTAGGAAGGGTAAAGCTGACCCTCAGGGACTCTTGTCAATGTGTTTCACAATTGGAGGCTGTGGCTGCACTGTGTCCCATTACCAGACAATTGTAGATGATTCCTTTGGGACAGATCAGCAGGATACAGACACCTAACGAGGATGACTGGACATCTGCATGATGGAAGAGGACATTAGTGTCTATAAAAGTCTCTTCTGTAGATTTCTCTTCTAACAGGAAGATCTGCTGATAATGAACACACCCTAAAACATTATGGAGGACATTCAGGCCAAAAGGTCAAAAGATCCTTTTTAGTGCCCCTCTGACCACCCAACTACAATGGTGGCTCCTCAGGACCATACACATTGCTACAGCTGCAATGCTCTGCATACCGGCAATTTACACTAGGCATGTCAAACTGGCCCACTGTAGTCAATGGGACCCAGTGGTCTGCTTTCAGAGATACACCTACAGCCCCATGCGGAAGCTTACGCTGTCATTGGCATATATACCCGTACAGCCGCGTCATCAGCTATCCTGTCATTGGTTTGGCTGGCTATACGGTGCTGTATGGTGCACCAGTCACTCCCGGGCAGGGCTGGATTTTCCACAAGGCCACCGGGGCCTGGCTTTGGGGCAGCAGGGAGTAGAGGGCCAGCACAGCCACTGGGTGGGTAGTTTTTATTCCCTCTACTTTTAGCCCTGCTTTGGCCAAGCAAGGTTAAATGTAGAAAATAAAAATGTATATAAAGTAAAAAAATTATAAAATACAAATTAAAACAAATAAGTAAAACATAATAAGAAATAATTAAAAGAAAAAAATAACAGTGATAAAAAAGTAAACAGCAAAAAAAGGAGATAGATGGGGCTTTTAAGGTGTCAAAAAATGCAATTAGGGATAATACAACATAGTGATGACAAAATTACATAGTAAAATAACATTTATTTATTAAAAAATTACATGATCCACATGATAAAAATATACCCGGCCGCTAGTATCCATGATCAAACAGCATAAAACCTCCCTGGACTCTGTACATGCGCATGATACATGCATAATAAATACAATGAACTTATTTTATCAATTACATTATAATAAATAATTTCATATAAATAGTCATAATCAAAGTAAGATATACTGCAAGTCTGTGCTGCGTCCAGCCTTCTATGCATTTCGCCGAAGCTTCATCAGGAAGTCGGAGGTAACAAATACCATAAGTGGGACATTAGTGGTGAGTGGATCCGCACAGTCGGGGAGTCATCCCCAGAAACAGTCAAGGACAACAGAGAGGATGGAGAGAGAACCAACGGTGATCAAATATGAGAAGCGCAATCTCTGCCTCAGGATATACATCAAAACGCCAGCTTCCTTTAATCGATCCCAGCCATAGCTCCCCTCTCTCTGTATAGATTCCCGCCGCATTGACACACGCCGTTCAACATCGGCGTGTAACCATGCAGCTAGGACTAGCTGCATGTGGGACTAGCTAGGACCAGCTGCATGGTCACACGCCGTCCAACATGTTGGACGGCGTGTGTCAATGCGGCGGGAATCTATACAGAGAGAGGGGAGCTATGGCTGGGATCGATTAAAGGAAGCTGGCGTTTTGATGTATATCCTGAGGCAGAGATTGCGCTTCTCACATTTGATCGCCGTCAGTTTCTCTCTATCCTCTCTGCGGATCCACTCACCACTAATGTCCCACTTATGGTATTTAATTGTTAAAATGTTGTCAGTGGTTAGTTAATTATGTTTGAAATATTAATACACTGATTGGCATATTCATGTGAATCTTAAAGGTTACCTCCGACTTCCTGATGAAGCTTTGGCGAAATGCATAGAAGGCTGGGCGCAGTACAGACGCAGTACAGACTTGCAGTATATCTTACTCTGATTATGACTATTTATGAAATTATTTATCATAATGAAATTGATGTTAAAATAAGTTCATTGTATATATCATGCATGTATCATGCACATGTACAGAGTCCAGGGAGGTTTTATGCTGTTTGATCATGGATACTAGCGGGTATATTTTTATCATGTGGATCATGTAATCTTTTAATAAATAAATGTTATTTTACTATGTAATTTTGTCATCACTATGTTGTATTATCCCTAATTGCATTTTTTGACACCTTAAAAGCCCCATCTATCTCCTTTTTTTGCTGTTTACCTATATTAGGGGTGCGGTGTCCTTGTTCATGTAGTGATTCAAAACTTTTTACTATGGTGATATAAAGTAAAAAATTATAAAGTAAAAACATTTTAAAGAAAGTAAAAGATAAGATAAGTAAAAATTTCAAAAGTAGAAAAAAATTAAACTTACAAAAATTTTTGATAAAAGTTAAAAAATAATAAAGAATAAAAAAAAATTCAAACCAAACCCTGGCATCTGGTTGCCATTCTCCATGGGGGGTGGGGGCACATTGAGAAAAGTCTTGGGGCAGCAGAGATAGTAAGTCTGGCCCTGCTCCCGGGCAGAGAAATATGCCGGGGTGTGCGCTGGATTTGGTAAGCCCTGTAGGTACCACTTGGTAAGCTTCTCCCTGGGTGGACATCTTTGTGAAATATAACCCTGTCTACGGATTGCAGTCTTTGATGAAACACGCCATTGGAGAAATATGTGAGTTGCCATTTGCTTCCTTCTGGAAATGCTTGCTGCCAGGCTTTCAAGCATATCTTATGGATACAATGCTTTCTGTCTTGGAACTGTAATGGCCTGCAAGGCGATACAGGAATTTTGTTCTTCTAGTTCAACAGAGGCTTCTGAGCAGGTAGCATGTGTTCAGAACTCCTAAACCTTACAGCTTCAAGAGATGCAGCCAGAGGATCTGTATAGTAGCCAGGGAAGTAGCATTTCCAAGTGGTCAGCACTTGCATCATACATTTCACAATAGTCTGTGTCTGCATAGGATGTAATGTAAAGTATATCCTCTAGGTGGCAGCAAAGGGCAGAGTGTATCCGGCCCAGCTGAGCATGGGGGACACAGTTCATCATTGTTCTGTAATGGATATTCCTGGTCAGGGTCTCGCATCCTCATTGAGTTCCATCCATGTAGTCAGTACTCCTGCTCCATGCAGCTTCTAGAGGGTGGTCAGTACTCCTGCTCCATGCAGCTTCTAGAGGGTGGTCAGTACTCCTGCTCCATGCATCTTCTAGTGGGTGGTCAGTACCCCTGCTCCATGCAGTTTCTAGAGGGTGGTCAGTACCCCTGCTCCATGCAGCTTCTAGACTAGAGGGTGGTCAGTACTCCTGCTCCATGCATCTTCTAGTGGGTGGTCAGTACCCCTGCTCCATGCAGTTTCTAGAGGGTGGTCAGTACTCCTGCTCCATGCAGCTTCTAGAGGGTGGTCAGTACTCCTGCTCCATGCATCTTCTAGTGGGTGGTCAGTACCCCTGCTCCATGCAGTTTCTAGAGGGTGGTCAGTACTCCTGCTCCATGCAGTTTCTAGAGGGTGGTCAGTACTCCTGCTCCATGCAGTTTCTAGAGGGTGGTCAGTACTCCTGCTCCATGCAGCTTCTAGAGGGTGGTCAGTACTCCTGCTCCATGCAGCTTCTAGAGGGTGGTCAGTACTCCTGCTCCATGCAGCTTCTAGAGGGTTCTAACAAACTAAAGAACAATCACGGATTGATTGTTGGGGTCCTGGAACAAATAAAGTTTTAGATTAGGGGGGGCCAGAATGTTAATACTCCACCACTGGGGTCCAGGACATTGATACTCCACCACTGGGGTCCAGAACATTAATACTTTTACACCCGGGTCCAGAACATTGATACTCCACCTCTGTGGTCCAGGACATTGATACTGTGATACCAGGCTCCAGAACATTGATACTGGGGTGCAGAACACTGATTCTCTGACACCGGGGTCCAGAACACCGATTCTCTGATACCGGGGTCCAGAACACTGATTCTCTGGCACCGGGGTCCAGAACACTGATTCTCTGACACCGGGGTCCAGAACATTGATACCGTGACACCAGGGTCCAGAACATTGATACCGTGACACCGGGGTCCAGAACATTGATACCGTGACACCAGGATCCAGAACATTGATACCGTGACACCAGGGTCCAGAACATTGATACTCCACCACTGGGGTCCAGGACATTGGTACTCTGTCACCAGGGTCCAGAACATTGATACTTCAATACCAGGGTGCAGAACTTTTTTAATCCAACACCAGGGTCCTGGACATTGATCCACCAACACTTGGGTCCAGAACTCTGATACTCTGACACTGTGGCCCAGAAAAGACCCAGGGCTGTGTCCATTATGTTGGATGGCGTCCCTCTTTCTCATCTCAGAAAGTCGCGAGGGATGATTTGGGGGTGCAGGGTGGGGGGAGATGACCATCTTTCATGTTCAATATGGATCCAATATAAAACATGGTCTGAAAAGTGCATTTTAATAAAAATCGAATGTAATTCTTTTTTTTTGTTCAAAGTTAAAACCAAGAAAAAAAAAAACCAAAATAATTTAACTCCCTCAAAATCCACACACAGCTTAATGGAATGGAAACACGTGTGTCGGGTGCACCTACGTACGAATACAAAGGCTGCCTCACACGTGTGATATTAAAAAATCGCCACCATTTTATTCTCTGGGGTCTCTTGAGTTCAGAAAATGTGTGTGTGTGTGTGTGTGTGTGTGTGTGTGTGTATGTAAAAATATCAAATATTTTTTTCTTTGGTGGCTGGGTGTTGGTTAAGTAATTTTCAGCCCTTAAAAAAGGGGGGGGGGGGAACTGC
>NW_017306615.1:1013474-1023244 GCF_000935625.1 Nanorana parkeri | reverse complement strand
TTGGCAGCACAAGGGTTAAACTTGTGTTGCTGTTACCTGTATACCAGGGGTTAACATGCAGGGTGGGAGGAGGGAGGGCGTTCTGCGATTTGAACACTAGGTGGCGGTGTTGACATTGGCAGGGCACCTGGGTCCCCCCTCCTCTTGCAGGCAGTTCTCAGCAAGCCTTTGTACTGGTAGAGATAGCAGGCGGAAAGCAGCAGGGACAGCTGGGCTACAGCCGGGCACTGCCCCTCACCTGCCAGCCTGGCATTGCATGTTGCAGAGCCTGACCCTCTTTGTGCACTTGGCGAAGGATACATGGTCTGGGGCTGGCTGCCCACCTCCACCTACCCTTAGCCATGCCCTATAATTCCTATGGCGGAGGAGCCAAACTGTCTGTCCGGGGGAGGGGGGTGCAGGCATCCCATTGCACAGTTTGTCTCCTGTCACTGCCAGCTTGTTGTACACCGACATGTCACTTTGCACATGATGGATTAGCATTGTCTGGGCAGTGATGTCATGCCTAATGCTAAGTGTGTGGCATGTACACTGGGGATGGGTGGTTAACTTAAAGGCTCGTTCTGTCCAAAGCTCAGTTTTCTGGCTTTGGACGGAATGACCCTTTAAGTGACCCTTTTAAGTGTGGGTGGGCACCATTGTGGGTGGGCACCAGTGCCCCTGATCATACTCTGACCTCTCTCAGTGCTTGTAGGGGGTGACACCTCCTGTAAATGGGATTTGCCCTCCACCCTCATCATGAAGTTTCTCTCCTCTTGCTGCATTCTGCATAGCATTTTTGGCCATGGCAGGTAGGTGGGCCTGGACAATAAGGGGCAAGGGTGGGGAAAATAATGGCAGTGTTTTATCCTTCCCGGTCCTCAATAATGTTTCTGAAAAGCTTGTGAAGTCCAGTTCTCGGAGGGATGTGTGTTTCCTAATATACAAGAGGCCTGGAAATGCTGGTAACATTACTTCTAAGAATGCCTTGCTTTAGAAAATGCTTTCCAGTGGATTAATGTACGCTGATGGCGGGTTATATTTAAAGGTGAACTCCGAGCACAAAAATGTTATTTAAAATCTATTCCTCAATAGCCACAAAGGACATAAATGCACCTTTGTAAGAGCCAAATGCCTTTGCAAGCCCAGATATTATCTTGCAAAGAAGCAGCAGGATCATCCCTGTGCTGTACATGCCCTGTGCAGAGAGCAGAGGGGGGTGGAGACAAGACCAGTCACTTGCACAAGGAGAGAAAGCAGCAGTGAGGGGTCTTTTATTACAGGAGGGGGGCGGAGACGAGACCAGTCACCCTGCACAAGGAGAGAGAGCAGCAGTGACCGGTCTTTATTACAGGAGGGGGCGGAGACAAGACCAGTCATCCTGCACAAGGAGAGAGCAGCAGTGAGCGGTCTTTATTACAGGAGGGGGGCGGAGACGAGACCAGTCACCCTGCACAAGGAGAGAGAGCAGCAGTGACCGGTCTTTATTACCTGAGGGGACGGAGACAAGACCAGTCATCCTGCACAAGGAGAGAGCAGCAGTGACTGGTCTTTATTACAGGAAGCTCCAAGTCTCACACTGGATCACTGCACAGATCTGGAAGAAATACACAAAGCTCACCAAGATTGAATACACATGACTCTTGTATGAGGACAATATTTGATTATACACAAGTTCAGCTTTGAAGTAGAATTGAAACCAAAACTTTTCTTAGATTTGGATAGAGTAAGGGAGGGTTATAACCCCTTTCAGCTTGTTTTTGCCATTTAGGTAGATTTCCCTTCACTTCCTGTCCGATAGCCACAACAGGAAGTGAGAGGAAAATCTCTGAAGGTCACCAGAACTAGTGTCCCCATTGGAAGATTTCCCACCTATTCCTTTTCTGGTGACAACCCAAAATTTTGGATTTTCTTTCACTTGATGCCAGGTCACCAGGACAAATGGAGGAGGGGAATCTCCATAATGGAGGGCACAGACAACAATAAAAACCTGACAGGGGGTCTACTCTCCATTGTATTTAAAACAAACCAAAAAAAAGTGCTGCAAGTGGGAGCGACAATATAAGAAAGTGACGGGGGATTCAGCATGCCAGAAGCTACTCGGAACGCTCCCTCCTTGCTTGCCATTTCCCTCTCCAATTCTGAGAGTGCCTAATTACTGTCTGTGCTGGACCAGCTCCTTCACCCCTCCCCTCCCTACATAGACTTTAATGTAGTTGCTGGGAAAGGAGTAAAGGGGGATAATAAAGAGCTGTGGAGAAACTACAAATACCGTCAGCTCTCTGCCCCTGGCCAGAGTTTTGCAATGCCTCGTGGGACTTGTAGTTCCACAACAGCCAACGTGCCCAGGTCGCCTACCCCTGCTGTGGTCCTTCCCATGCAAAATAAAACAGCGTATTGGGCTGGAGACTGATGGGGCTTTAGCACTTTCCAAGTCACCCTTCCGACCTAACTGCCGCCATATACCAGTCCATTATCTCAGAACATATCGAAGCCGCTGGATCAGCATGACAGCCCAACGAGCAGCATTTTTCAGGGGTCAGCAATGGCTGCCTACACATGTCTCATAGCACAGGTTTCCTTTATCTTGTAGTCCCACAGCAGACTTCTGTAGGCGTCCGCTCGCCAGTTAAGGACCGGCATGGTCTGTACATGTGGACTGGGCTGGCAATTGGGACGGCGTGACCTTACCGGTGCGGCGAGGAGAACAGGCTGTATAAGGCGCTGATGCTGACAAATGAGTGACCTGAATTTGGGGGTGACCCCAGGGAACGAGGCGCCTCTGGCAGGTGTGAAATAAGCAGCAGCTGGGTGTCACATGCTGCTCTGTGTGTGTGTGTGTGTATATCACACTAATGTTGAAAGTATCGGGACGCCTTTACACGCACATGAACTCTGTCATCCCAGTCTTAGTCCGTAGGGTTCAGTATTGAGTTGGCTCCGCCCTTTGCCGCTATAACAGCTTCAACTCTTCAGACTCTTCTTCAAGGTTTAGGAGTAGAGCTGCAGCTAACGATTATTTTCAAAATCGATTAGTTAGCCGATTATTAAGTTCGATTGGTCGGTTAATCGGTCCCCAGTCGTGCAAGGCAGATTGCGCATTTACCTGCTGCAATACCGCCCGGGCGATCCCACACGATCACGGTTGAAAACATTGGGCAGTGCATGTCGTGAAAATAGGTACATCTACGTTTTTTCCAGCGATTGCCACGCAGATGTAACCCCATACATGCGGATGCAACCGCTGTATGTAACCGCACACGATCGCACGTCCTGGGAATCCCCAAGTCTGCACCAACCCTAAAGGGTACATTCACTTTCCCAAGTTATTTGGGAAAATGGAATTACCCGCACAAATCTCCCTCCCACTATACTTACCTTTCAGCGACCCGTCCTTCCCGTCCACCAGTACTGGTGTACTATCTGTACCTGTTCCATGTATTCTGAATTTCGCTCGCAAATTGCAAGCACTCGTTGGTCAATGCGGTCACCTGACGGCACTGACCAATGAGAAGCGCTTCTTAGCACTGCTAAATACGGTTTTGGTTTAAAATTATTTTTTTTGTATCAGGACAAGTAGATCCGACCCCCACTTTAGTCCTTGGACAAGTAGTTTTAAAAAAAATGTCCACACCCCTGTTGAATGGATATTGGTTTTCCTCCAAGGCCGCTGTGCGCGCATGACAGCTTCGCTTTGAATCCAGTTTTATAAGAGGAAGGTAATATTGGAAGAATGGCGCAAGCGTGGAGAAGTAGCAAGTCTGGCAAGACGCGGCGACGTCAAAATGATTAAAATGCGAGTAATTGCCCCGAGCGGGTTTATAAATAGGTGTGGGATCCTGATTTCCTGTGAGAATTCCTTCACAATCAGTTTCGACCTTTTTAGAAGTCGGCTCCTGAGGGCCTGATTGCTCTCCGGAGCTTAATGTGAACCCGCGCTTTGTCCAGGTACGGGTTTAATAAAACACGCGGCCGCTGCTGTGCGCTGGAACGGTGCCTATCGAAAGCTCCAACTCGTCGAAATCTCCAACTACATCACTGCCGGGTACTTGCCAGTTGGTGGAGATTTCGACCAGACGGCGTTAGACTGCAAAACACAAAGACTGACGGAGCTCTGTACAGCTGCATGATAACAATATTCAGCAGGTGGCAAACTCGACGAGGATTCTAAAAACGCTAAGCGCACATGCGCACCGCAACTTTACAGCGCTCCAGTCTTTCTGAGCACCGGAAGTGAGGTAGTTGGAGAGCTCGATGAAGGCACTGTTAACTTTGTTTTATGGTTAAAACTTTATTGAAATGTTACAAGTAGGGTTGCACAGATACCAAGTACAGTACTCGGTACAAGTACGAGTACATGTACCGATACTTTTGAGCTCCAAGACCAGACTAGAGAAAAATTCAAAAGTTGGGAGGCAGCTGTGATTTGTAAGGAACACACAGAGCTCCTGGAATTTGTACATCTCTGTTTTAATGTATGATTTTGTTTTTATAACTATAAATAAAGGGATGCACAGATACCAGTTTTGCGAGTACGAGTACTGATACTTGCCGAGTACTTACAAGTACGAGTACTGATACATTTTTGTTTAGTGTCATGTGACAGTTTTTCTAAAACAATACAGACTAATGATTTCAGGACAGCGGTGGAGTGCCAGAGCCCCGTCCCAGCTGCAACCGATGCAACCCTGGGAGTTCTCATGAAAATGCCAAGTATCTGCACTGGTACTCGAAAAGTATCTGTACATCCCTAGTTACTAGTGACATTGGATTCAGATCTGTTCATCACAGTGGCGTTGTGATGCGGCGGTTTGCATGGCAACGTGCCACGCTGGGGAAAAAAAATACTGCGTGCAGTGCTTGTTTTGTAGAGCACGCCATCGCCATGCACACATTGAAAACTAGTGTCTGTGCGTTGGCCGCCAGCGCAGCCCCAATGCCTTTGCTATGAATGGGCCCTTAAAGAGACCCTGTCACCTGCCCATTCAGGGCACAGTGCCTACTGATAGCCCACCCCCCTACTTACCCATCCGTGATCCTTCGTCCGTCAGAGCCTTGGCTCCCTTGCTGTAAGGATTTCTAGCTTTGGGGTAGGGAACTGACAGAGTTGTATCACAGAGCTGTGTACGTGTTTTTGTCCATCCAGTCCGGGACTGGATGGACAAAAACACAAATCCTTGTGCAAGTAAACCAACTCCCACATGTGTAATTCAACCCGGTATTCTGCCATTTTGCCTGGCGCTCTGCTTTTACAACGGCAATCAATACGAGTCTGTAAAGGGGGGAAAAAAACGTTGTCGCCCGTCAGGTAGCATGCGATTGGTTGTCCCTGGTTTCCCGTACAGGCTCTTTGATAAATGAGGATTATTAGGCCTCGTTTATCAAACCACCTGACCACCCCAAGCAGCAAATCAGATGTTTCCTTTTCTTTGAATGGAAAGATCCGGTCCCTGTGGGTATCGGCTTCATACACGAGGGTGAGGCCTTTAACCCTCGGCTACGAGATCCGAGAGCGGTAACGCTTCCCGGCCAATCGGAGTTCTCAAACCATTGCGGGAACCTCTCGCCGAGCACTGCTTGTCTCACCATGGCTAGCCCGTCCGGCCTCTTCCCAGAATCCCTCGGTACGGCCGCTCTCGGCTGCTTAATATGAGCAGTTGTCTGTTTTGTGATACACTCCTAGGCAGTCTTTTACCCTGGAGAGCCGGAGGGGGGAGAGAGAGAGAGAAGGCTTTGATAAAAGAACCAGACGTGTTTTATTATTCCCTTGAGGAAGTCGGAGAAAATCTATACAGGAATCTCTCAGTAGCACTAAGCGTGGACCTTTATCCGTGGCAGTTTTAATTGAGTGGGTTGTATGCCTCGGCACAGACGGAAATAATTGGCTGATTCCAAGCGCGTGCCTAGGTGCGCGCATATTTATATATATATATATATATTAAATCTGCTTTCCCTCTTCGCCCCATCTTTTTCTTTTTTTCTATATGGTTGTCACAGCTTGCCCATAGAGATCGCATAAGGGCTCATGCACACGGCCGCAAAAAATGCAATTTATAATTTTTTTAGTTTTTTATGTATCTGCGCGCGCTTCTATTGTTTTTTTAATCGGCCCATGCACACAGCGTCTCAAGCTGGCCATACACTGAATTTCAAACCAGACAAAGTTCGCTCAGTGGCAGCCACCCGCCCAGGCGGAAAAGTCTACGGCCAATCAGCTGCAGTCTCTGCTCGGGTATATTGCCGCAGAATGCTAAAAATCCGTTTTCGTGCTGAACTAAAAAAATAAAATAAATCTGTACGGCCAGATTGTAGGTTAAGAGCGGTAAGTTTGCGCCGCGGTCAGATACGTAAAATCATAATAGAAAAATCTGCAACGGTGGTCAGTAATGAACGCGCGGACACGTAGCCGTGTATGCGCATACATTTATTGCAACGCAGTGGCTGGAGAATTTTACGCATCTGTATGGAGATGTAAGAGTATAAACGCAAACACTTTACAGACCAATTTGTGCGTTATTGTTTTTTTTGTACGCAGGATCACCTGCTGGAAAGATCCTTTGCCGATGATTGGTATTTCATTACGGCCGCATGTGTGAGCCCCAATGGGAGTTTACTAACCACCTTCTTTCAAAAGTGACAGAATAGCGTGAACACCTTCTTGGGCTTCCAAACACGGAGAGGGGAGGACAACACGGTGATGTTATGGGGGGTAGGGGACTAGGTTTTATAAGAGGGCGCCCAATAAATCCCAATTGCCGTTGCACTTGGAAGTAGAGCTTGGAAATACAATCTGGAATTACGGCAGGAATGGGATTTAATCTGAATTCTTACTTCTTTTTGTGGGCGAGGGCCGAGGGGAAGGGGGTTTATTAATGGGAGATGAGCAATGATTGAAATTAAGAGTTTTTATTTCACAAACATTTTGTCAGGAAATTTCACCAAAATGTTATAATTTTGGTGAAATACATTGGAGTCAATAGGGAGGTGAAATGAATGTGCTTTTTAAGGGTCCATTCATGATGTGCGCAGGATCTGTGTGTATAGCGCATGGTACCGCATGCTAGGTGTGCTGCGTTGCCATTTATTCTGAATGGCACCCCAATGCACCTCCAGGCGGTGTGTGTTGCAGCACCGAAGGGTACCCCAATTACATGCTTTGCGGCTATAAAAAAAGTAGTGCTTACAAGAGCAATAGGGGCTCATTCACACAAGCATGCACACTTGTGCAGAGACCTGCGCGGTCTCTGCACGGTTGGTGAATGTTCAGTGTAATTCACATTCACTGCTTTATAAATAGACCCCTTAGGCCTCATTCACACGAACGTGTATGTTTGTGCAGAATCCTGTAATTGCATGCAGCCCCCCTGTACCTCCCTTTGGGAGACGTGGCTACACGCCGACCCAAACCTGCACATCCTTGCAGGTCCATGTGCCCGCACTTGGATGCAGATAGTGTGCGGCCAGGAGGTTACAGTCTAATGCAAGTCATTGGACCTGCATAAGACGTGATGGCGTCAGCGGGCCTTAGATTTCCGGAGCCTGGGGGAGAAGAGGCTGCGGGGACCGGTCTAGCAGCCCGGAGGGACCGAGGTTCAGGTAAGTAAATCTGCTTTAATTTGAGCCCCCTAGACAAGAAGGAACACTTAACCCCTGCAGTGCCAGGGTCGCCCCACTGCAAGGGTAAGTTTTTTTGTTGTTGTTTTTTTTTTCATTTCCCCGGAGTTCTTTTTAGCAGCTCAGTGAGCAAAACTGAGGCTGGATTCACATCGTTGCACTTTACCCCTGATGTGTTTGATCAATAAAAGCAAATCAAAAAGTGTGCTGCTGCACGTTTTCAATGTGCGTTGCATTGCAATGGATGTCAACGTGTATCATAACACACATTGGCACACATTCATGCATGCCATGGGACATCATGATGCATGCTGACCTGCATCTTAACACATTTTGCGGCCAATCACGGTTGTACAAAGCCTGTGCATAAAGCAGAGCTGTGGAGGAGCCCAACAGGCCCCACCCACTACAAGAAACTACAGGAGGGGGTGGAGACAAGACCAGTCAACCTGCACAAGGAGAGAGAGCTGCAGTGATCAGTCTTTATTACAGGAAGGGGCAGAGTCCAGACCAGTCACCCTGCACAAGCAGAGAGAGCAGCAGTGAGCGGTCTTTATTACAGGAGGGGGGAGTCCAGACCAGTCACCCTGCACACAAGCAGAGAGAGCAGCAGATCTGGAAGAAATACACAAAGCTTACTGAGATTCAAGAACACATGACTCTTATATTTTTTCTTTTTTTTTTGGTGTTTAACCACTTCATGCCTGTACTACTGCCAACCCTCTCTAATCCTCGGAATTCTCAGACAGCGTAATTGTTTGGGGATTAGATCTGCGAAACGCGAGGCGTTGGTGGCGGGTTGCAAACAGCTGGGTCTTTCGGAGAGGGCACGGCGGGGTCACCGACACAATTTGGAGACGGTGGGGCCGCGCGGTGCAGAAATAACTGACAGATGTCTTTGGGAAGATAGCGCTGGGAAATGCTCGGAGAAGAACCGCTCTGGCTGTTAATGGACTGGCCACGTGATCACTCTAATGTCGTCTCCACAATCCCTTTCTGTAAAAAAAAATTGGTTTATGGGGTCACATGTCCTTGTGGCTTTAACAATTGTACACCAGCAGAAGAATTCCCAAAAAAGTTGGACCTGTGTGTTAAAAAAAAAAAATCTTACTGGAATCTGCAATACTCACCTAATCTCCGGCGCTGTCCCGTGCAGGAAGTCCTCCCTTTCATTAGATGGCACTGTTTAATGTTTCCCAGCATTGTTCAACCAACTTGCTGGGCCCCTAGGGCGCCAGGGGTCTGCCCTCTCATGGCGGGTCATCAGGGCACCCTGGAATATCAGGAGAATGCTGCAGAGAGGGCCGCCATGCCATTATGTAGCATTCAGGGCTCAAAGCTGAGGACATCATGTGACTGCACCGCAGACACCTGACTATGCATTGTATGCATAGATGTTTGTTTGCAGTCCTTGTTTTTAGGGGGCTGTTACCTAAACTTGGCCACACCCATGCCCCATTATTTCACTACCCGGAGCAGACGCCAAGGGCATTTTGGCCCTGATATCTTAAATATTTGCCTCTCTTTCCAAAGGCTGGTGACCAGTCGTTTTAGGGCCATGCTGAAATCCAGGGCTGGATTTTGTCGGCGTAGCTACAAATTGGGGAGGCGTGGTTAAAAGTGGGCTTGGTCAATAGGGTGTCACCTGATTTCATTTAAGTTTAGATACCCTTTAATTTTAAATCAGTAATTTGTATTGTCACTGGTTATGGGGAAAAAAATTGCGCCCAATCATTATACAAGGAAAAAAAAGCTGCCCTCGGGCCCCTTGCCGCCTATAGGTAGAGGCCTAATGCTAAGCTATATGGATGAGCAGGGGCTATATGGATGAGGGGCTTGGTGTGCGCCAAGTTCGCCCATGCCTGCGCAACAACTAACCCCCCCCCCCTTCCGGGTAGGTTTGGCACCTGCGCACCCTTCATTGGTCCCCCGAGAAATTGGCTAACATCTCACAATGTTGACCCCTTTTTGCTATCGCGCCATAAGGCAAATAATGGCCGCATCTTTGGCGAGCTAGCTCGCGCCTCTCTAGCCCCCCAATATCCTCTCAGTGTCTGACTCCGTTTTATCGCTTGGTGACTCATCGGGCCTTCCCCTAGGTTTTTTGCTGACAGGTTCAGCTCGACATCGCCGCAAAAATGATGCGTTTTCCGGTCTTTAAATAGACATGGCGGAGC
>NW_017306615.1:1000544-1013380 GCF_000935625.1 Nanorana parkeri | reverse complement strand
TCATATCCGCTGTCTGTAGTCCGCCGTTAATAAAGGACCGTCTGTGCAGCCGAGCGGCCACCACCGGTCAGCTCCAAGCCTGCAGAGAAAATGACAGATGGGGAATGATGGTTTGTAAGGGATTGATTGCTGGAGGGAAATGGAGGTTTTTTATGAAGGGCGCTTTGATTTACGACGACCTACGCCTTCTGCTTTTTTTTTAATTCTCGGTCTCAAAACAGCACGCGGGCGCTGATTTAAATATACCGATGAAGGCCAGGTACACACGGGCATTTGTTAATCTTGGCTTCATCAAGTGATTCGCTTTCTTGGCGCTCTCTAGCCGCAGTCCGGTCCTGGAGTGTTGAATACAAATGACGTATTTTGCCCATTGTTATTGGGCTGCTAGCGCACCGCAGCGCATATAAATAACAGACCCGCGTTTTTTTTTGTTTTCAACCCAGTGCACCGCAGCGTGCAGATTGGTCACATCTGTGGGTGGCGGTGCCATGCCTAGGTGCCTTGTCCAAGGTCATTTTGAATGGCCATACATAGCGCACTTAGCTTCGTGGCTTAGGCCTTTTTTGCAGATACCAACCCTCCGAAAAGTGATCCGCAGTGGAACGCTTTCCATTGGGTGGTTGACAACCAGTCTACAGGCATTCAGGAAGCCCTAACCATCCCCTCTGCTCTTCAAAAGACCTTCTGCTTTCCAGCTTCCTTGTCAACTCCTCCCATGCTCGCCTCCAGGACTTCACTAGAGTCTCTCCCATCCTCTGGAACTCTTTACCCCAACCTGTCCATCTATCTTCCACTCTGCCTTTAGGCGATCCCTTAAAACTCATCTCTTCAGGGAAGCCTATCCCACCTCAACCTAAACGCTCAACCATCACGTTCTCAAACAATTCATCCCCACACAGCTCCCTCCTCATGTATCACTGGCCCCTCCCTTTTAGATTGTAAGCCCTCAGGGACAGGGCCCTCCTCACCATCTTGTCTTGAATTGTATTGTGATTGTTATGTCTTCCTTACATTGTAAAGCGCTGCACAAACTGTTGGCTCTATATAAATCCTGTATAATAATAATGCTGCCGCTCCCAAATACCTTTTTTTCCCCTCCTTTTTTATCCCAATGGGGATTTAGCATTGCAATACCATGGCCGCGACCACGTGCCATGGGGTTGGCACACAGTTGAATGTGGTCCCATTCATTGCACTTGCCAAAAGCGACAGGCTGTATAAAATTTGCATGTGGGCAAGCCTGAGCAGCCGCTGCTTTAGGTGGGCGGTTGGGGCACCCGTGTGAACGAGGCCTTGTTGCGTTAACCAGCAGTAACATGCAACATACTAATATGAATGGGCTGTATAGGGTATGTACTGGTTCAAGCTGTCAGGTTCTGGAATACAAAAGGAAGTAAAAATAATAATTGGTTACATTTAATGATCTCGATGGTTCCTCATTTCCTGAAATTAGCGGACTACACGGGTGAAATACTTTTATCGTACCGGCCGAAAGATTCCTACTTCTGTTCAGCATGGCTTGTGATGATGTGGCTTGTGCGGGGGATAGCCTCAGTGCAAGGGTTAAGAACACTTAAGCGCCGGAGTTCTGCTTTAACAGCATGGCGTTCGATGCGTCGGCATTGGTATTCTTCTTTTCAGGCCAACTACAACTTCCGCATGTACAGAAAAATAAACCGTTACTCCTACCAGAAATCCAGGGTCCTCGTAACTTCCCCTGCACTGAACTGAAACGTCAAACAGCATCATCAGCCCTCCCAGTTCTCTTGTGTGGACTACAGAACACCTCTTCACCTATATTATAGAGGAGAGTAAGAGGTGCACTGTAGTCCTGTTAAAGGTTGTCACCCTCGGAACAGGAAGTGTGTTACTGGCAGGATATTAAATTTTTGTTCCTGGGTTTGGACATATTTTAAATTTCATCTCGAAGATCATTTCTGACTGAAAAAAGAAATTCTAAATGTAATTTTTAATTGCCTAAAGCCATGGTCATGTGACAATCCAGCCCGAGTCTTCTCCCTTGTTTTGTTCACCTACTGTCAATTCATTCAAGTGTTTGCATCACAGCCTGAACACTTCCCATTGGCTATCCAGCGGTTGGGTGGAGGAGGTAGAGGAATGGCGTCACTCCAGGGGGCAGCAGGGTAGTCCCAAGCACATCTGCTGTGCTTAATTGGGGGTCCCCTACACCCAGAAGCAGTGGTTGCAAGGGACCCCGACATGGGACGGGTGAGTACTAGGGATGCGCCTATATATCGGCCGCTGAAAGATATTGCTTTTGGCTAAATGCTGAAAGTTCCATTTTTCTGCCGATACGTCGGCGCATCCCTGCTTTCTCTCCTCCCCGTTGGGCGCTGCTCTGTATCCCAGCGGGGAGGAATTTAATTAAAAATAAATATAAAAAAATTTAAAAGTTTATAAAAAATACATTTAAAAAAAATTTAAAAATAACAAACATTTACGGTTTCGGCCTCACAATTTTTTTAATTTTATTTCAATTTTGAAATTTCCATTTTGGTGCACCTCTAGTGAGTATAACTTGCTTCAATGGGTAAGAAAAAAAAGGGTTAAAAATTTAGGGGGTGACACAACTATCCCGGAATGGGCTTTTATGCTGATCATACATACTGCAGTCTGATTGTACAATTTGCAATTGTAGCACAAAGTTAAAAATCAATTATATTGCCTAAGTGGGTCCTCCTATTCCAAAATTTGGGTAAATCTAAAGGAGGGCTACATGGCCAGCTTCAGTGCGGGTTGATACAGGGAGCGAATCTAAAGACAGCTTTAGGTACGTGTAGTAGCTTTATTAAAAAGGATCCAATCAGTGTTTTCTTCCATCAATACATAACTCAATTCAAAGTTTATTATATCCTTTTCTGTAAGGCCGCCGTTATTTTTCAAGATCTGTTCCAGCCCTAATCGGGCCTCCCTTTCTGGGCTTTGCCGCTGCGCCGAGTCCGCTCGGCTTGCCACCCCCCGGGGAGATTCGCCATCGTTTGATGGAGTTCACGGCTCCCCAGCAGGGAGTTGAAAGTATGAGCCGGACTGTCTCTGCCGCAGAGCTGAGCGCTCGCTCTTACAAAGCGGCTTTGTTTTCTCCGGCCGCCCTCTCTCATCTGTGATCCAGCGGTGATAGCACAACACGGCCGACATTGCTTCCCCTTCCGTCTCCAGCCAAAAAACGGCTCTGTGCCGGCCGCCGCTGCCAGACAGATGTGCTGCCATTTGTATACAAGGTTTTGTTTTTTCGGGCCGGGGCCTGGGAGTCGGCGGCGTCCTTGAAGATGCATCATGACATCTCGACATCTGGTGTTTTTTTTCCCCCCTTCTTCTTTTTATGGAATATTAAAAAGGAGGATGCAGGCGACGTCGCTCCGGCCTGCCAACAAAATATGGCGGTGGAAAGGCTGCCAATCTCGTTACTTGCTGTGTGTGCTGTACACGTTGTATCTGCCTTTCATCATCCCTTCGCTTTCAACTGTGTCAAAATAATCTTATCTGTAATGATTGCACTGCAGTGCCGCTCGCTCTGTATCCGTTCGCGCACCAGCAGGCCTCGTTCCGGGCCCAGAGAGTCGAAAGCGGCCTTGTGACGCCGCAGTCCCTTTTCCTGGTTGTGCTTGGAGAATCTTCGAGGTGTTTCTGGCACCTCAGCTTCAAAGCTGTGTCAGGAAAAAGGGGACCTAACTGGTTGCCAGGGCCGCCACCATTTTGTCTCCGGGATAACGTTTACATTAGTCCAGGTGGGCAACTCCGGCCCTGCAGCTGTTGTGGAACTTCAAGTCCCATGAGGCATTGCAAGGCTGACAGTTAGTGCAGCAGGAGTTGGCCACTCCTGTATTAGTCTATACTTAAAACTTTTGTTGTTTTGAATGCACTTTTTACCGTGCTTTTGGCGCATTCGTATATTGTTTTTTTTATTTTGCATTATTGATATAGATCAGAGTGATTAGCCTGAGGGAACATTTTGATAGACTTATCTTAAATTGCGCGCATAAGGCGTTGTCCGTGTTTATTTTCTAAAACTCTGACTGATCACTGGCAAAAAAGGAAAAAAATGGGCGCTTTACTAAGCGAAAGCGGTGGTCACATAATCACGCCGCTGGACAACCAATAGGAAGTGTCCTTGCCATGCAGGCAGTGATGACACCCAAAGAAGGAGACTCTGTGGCGGGAAGTAATCAAAACGAGCGGACAGAATCTGGATCGGTTGTCCATGTCAACCAATCCGTTTTTGTCATTCATTTTCAAAGCTGAACTGAGCAAACTGCTTGGTTGCCATAGACAACCGCTCAAGATTCTGTCTGCTCCACCCACATAGTCTTCTCTTTGTTTACATGCGGTGGGGTCCTTTCTCGGGTGACCATGTCACTGCCTGCATGGCACAGGCACTTCCGTTTGGCTGTGCAGCGGCGCAATCTTATTAGGATCCCGAAGTGGAGTGATGTCATCAGACCGGGTGGAGAGGAACCATTTTGCCGTGTCCTACCAGCGGTTCCCCTGTGGCGCTGCACAGATTGCGGTACAAAACCGGTAAACATGACCTCTGAATTGTAAAATTAAAATCTTCCCACGCCCTGTACACTTATATGGCAAGCCGCTCCTCCCGGCCCACCCCTAGTTCTCAGGACTATTACTGCCAATATAGCTTTAGCCTGTCTCCATGCAGAGGAGTATATACAACAAAATGTGCCCCAGGCGTTCCAGCCAGCTCCTGGCAACCAGTCATGTCAATGGTTGCCAGGAGCTGGGCGGGACGTCCGGCTGAGCTCCCTAGGTTGCTTAGAGCTGGGCGGGGAGATGTGTATGGTGCGTACACATCTCCCCGCCCATCTCTTAGCAACCTGGGATGCTCTAGCTGGCATTCCGCCTGCAAACACTTCTCCCTGCCTGCTCTAGTTGCTAAGAACCAGACGGGGACATGTGTTTGGCCCTTACACATCTTCCCGTCCTGCTCTTAGCAACCAGGGGGGCTCTGGCCGGCGTCCCGTCCAGATCCGGGCAACCAGTGATGTCACTGGCTGCCAGGAGCTGAGCAGGACACCGGCCAGAGCACCCCTAGTTGCTTAGCACCCCCCCCTTCAACTGGCACCCAGGGCATATGCCATGTGTGCCATACTATGGATACACCACTGTCTCCATGGAACCAAAGAGCTCCTTCCTGATGTTTTCAGCCTTCTCTCCAGCGGTGCGGCGGTTCTCCGATCCAGCGCTGACTCTTCTGTCCCTCCAATCCAGCGGTGTCTGCATGCGGGTGCACGCGTCCATAGACTTACCTTGCGTCCCTCATCGCGTCCCTGCTGAAAATGAGAACTGCGCATGCGCGCGCTCCAAGATCCTTTGCGGCCGCTCGAGAAATTTCTCATTTTTGAACGGGACCGCGCACGGAACACAGGTTAAGTTTAAAGTGCTGTGTGAGTTGTTTTTTTTAAACTTTTTGCATATATCTACTGCTTGCTATGCTTTTTAGGACAACTTGTAGCACTGGTACAGCTAACCTTTGAATAAATTGCATCTCCCCTTTTCACCTTTTCATGCATCCACCGGAGGCCAAGAACGGTGTGGAGGACCTGTCTGCAATGTATAACACACGTGTGTGTATATGTGTGTGTGCGTGTGTGTGTATATTTATATGCGCTTTAGCTGGTCTATGGGCCTGTTTTATTTTTATCTATATGCTGCTTTCTTCTCGAACCTGCAACCATTTATCTGTCCATTATACAAAGCCTGGGATTTATTATACGGCGCGATCCTTTAAATAAATAGCACTTATAGATGGCGGGGAATAAAAAACGTGAGGTGAACTGAAATGGCTGGATCAAAGGAATGCAGGAAATCCATAGCCCAGACATCTGGTTTGATTCTGTGTGTTTTTTTTTTTTTTCTTCTACGCTCCCCTCCCTCATCGTCTTTCCTTTCTCTGGTGAGGAAATTCACTGCCTTTTCCACTGCCTTGCCTTTGTGCAGAGTAATTCTGTGCTGCACCCTGGGGGTCAGAAGATTAAAAAAACAAAATGGAGTCCGGCCACCCTGACGTCTTAGTCCGTTAGCTGCTTCTAAACTCGCAGCTGAAGGAGGCCTGAAAATGTTTCACTTGGTTGTGAATGCTCGTGACATTTGAGAACAATGCGTTGTAGCAAATTTAAAGCCTGCGTAGCTGATGGACGGCGTGCCTAACCTGTGATCCACAGGCAACCCGTCTGGATTATAAAATGGCTGCCCAGTGGGCAAGCAACGGCACAAAAGTTTGGAAGCAAACAAATATTTTTTACTACAGCCGGGTGTACGTGGTTAGAATTTGGTTCTAAAGCAGTCCTTTTGGAAACGTTCGTTTGATATTTTAATACAGGGGTAGGCAAACTCGGCACTCCAGCTGTGGTGGAACTACAAGTCCCATGAGGCATTGTAAAACTCTGACAGCCACAGGCATGATTCCCAGAGGCAGAAGGGTGATGGGACACTGGTGTGCTGAGGTTGCCTACCTGCGTTCGAACAGTTACTGGGTATGGGGTACAGCATTATTGATAATGTAATTTTGCTATTATAAGGGCATAGCTGCCTTTTGGTTCCTGTCACGTTGGAGTGGCATTCGGTGTCATGTGCCACCGCCTGGGTATTTTGTGGCACATTTTGAGAAATAAAGTCATGGCAATTGAGGTAATTTGGACCAATTTGTGTATGGGACTCTTCAGGACTATTGTGGAGGCTGAAGGCAGAGAGACAAAAGTGGAATAAGGAGCCTCCTAGGCTGTCCATTGAAGACGGCATGCTCAGGGCATAGGTGGCGCAAACACTGAGTAGAAGAACATAGTGTTGGGACCCTCCTGCCTGGCAAAAGGAGGTTATGTTCTACCTGATTATCAAGGAAGTTGGCCACTGTGGTGGCTACTGGAAGTCAAGGTGACAGGTGAGATCCTGGCACATAAACTTTTGATGGGCTAGCCCTACGTCTACAGACAGTGCTGCCACTTCTCCCAGGTAGTGGGTTAACCCTTCAGGGGAGGAACCAGGTGTCTGGAACAAGCAGCATGGCAGCTTCTGCGACGAAATTTTAGCCTGTCACCAAGAATAAAGTTTAGAAGAGAATGCCCTCCCGGTGAAGTTATAGTCTACGGTGCATGTTCCCCTGAGTGAGTGTTGGTTGTCACATACTGAGCGTAACATATAGATTGAGGAGATAGTCAGAGATTGCAGACATGCTACAGGAGATGGTCAGAGACTGCAGCCATGCTACAGGAGATGGTCAGAGACTGCAGACAAACTACAGGAGATGGCCAGAGACGGCAGACATACTAAAATTGATGGTCAGAAACTATCTATATGCTGCAGAAGATAGTCAAAGACACAGAGATACAGGAGATGGTCAGACCGCAGACATATTACTGGTCAGCTGGTCAGACACTGCTAGAAACCGCTACCATTAATGTGCCGTTCCATTAAAATTCTCCCTCTTTTGCACTCCGTGCAGCCACTTAACAGTGAGTGACATCACATTTGACATTCCTCTTATCAAAAAAAGGTCAGGTGGGAAAAAAAATTACACAAAAATGAAAAAGGGATTTGACAGCACAGAAAAAAGTGAGAAGTGCGAAAGAAATAAACCAAACCACCACCAAGAAGCCGGTATACTGAATTTTGTTTTACCTTCGCTGGTCCTACATGAGCACCTAAGCACAGAACACTGACTAGGGACTGAGGGCTCCACAATTAGTAGCAAAGGGCTGCATTTGGTCCTCATCCTCAGGTTGGGCACTAGGGATATAGAAAGTACAAGACATATGTTAAGGTGCCCGGGTGTTTCTAGGCTTGGGCCTCATGCTCTCTACTGCAGCAGCTCACCAGTTGTGTCTACAAAGTCCTCCAGAAGGTCTGACGATAAAATCTGTTCTGGCTCTTTAAAGGCTCAGCAGCGGCGAGCTGCCCATCATTGCCTTAATGCTCATCTGACAAGCCAACACATCTTCTTGAATGCTTGCCTGAATGGGTGCTATAGCCAACAGAAACAATCAGCTCCTGATTCTACTTCAACGCCAACAGTGAAATGAAAAGGAGCTGGTTATAGGCAACTCATAGGTTTATATGAAGGGTGCTGACTGTGGTGCTTTTTTGTGGCGCATTCCGAGGTGGTGGTGGGGTGCAGTTTTGGAGCATTTTTTGGCAACAGGTGTAATTTTGCTGCGTCCTGTGTAATTTATTGCGGTCATTTTGTTCTACTGAAAGCTGATGGAAAGCAGCACTAAGGAAGGCATTAGAGAGAATGACAGCGGCAGGGAAGGTGCCAGCAGACGCCGCCGCTCTCATACATTTTAACTTAGGACAAAGAGAAGTGACCCACTTTGCTGGATGCTTGTGTGTATTTATCCACTTGGATCAATATGCTGCTTTGGCCCTGGACATCATAAAGAGCTTGGCAGCAATTAGCAGCCGCACTGGTTGTGCGCGTAGGTCCTTTCAATACCGTCCTTGGTTTCCAATGGGTTGGAACCCTGCATAGGCTACGTAACAGATGCCCCCCTCCCATTTGAAATGACACATGCACAAAGATTTTAATCATTCTATTCTTCCCAAAAGCAGGAAGGTCTTGTAGTGCCTGCGTGTCCACCTGAGCAATATCATTATATCGGAAATTCAGGAGCCAGTCATTTCAATCCAGGAGCCAGGTCCATTGATAATGTAGCGCTCACCCCCGAAGGAGCCGCTGAATGCCCGGTTCATCTCTGGTCTGTCTAGGGTATGATCTTCAGCTGCCCACCCATTAGCATTAACCGCCCTTCTTCTAATGCCCACAAACTGATGTCCACTCCAGTAGTATAATGCAGAGTAACTTTTATTGAACATGTTCACTGGGGAGAGAGGGTATAGGGATCCTAAGCTTCCAGGGTATAACCGACTTTAACTCCAGACTCACCAGACCTGGTTGGCATATCAGTGTAGATCCACTTGGGAGGCAGAGGATGGCAACTGATGTAGCAGATAAGCAGGATGAATACAGATCCTCAACAGGAGAGACATCGGCCATGCTCCTGAAGTCCTCAGTTTCCAGGAAACATCAAGAGCCAGCATTGGTCCTGGATCTCCTTCTCTGCTGCAACACAGATCTCCTCCATCTTGGAGGTCTCAGGGAAACATTTCCCTCACACCAGCCTATGCCGACCATCAGGCCTTGCCTGGTGGGGCAGGCTGAAAAGCACCCAGCCCTAATCCATGGCTGGTCTCGGCTAGTCTGAGCACATGGCAAATCCCTCCAGTATATGTACCCTTTCCCAGCATGCACCACTGGCTGAGAGAAACTCAGTAATAGGCTGCTGTACTGTAGAGTCACACTCCGCCCAGGGGGGTACAGGCAATGCCAGACACCTATAATTAACCAGATAACTGCCACTATAGTTCCAGCCAGGCTGACTACAGCCCCGGCTATCACTAAATGTTTATTAGCCACATCACAGAAGGTAATGGGGGCTACAATAACAATTAGAGAAAACCTGAAAAGTTGATAAGAAGATGATGTCTTGCTGCACTCCTGATCGGATATAATGCCCTGCAAGATGCAGGTGGGTGCTAGTAGTGACCACGGATGGCCCCGTGAGATATGTTACAAGTTTCAAAGGATGTCACCAGCACACCATGATATCTTGTGCAATCAGCAAAAGTCCATTTATTGACAAAAATTGCCACTCAAGCGCTTGAGTGGCAATTTTTGTCAATAAATGGACTTTTGCTGATTGCACAAGATATCATGGTGTGCTGGTGACATCCTTTGAAACCTCAAAAAATGTGCGCCAGCTGGAATCTTTTAGGAGCATTGGCTACCCGGCTCCTGGGATTTGTCCGGCCCTGCATTACATCACCTTGCCTTTTATAAAAAATACAACATGCTTCAGTTATGATCCTGCTGCCCTCCTTCTGTAGCTGATGAGCGGCAGATTAAACGTTTAGGGTCCATATTCGTTCTGCTTCCATTGTCGTTCATAATCCATTGTCAGTCTTTCTTCTCTGTTTCCTTTTCTATGACCAAGGAAGAGGCAACTAGATAAAGAAAGAATAGGAACAGGACGACTCAATGAAACCATAAAGCATTGTTGAGAAAAAAATTAATAATATAAACTGAACTAGCGGAGGTGTCGGGTGCAGTGGACCCCAATTAGTATGCGCTGCCGGGTTAATATTTTCTATGCCCAGTGGTATTAATGAACTGATTAAAAGTAGTCCAAATGATCACAGAGCAGTTCCCTTTATATAGAGAATACAGCAGGCCCTCCAGACAGGAAGTCTAGGACATGGGCTCATCGCTTCTAGTAGGGCTGCAACAACTAATCGACATATTCGATTATAATCGATTATTGAAAAAGTTGTCAACTTTTTCAATAATCGATTAATCGGCTTCAGTTGGCCCTGTTCACAGCTCCACACGCTGTGCGCCGTACGTCCTCCCCACCTCACGCTCGCCGCTGCCAGACCCGCCCGCATCCATGCTCCACACTGTTGAAAATCAAATCAATAGGAAAGAATTGCAGAAAATTCAAAAATGGCTTGGCCAGCTGATTTGAAAAATGTTCCGGAGGGCTTGGCAGCGAAAGGGTTAAACTTTATCTTATTGTTTATCCGATTAACCGATTAATCGAACCTAATAATCGGCTAACTAATCGATTTTGAAAATAATCGTTAGCTGCAGCTCTAGCTTCTAGATGACCCTTCCGGTACCAGATTGGATTCGGTGAGGATCCTGCTTTTAAGGCTACATGAAGTCATAAAAGACAATAATCCTTGACCCTTGTGACTCGGCTGGCTTCATCAGGGAGTATCATATATCCCAAAGTAGATCTAAACCCTCTTAGGGTTGAACTAAAGCAGTCTAAAGGTGTCTGGCCAGCTTTAGACTGGGAAAGGAAAGGGCAGCACAAAGGGCCCATTTGGTTTGTAATTACCTGGTAAATGGTACTTTGGACCTTTTTTACCAGATCGTTGAGTAAATCCAGTTCCTGGTGAACCTCAACTCGGAGCCAAGCGCACATATTCGCCATGCTTGACCCTTCACTACACTCGAGGTCAGCAGACAAAACCTCGCCAACTTTTTTTTTTGTTCATTTATACCTTTTATAGACCACGAACGGCTCTTATTCCTCAAAGTATCTGAATGATTTATTTTTATTTCTTCTGGATTATAAGAAATATTGTTGATTTCTGCTACAGGAGGTCATAAAAGACAATAATCCTTGACCCTTGTGACCCGGCTGGCTTCATCAGGGAGTATCTTATATCCCAAAGTAGATCTAAACCCTCTTGTGGTTGAACGAAAGGTGTCTGAAGGTGTATGGCCAGCTTTAGACTGGGAGAGGAAAGGGCGGCACAAAGGGCCAATATCGTTTGCCACTTGCATTTATGCCGACAAAGAACAGGCTAACAGTATTAGAGAGGTCAGACCTGATTGGTCTGTTACTTCCCCTTCACTGTCCAATCATTAGCTGGGGGCACGAAGGTGACCAAGCTTTAATGCTTAACTACAGCAGTGAAAAGTCAGGTCACCAACTTGGTTGTGCTGTGTAAATTTTAGGACTGGATGGAAGGAAATAAAAATCCTTCAACAAGTAAAACAGTTTCCATATAGGTATTCCAGCTGTGTATTTAGAAGGCAGTGGACACCCCATGGGTAGGCTTCCTGTTGGGTTACCTGCTGTGCACTCTGCCAGTTCCATAATTACCTGGTAAGTGGTACTTTGGACCTTTTTACCAAATCGTTGAGTAAATCCAGTTCCCGGTGAACCTCAACTTGGAGCCAATCGGACATATTTGCCCTGCTGACCCATCACTACACTCGAGGTCTTCTGACAAAACATCACCAACGTTTTTTTGTTTCGTTTATACCTTTTATAGACCACAAACTGCTGTTATTCCTCAAAGTCTCTGAATTATTTCTTATTATTTCTTCTAGATTATAAGAATTATTTTTGATTTCTGCACTTGGAGCATGAAAGGCAGACCCTGGTTGCTTTAGGCAATCCTTCCTTCAGACATCTTGATAAAGACGGCCCGAAAGGCCAGACTGGCGCCGGTTGCATGAACCTTGCGTGACCCACAAAATGGCTGCCTCCTTGTCTTTGCCACCTGGCCTCAAAAAACGCGATCCGATGACAACGTTACTAATTGTCTAGGTGGAGGGGGGAAAAAAGTTTCCGCTTTTTGTTTCACCTCCAGAAAAAAGCAAAAAATGTGGTAAAGTCTTGTGTGCGTCTTGACAAGGGGAAAATACACCGGCGCCGCTAGTCACATCGTCGTTCATGAGAGACAATGTGCTAATAATGCAATAATATGTACCCACTTTGTCCTGCCCAGCGGCAGGTAGGAGCTCGCTCAGTCTGCCGCGTGCATTTTCAGAGGATGTGTGTGGGGAGCAGAGCCCGCTAATCTCTTTTTAATTGGTGTGCTCGGAACGGCTGGCTAGTGAATGACAAAAAGCCCTTTCGACAAGAAGGCTCCTGCCTCACTGCAGCACATCCATCTTGGGTTTCTGTGGCGTACAGAGGGAAACAGGCACCTTCTGCAAATGAACAGCTAATCCCTGGCTCAGTGTTCGCGGGGAGCGCTGTGTGTGTGTGTGTGTGTGCGCGAGGCTCAATCACGAAGAAGCCCTACTAGTTATTTTCAGGCCCTTAGAGAACGGGGGAAGCGCGATGCTGCATTGATCTGCGTCGCTCTCCGATGAGAGAGCGCGCTGATTTCCCGACCCCCCTCTTTCGTCGTAAACAAGCGAGTAGAAACCGGGAAATAAAGTGCGTCATTAGAAAGGCTTGTGCAAATTGAATGGAAGAAAACATGTATATTGAAAAAATGCCATC
>NW_017306615.1:999449-1000049 GCF_000935625.1 Nanorana parkeri | reverse complement strand
TGCTCCTTTTGCACCAACAGCAACAATAGTCTGTGTATGTAATATTGTAAATAGTATAGTGAGGCTACGGAACCTGAAGAGCCTTAGGGGGAGAGACGTCTCGTTTTTTTAAAGGGAACCTGTATCGAGAGGAATGCAAAGGCAACCATTGCACAGTGGCCAAGCGGCTAGCAGTTTTGCATTTGGGGGTTCCTGGTTCAAGTCCTGGTCAGGACATTATCGGCATGGAGTTTGCATATTCTCCCTGTGCTTGCATGCTCATTGCAGCCTACCTATTTTTCGGGTATAGCATTACTTTGAGTAAACTCTGGAGGCTGCCATGAGTACGGATCCATAGAATTGAGTAGGACCTCCCAACTCCTCCTCATTTGGGACCAAATCCCTATTCGGTTGTCCCTCTTTTTGGTCTGACGTACAGATATCTATTGCAGTCTTCCTCAACCAGGGTGCTATGCCGCCCTGGGGGGCCTTCTGGCTTCCTCAGGGGTGCCTCAAAATTTCCGCTCAGCATTATGCCTTACCATGGTGCAGGCCAGCCTACTACTATCATGGAAACAAATTACGCTACTCATGGAGGGTGGGATCCGTTTAGAGATGGAT
>NW_017306615.1:995296-999405 GCF_000935625.1 Nanorana parkeri | reverse complement strand
CCCCCCCCCTCAAATCCATACCAGACCACTATCTGGCATAAGGATCTGGCTTGGACTTTGGGGGGGCCCCATAATGCTTTTTACTTTTGGGTTTTTTACATTTTAGACTGATGTGTTTGAGATTTTGCATACTTTTAAACGGTGCCATGACTGAAAAAAGGTTGAGAAACTCTGATCTATGGAAATGTACTTTGTAACTACCAAAAGTGTTATTCTGCACGAATACCTTCGTCGTATCTCCTATTTTATCTTATTTGCTATTTTGAAAAGCCAGTATAAAGAAAAAGTAATGATGAAGAAAAATCTAGGTTTAACCAATCATTTGTGGCATATACATTCCTAATGGCCTTCATGACTGGGTGTGTCCATTACCTAAATATATTGTGCTGGAAGGTGCCCCCTCTTTCTCACCTCAGAAGGTATGCACACGCGTAGAATGAAAAAGGAGCCAGACAGGGCCACGTTAGTGGTAAGATTGCTGGATCGGCGCTGAAGGTATACAGTATGTAAGCCCAGGCTGTCTGCACATAGGCGAGTGGGAGACTTTAAGGACTTCAAAGGTGAAGTTCTCCAGTAACAAGGCATGATAGCCAGGCAACAAATTATTTCAGATGAACAAAAATAGAAATAGCATCCTCCATGTTTCTCTCATGAGGTTTCCTTTAAATCAAGGGTGGGAAGAGTCTATATAAGGAGGCTAGGTAAGGGCTGTATGCAGGTATTTTCAGAGGGCAGGTTTACACTAGAACGTAAAGGATCTACTTTGACCGGGATCTACCTGGTTTTTATATTAGCAGATGCTACTCCAAAGTTGCCACAGTAAAGGTAGATGGCACATATGGCTTAGGTAGTAAAGACAGATGGTGCATATGGTCTAGATAGTGATGGTAGATGGTACATATGGTCTAGATAGTGATGGTAGATTGTACGTATGGCCCAGTTAGTAAAGGTAGATGGTACGTATGGCCCAGGTAGTAAACGTAGATGGTACGTATGGCCCAGGTAGTAAACGTAGATGGTACGTATGGCCCAGGAAGTAAACGTAGATGGTACGTATGGCCCAGGTAGTAAACGTAGATGGTACGTATGGCCCAGGTAGTAAACGTAGATGGTACGTATGGCCCAGGTAGTAAACGTAGATGGTACGTATGGCCCAGGTAGTAAAGGTAGATGGTACGTATGGCCTATGTAGTAAAGGTAGATGGTACATATGGCCTAGGTAGTAAAGGAAGATGGTACATATGGCCTAGGTAGTAATGGAAGATGGTACATATGGCCTAGGTAGTAAAGGAAGATGGTACATATGGCCTAGGTAGTAAAGGAAGATGGTACATATGGCCTATGTAGTAAAGGTAGATGGTACATATGGCCTATGTAGTAAAGGTAAATGGTACATATGGCCTATGTAGTAAAGGTAGATGGTACATATGGCCTATGTAGTAAGGTAGATGGTACATATGGCCTAGGTAGTAAAGGTAGATGGTACATGTGGCCTAGGTAGTAAGGTAGATGGTACATATGGCCTATGTAGTAAAGGTAGATGGTACATATGGCCTATGTAGTAAGGTAGATGGTACATATGGCCTAGGTAGTAAAGGTAGATGGTACATGTGGCCTAGGTAGTAAAGGTAGATGGTACATGTGGCCTAGGTAGTAATGGTTGATGGTACATGTGGCCAAGGTAGTAATGGTAGATGGTACATATGGTCTAAAGTTAGATGGTACAAATGCCTTAGGAAGTACAAGTAGATGGTACATTTGGCCTATAAAGAATTCCTCCAAATTACAGGCAGCACTAGGACATGGGAAAGAACGTAATCATGATAAACAAACAACGAAAGCTGTGGAAACGTTGGCTTAATAACCAGCTAGTTCAGAGCACAACATGGCTGCTTACTTTGTGTGCTGGTAACAAGTGCACTTTGCCTTCCGCCATATTCAGCCGCCTCCCACTCATGAAGTCTCCATTTGGGATTTAATGGTTCGCTGAAAGGTGCAAAAAGACAATGAATCTCTTCTACAGCGTGCCAGGTCACTTCCCAGAATGCACCAGGGAGCCAGTAACGCGTCAGTCTTCTGGTGAATCCCATAACACGGCTTCCAAATAAATCACATTAATTGAGTCCTCTCCAGCATGTGAGCATGTCAGAGCAGAGAAAGAGAGCAAAAATGCTCTAAATATTTAATAAAGGAGCAACACATTTATATTTACGGATGCTTTGATCTGTCCCTGCCGTCCCTTTATGGGAAAGCGGGGAACATGCAGTTAACCCCATGAGGGCATGGTGCATAATGCAGAGTGCAGTGAAAGAATTGGACAAGAGCCACACCGGGAATGTCAAGGATAAACTGGTCTCTATGTAAGGAATGGCACGGTGGTACGGTGCCGCTGTCTGTAAAAGTATGGAAAATTGATTATTTAGACTTGTATTTGGAGCAGGGGTAGTAAATCATGGCCACTGGGTAGCACTGCAAAGCAGGAGGCATGACCGTGCGTGGCAGAGCAATGGGAGGTACAAAGGCTGGAGGCTGCGCAAGAGGCTTCAAACATGCCAGTCCACAGCCAACCAGCCCTAGGGTGACAACGCTGCTGCTGCAAAGGCACAGGCTCTGTGAAAGTTGCCACCCTAGGACAGGAAGTTCTTTACTAGCAGGATCAATGGGTAAAAACGGAAGCAAAAAAACCCTGCAGTGGTGAAACAACCCCACGCTATAGTTCGATTGTTCTGCCAACATTTGTCTACAATAGATCTTTGTGTGAGCAATCTTTCTTATTAAAGTGTAAACCTATCTAACAAGAATATCTCACCATTTCCCTTTATGGATTGCTGCTTGTCTAATGTTTGTATGCTGTCAAAAAATAAATTATTAAAGAACCTTACCTTTCTATGGCCTGTACGTAGTGGTAGCGTTGTCACCAGAAGCTGTGTACTTCCATTGCGACACCTACAACATCTGCTTTAAGGATCCTCGGACTTGTGGTCCCGGGGCATGTTGAAGGCAATGCTTCTGTACTGGGGGTGTACAGCCCAACTCCAAGTTGGGCAGACACCCCCTACTACGTCTGTTCACCTGATGTCCCCCAGTCCACTTCCTCTTGGCCGCAATGGTGTGTGGTCCTCCATGATGCAAGGATTGGCACTGCATAATGAAATGAGCGCCGCTATCTACATTGTGGGTACGAGGCAATTGATGATTGCCACCCCCCAGAGTGTGTCCTTGACACCACTGAACAACCAGTGTTACCAATGTGTGGAACCAGGTTACCAATTCTCCTCACCGGGCCCGGCGCTACCGCAAGGCAAGTCAGGCGGCCGCCTGAGGGCGCTGCAGGGCGAGGGCGGAAAAAACGGGGTATTATGAGAAGTACTTGTACTTGTCAAAATGCCCCGATGTTTGCGCCAGGTTTTTTTTTTACCTAATGACAGTTGGCGCCTAATTTATAAAGGTTTTCCTTTAGGTGTTATTAGTGTTGGTTCACAAAAAAAACTCCTGCTGGCTCCTGGATTGGACAGACTGGCTCCTGAATTCCATATTAATTTGTCCACCCCTGACTCAACCCAGAAGAGGACCAGCAGCTTGGCCCAGAGGAGGATAAGGGATGCAGCACTGGAGTCTGGAGAGTACTACACAAACCCTTGGAACTAGGTTGTAGTAGTTCTAAATTTGTAAATAATTTATTTTCATCAGATACATTTGCAGCGCTGTAGGTACATGAACAAACCCTCAGCGGCCGTGTGCTCGCACCTTTTTACAGGTGCATTCAGCTAGGGTGGCCGTGGGGGGAAACCTCACAATGGCATTTCATTTATGAAGCTTATCTGCTATCCCCTCCCTCATCTCTGCTGTTTAGGAGGATTTTCAGGATCTGAACGGCTGGGTATCGGAGGCTGGATCGGTTCCCTGTCTTTTCATCTGTTCAAAAGTCTTTTGTTTTTTCTTTTTTCCTTTTACCTCTCTGTAGCAAATGCATCAACTTCACTTCCTTCCTAATGAGCTTGCAAGTGGTCCTATGGGAAATGTACCTTTTCTCTAGACTGGTATGCCCCCTCCTCTCCTCGCTCTCGCTCTGGCACTAAGAGGGGGGGGGGGGGGGAAGGTCTAAAATG
>NW_017306615.1:988029-994855 GCF_000935625.1 Nanorana parkeri | reverse complement strand
GCCGGGCGGTAGGTAGGGGGGGGGGGGGGGGAGAAAGCTTACAATAAACACACGGCGCAGCTGAGGGTTGGCGCTTTACATTCAGATGATAGTGTGACTCTCTGCACAATGCAGTCGGGAATGTGGCAAATTCAGGAGCCTGCCGAGATTAGCATTCTGCTGCCATTAGTGTTATTGTTGTGGAAAAGACAGATTTCCGCTCCTTCGGAACGGCTTTACATTGTGTCTTTTGATCACGTATCCTCTGGCTGTCGGAAAAAAAAAAAAGGAGGCATCCTTCTAGCTGAAAGGGAATTATGCTTTAGATTTATGCTTAAAGCGAACCCATGGCCAGCCTGTGGACATTTTGGGGATTTGCTTATTTTGAACAGTCAGTAAATGAGCTTTAAAACAATCCTTCAATGACATCTGTAGCTGCAGGCAACGTGGAGCAATTCATCCTAAAAGTTTAACAGCGGAAGCACTGATTTGTTCAAGTCGTTAGAAGCTCGGGTCATCCTGATCCTTCTTCTTCCCAGAGAGCGCCAGCCCTGTGTTTTATATTCGAGATTAGAATGCTAGAAGACTACCAGGGAGGGGACACTGATAAGCTGTGATCGGAGATGATATGATGTAAAGGGACACTTCCGTTTTCCCATAGACCAACATGGGTCTGGTAATTTTCAGTTTTTTCCTCCATCGTAAGATGGAGCAAAAACTGGACAGACATGGATGTGTCACAATGGTGACATCCATTCCAGTCGGCAGGGGATCCATGTATGGATCACCTCCTGATCGGAAACTGAAAGCCCCCATGGCTTAAGTCACTACTGGGTGGTAGCACTGGGAACTGGGTCCTTACTGGAAGGGGGGATGAGGGTAAACTGAGCTGCTTAGTCACTGTTGAGAAAGGAGAACATGGTGAGCTGCTTAGAGAACCAACTCGGGCGACTTCAATGCTTCTGCTGTGAACTTTGAGGATGAATTGCTCCACAGCATATGCAGCTACCAAGGTCAGTGGGGGTTTGTTTTAAAGCTCATTTATGTAAATTCTTGAATCCAAAGCCTGTCCACAAATCGACTTAAAAGCAAACCTGCCAATTCGTTTTTCCACAACCTTAAAAATAAAGGCTAGCCAACACTGGGCACCCATCGATACCAGTACCAGCACCAGTTCCTGGTTTCGGATATGGTGATGCTGAAGAATGCCTTTTGCGCAGTACAGGGATCTAAATAGGTTGTTGAGACCTCACATTGGCTTGTCGGATATGTTAGGAAGTTGTTAAAAATGCCATTTTTACCTAAAGTCTAAATTTGCATACTGCAGGAAGCCAGGGCTCGGAGGTTCCCAAAGCACCCTGCAGTGACAGATTGTGAAGTCATTGCTATCGAATGGTAACCATTCTTTACTCTGAAGGTTAGCTGAACGCAGTGACAGTTGTATTTGTCCTCTTATTTCAATATGATTTTTTAAAACCAATCCTTAGCAGTTCAGCTCACATTTGCGGATTCGCCAGCTCTGTGAATGAAGAATCATTACTGAATTTGGAAAAATTCCCTCAAACAATTAGCCAACACTCCAAATCTGAGCCCCGCAAATTCAATTCCCGTAAACATAGCAGGAAAATTTGTCCCTGGCATATTCTTCGGCGCCTGAAATGACATTTGCCAAGTTTTTGCCTCCGACTAATTGCAGGAGACGGAGACAAAGTGAAAACGCGTCTCTCACTTGGTTAGCGGAGTTCAGTGTTTTTCAGGCCAATAAACCCCTTCCTGACTGATTTGTGGCTTTGTGATGGGAGGGATCCGGTTTTTTTTTCTTATAGGGACAGAGGCAAAAGGGTGTTTAGAGGTCTAGTGGATGCCTGGACGGGTCAGGAAAAATGGAACCTACTCAATATTAGGCATGTGGTCATAATGTTATGGCAGATCAGTGTGCAAGTATCTGTAGATTGCCATTACTAAACATTTCTAATGGTGCCTTTGTTGTCATTTTTAAGATGAGTGAAGTCCCCTTTAAGGCAGCCCATTCATTATAAATGGGCAGGCCATTCATTATGAATGGGCTGCCAAGGCACCACAACCGATAAAAAAAGCCTACATGACCTTTTTTTGGCGATTCGTTGTGCCCTACTGTAAAATGCGTTGGTTGGCATTTACAAGGAATGGCGCGCAATGGACAGGTGAGTTGCCATGCATTACGGAAACACATGATGGTGTGAATGGGCCCTTAGAGATCAAAAGAGATCAAAAAGACTGACCTCCGATTGGCTGCCTCTGAGCTTTTGCAATCTTTAGGTCGCTCAAGCAGTCTGGATCATGCCCAGGTTTGGCTCAGAGAACCGGCCGATGCCTAACATTTAGCACGGGCACGTTTGCGGAGAACGCGTCGAGAGAAAACTCTATTACCATCCGTCCGTCTCCTCTACATCACGGCGCCTTCCTCCTCTAACGAGGTGCATCAGCGCTTAATGAGTGTGAACAGGCGGCTGTAATTGCACCTGTGTGGGCTGAGGTGGGCCGGGCTGTGCGCACGGTTATCATTGCACACAACCTCGTGATTAGAGATGCCTAGATGGGGGCATTCCAGGTGCTGCCGCAGTGTCGCCGGCTGCTAATCAGATCACACAGCGAGCTGGCGGCGGGGCGATAGACGCATGACGCACACCTTGCGCATCCATGTGGATATGTGTAGACTGTCCCTGTGACGAAGACTTCCTGTTATTTAGCACAATAAGGCATCAGCTGCGACGTCTGACTGTTTAAAGGTGAGAATCCAAATTTGTGTTCTTAATAACAATAATAAATGCGTTTTGCTGAAAACTGCACCAAAAGCAAGCAAATAATCACCGCGCCACAGTGTGAATGTAACTTTGTGTACATAGGGCTTGACCTGAAGCTTTTTGTATACGCAGCTTCTCTTCCGAGGCCTTTGTGAGGTACACTGCGCTTCATACTAAAGAAATCGCATGAGAGCGATGCAAATTAGGACGTTCGGATTTACGCGGCCATCATGCGATGACATTTTGGCTGCAGACCGGTACTAGTGAGCTGAAGATGGTCGGCACTGGAGATAGCTGCCCGGCCCACCCATGCAGTCTCACTCTTGCGCTTATCTAGCCCTTTCCTGCCCAGCTTTACTGTCCCTGGCCCTCCCCTTTCTTTCATTGGCTTCTAGTTTTTCCAATCATGGAGGCTCAGCATGTGTTAACTAGGACAGTCTTTATGCAAATGAGCTCTGCCTAGGAACACCCACTCCTCCAGACTGCCACCCACCCATCGAGGTATTTCGATATTTGCATAACCGCATCTAAGAACCAGCCCACTGCTTGCATAAGTGATGAGGGCTCTTGATGGGAGCTCTGAGGCAGGGTGCAGTGATTGGTTTCAGGAAGCTATGTACAACGCCCTGCTGGCTCCATTGCAAAGAGAAGCACAGAGACCCAGTGATGATGTCACTGGGTCTAAGGCCTGGTTCACACCTGTACGTTTTGTAGCGCGTTCAACACTCTACGAACACTACAAAACGCTCAAACATGAAAATCCCATTGTTTTCTATGGGTATGGTTCACACCTTGCCGTATTTCAGCCCGTCTAAACGCGCTACAAAACAGCCTACACCTGAAAAGGTACATGAGCTTCTTTGCGGCGTTTTTGTCTCGCGTTTCCATTGGGATACAGCCAAGTAGCCCTCGGAAACGCGCGTTTGTCTTTTAACCGCGAATCGCGCATATTCGATGCGCCTAGGTGTGAACAGAGCCTGAAATAAGGTATGTAATAAAAAATGGAAAAGTTATTATATTATATAAAAGAGGGACCAGGGAAGGCAAAATAAAAGCAAATGAAGCTTCGGCTTTAGTTTTGGTACAGGGCCTCATCGTGCCTGCACATGTGGACCTTGTAACTCGGGTACCAGACCCTCACCACCAAAGATCTATTAAGCTGGTCGTTGATCCATCCCTCCGAAGCTTAATGACAGCTGGTCCGGCGTCACCTTTCACCCCGTGTGGTTACAAAACCAGAACTGAGCTCAATATGGCTGCTTCCCCTTTGTGCAGCATTAGAGAGACCCAGCGCCGCGATCCATGCCATGCAGCAGTATAGCATAGCGCAGTGTAATACACCATAAAACACACCCCGCCACCGAAGGATTTGGGGGGAAAAAAACAAGAGTAACCTGTCCTAGCGAGCGGGCGACTGACAGTTCAGTGGTCTGTGAAATGCGTTCGGCGCGGCTCCCTCCCTCTCTCCGCTTCTGTGGCGCTCTCCACGTCCTGTCACTCACAGGCGGGATGCTGTCTACATGCAAGACCGCCCCACCGCTCAGTGCACGGCTCACGGGGGGCTGCTCTGCAGGTAGTTCATCTTGTCATCAGCTGGCTGCTGGTAATTAGCCGGAGAACAGGAGTACGCGCTTGTTAGGGGCTCCTTTTTTTTTTTAAAGCGTCGCTTGGATGGGGGGACAAAGTGGAGCGAGTCTCTGACGGTGTTGCCAAGCCAACGTCCGTGCGTTCAGAGGAGTAGTGGGATTTCAGCTCGCATGCAGCTTTCCGATGCGATGAGAGTCAAGACTGATGGCCAGCTTGCCACGGGTTTTCGAGGATCCGCTGGGTGGGCAGAAACGTACCACTGAGGAGGTCGGCGTCTTGTGCCAGCTTATATTGGGGGGAGTTTTGTGCTCCGAATGCATTTCACAGACCACTGAACTGACCACTGTCAGTCGCCCACTCGCTAGGACAGGTTACTCTTGTTTTTTTAAAGTGGACCTGTTGTTTAAAAAAATAAATGAACAGCTCTGACTTAAAGGCCATGTCCCTTCACTCCCTTTACCCCAAGCATTATTTACCCTTGCATCAGTCCTCCCCTGCATTGAATTATGCCCAACGTCTTTCAGACTACTTTGTGAGCTGCTGCTGTGAATGACGCCCAGCATCATTCAAACTATTAATCATAAGCCCAGGCAGTCATGGACACACCCATTGGGGGTGTGTCATGACATCGGTCTGGACTCCTAGTATAATGAGACAGTCATGGACACACCCACTGGGGGCACTTCATCCCATCAATCTGGGCTCATAGTACGATCAGTCAGTCATAGGCATACCCACTGGGGATGCATTATCCCATCAATCTGGGCTCATAGTACGATCAGTCAGTCATAGGCATACCCACTGGGGATGCATTATCACGTCAATCTGGGCTCATAGTACGATGAGGCGGTCATGGACACACTGGGGGTACAACATCCCGTCAATCTGGGCTCATAGCACGATGAGGCAGTCATGGACACACCCACTGGGGGCGTGTCATCATGTCAATCTGGGCTCATAGTACGATGAGGCAGTCATGGACACACCCACTGGGGGGCGTGTCATGTCAATCTGGGCTCATAGCACGATGAGGCAGTCATGGACACACCCACTGGGGGCGTGTCATCATGTCAATCTGGGCTCATAGTACAATGAGGCAGTCATGGACACCCACTGGGGGCACTTCATCCCGTCAATCTGGGCTTATAGCACGATGATGCAGTCATGGACACACCCACTGCGAGCGCATCATCACTGGGCTCATGAATGGGCTGCGAAGACGAATGGGCTGCCTTGATGCAGTGCACCTCATCACTGAGTACGCGTACATGAATGCAATGCGTAGTGTGAATGGGCCCTAAAAGAGCCCTCCTTTTTGTGCATAGTTTCCTTCTCTTGCATGTTGGCAGTGTGAGTGGAATCACCTCCCTGATCGTGATGTTATCTCTCACACGCCAGCAGTGAATCGGCATTGCTGCTTGTAAGTGACCTGAAGGCTAGAGTTTGGATTGCTCAGCAGCATGAAAGTAACTCCTTGTTGCCGGTATCCTCATTGGCTCAATGACTTGACTTTTGCAACTGCAGCTGTTGCCAATGAGCGGTGAATCTCAAGCTACCAAATGATTAAAAATATCACAGAAGTGGAACGTCCCATGCTGTGGGAAGAGCGGAGGTTGGCTTCAAGGCTGCTGATAATGATAAGTAACGGGTCCCTGCTGTGTAATTCATTATATTTCTCCTTACGGCTTCATTAACTTCACTTATACCTGTCAGAGGATGTAGTATAAACTGGGCATACAGTTTGCTTGTCCTATCTCCAGCTCTATACCAAAGCCATGCAGGCCTTCCTCTGTGCTATTTACTAAAGTGGAACTATTGTCAAAGCTGAGCTCCAGACAGGTGGAATGAATGCAGCTTCCACAGGCTGAGGGAGAGGCCAGACCTGAAAACGTTGCTGTACTGCAGATGGGAAAAATCAAGTCTCCTGTACTGACTGACATGGCTGTGTTGTGTGGCAGAGCGGTGTAATTCTCAGGACTGGATGGACAGGCTCTACCCCTCTCTTATATGTATTTTAGGGATTCATAGTGCCAGGTACAACAAAGGCAGAAGCTCTACGGTTTCCTTTCACCATATTGCAAACCCCGCCCACTTGCTTTCAAAACTCTGCCACCCCCTACCTCCACTCTGCCACATGTGCACCTCACCACCTTGTACCCCCCTCTTAGCACTCTGCCCCTCACCACTCTGCCACCCCTCCCGCTCTCATCACTTTGCCATCCCCACACACCCGGAGTCCCCTCCTTTACAACTCTGCTGCACGCCCGCCCCTGCTTTCCCCACTCAACACTGCACCCCATCTTCACCACTCTGCTATACAATCCCCACCCTACACACATTCTCCCCTACTTACTCACCACTCTGCCAGACCCCTCCACCAATCCTCTTCCCCTTCTTCCGAAACCCCCTTTCCCCGCCCAATCATTCCTGCCCTCACCACTCCTCCCACCACTCACCCACCCCTGCCCTCACCACTC
>NW_017306615.1:979007-987745 GCF_000935625.1 Nanorana parkeri | reverse complement strand
CCCAACCCCCACCTCCAACCACCTGCACCACAGCTGCCACCAACGCTAACCCCCCCACCCCATATCTATCTATTTTTTTATAGCATAAGACGACATGAAGTTCTCCTTTCTCCGAGCCCGATTGCCTATCCTTGTCTTTGCCTTGCTCGTCCTTCCTCTTCTGCCAGATCCAATCCCTGATTTTCCTGTCTTTTCATATCAGAGCCGTGCTCCTTAGAGAACCTTTTATTTCCTTTGTATTTCATGTGTCTGGCTGACATCGCTCTGTCCTACGCCGCATAATATTCAGAGGCGCAACGCACAGAAATAATGCTTTGATAATCTTAGATTAGGCGGGCGTAATTGGAAGCGGGAAAGAAGTGTTAGCCTTGGCTCAGGGAGAGGTGTGCTCGCCGAGGATTTTAACCCCTTCAATGTCAGCTCAGCTCCCAGCGATAATATTCCGGCTATTGTTCTGATTTTTGCCCATTAGAGGGCTAAGGCGTGAAAAAAAAAATAACGCCGGCCATACACACGGCAATTTTCTCACTATTTTTACCACCTTTTGAGCAGCGGGAATCACAAATACAATTGCGCGCCCTCGCCAGAAACGAAGCAATCTACCACCCACCAGTTTGATCGACCACCAGAATCCGGTTGATTGTGAAGAACTCGAAACTGGGCAATAAAATTGAACCTCAATGCAGTTTTGTTTTTTTAAAAGACTCCATTGAAATGAAGAAAAATGTAACAAAAGACGCGGCAATTTTGTCTAAAGCAATTGGGATTTTTGCAATTTCGATCCCATCCCCTCGCAGTTGATCGAAACCGATGTTTTGCAATATCAACAAAATATAGAATTGGAGTTGGATGGTTGTGCGAAATTGCCAATCGCTGTGAGTAGAAATTGGTCGTTTAACAGATGGAACCACTGGCTTCCTATGGAGTAAGCGTCCCCGAGGCCGCGTGTCACCCCGGTGGCACGTCGATATGCAAGTGCCTGACGACGCCAGGCGCAGTTAACTGCCAGCGACCATCTTGGCGGCAAAGAGAGAAGAGACATTTCAGAGGGGGGTGACAGTCATTTTGGTGTCACCCAGTGCAGGCCGCACCCCCCTTGTGACACCACTGGTAAGCCACACATGTGGCAGTGATCTATCTGCAATAGTTGATGCTCCAATCGTAGCTCCCCATAATGTATAGATTGGGTGGTCCAGTTAGGTGCCCATATTATATAGATTGGGTGGTCCAGGTAGGTCCCCATATTATATAGATTGGGTAAATCTAAAGTTGATTGCATGGTGGGATTGTAACATATGGTGATCCTAAAGGAGGGGATTGCCAGCAATTTGTAAAGGGCTATTTCCAAAAAAAAACTGCCCCCGCACTGCTTGTTTAGGTCTAGGGGAGCTGTGTGAAGGACTTACCCAATCCCCATTCCCGCATGCTCAAAGATCAGCACCCCAGAGCCTCTTCCCCACCACGCTCCTGCTCTCGAAGGCCCACTGGTATCATCACGTACAGCGCAGGCTCCATAGAACCTGATTAGAGGTGAGGACAGTCCACAAGCCAAATCGCAGGGGGACAAGGAGAGCGCCAACTGACAGGGGGAGCGGGGATTAGGTAAGTCCTTTTACATAGGTCCCCTGCAGTCCCTACACTCTTGCCGGAGCATGGTTGGGAAAGAGGCTGTAGATGCCGATCTTTGAGCATGCGGGAGTGGGGATCAGGTAAGTCCTTCACCTAAATGAGCAGCTAACACTTGCAGTGCAGGGGTGGCCTCACTGCAGGGGAAGTTTTTTCTTTCCCCGGACACAGGCTTTAAATCTCTCAGGTACAGGAGAATAAAATAACCCTTGTGGCCTCCTAGACCTAGGATTTTTTATGATCTCCATGCAAACAATTGTGCGCCTGCAGATTTGTGATTGTGAGGAAATTCGTCTCATGGAAATAATCTCATGTGGTACACCTAGGGGTCGACTCATAACTCCTCCACCCAGCGTATAGCTGAGCGAATGCCATGTGCACAACTTGCCACTAGATGGCGCTGAGCTGCATTGGAAATTCTGCTCCTCAGCGCCATCTAGTGGTGGCAGGTCCGTGCAAACTGCATTCACCCAGCTATACGCTGGGCGAAAGAATGATAAATCGGTCACTTAAAGAAGCACTCCGCGGAAACTTTTTCTTAACCCTTGCAGTGTATAATTTAATTTTAGACCAAAACGAGCACTTAACCCCCTTTGGTTGCTCGTTTTGGTCTAAAATAAAATTATACTGGCCTGATCCTTGGAGCCAGCTTGCTCATAGACCAGTCCCTGGAGCCTCTCTCCCCTCTGCTGCAGCAGTCTGAGGTCCCTGAGTCATCACGTTCTATACACTGTGTATGGGATGTGAAGACGCCGAGGGGCATTTCATCGTTGCAAAGGAGGAGGAGACAGGCTGGAGGACGCGTTGTCACAGCCGGTCTTCTCCGAGTACTGGATGAGTGTAACGTTGTTAAACCCTATATCGGGGGTAGGCAAACTCGGGCCCCTCAAGCTGTGGCAAAAATAAAAAATCCCATCATGCCTCTGCCAGTCATGCCTGTGTCTGTCAGAGACTTGCAATGCCTCATGGGATTTGTAGCTGCACCACAGTTGGGGGGGGGGCGGAGTTTTCCTACCCTTGCGCTGCATAAAAAGGAGCCGCACTGCAAGAGTAAAGAACCATGAGGTCCAGCCCGCCGTCTTGTCACTAGCCTACAGCAAGCAAAATGTACACGTCTCAAATGAGATTTGCCTCTGTTGCCCCTGGCAACCGTATCTCCCTTTTAAAAAAAAAAATTGAGAAACTGGTTGCTACAGGCAACAGGGGGAAAAAACGTTCCTTCTCTGCACTTTGAAAAATGAGGCTCTTTTGCTGCCTTTCCCAGCGGTGCCCTCCCTCCTTCCTATAATTCTGTGAGGCGTGCGGATCTGGGCGAGGAGGGGGGGGGGGGGAAGGATTGCAATCAGCGATAACTGTCTGGGAGACATCAGGTAAAAAATAGCTTAAGCCCTTTGATTTCACAGGAAAACTATGAGTAAATAACTGGATTATGTTCAGACAGAAAATGGGGGGATTTATCTTCCCGCACATGAAAAAAAGATTATGAAAAGCCCTGTAGCGGGCCGCATTCCCTCGGAAAGAATTGCTGCATTTTGAACAGGGTCTGTCAGGCGAACCGCGTCAGGTGTCTGTTTGCATATTATTAGAAAGGAAAGAAATGTAGAAATGTTCCTGTTCTGTTCAATACATTCATTATTGTGATTGGGAGGGGGAGGAGCGTGTAGCCTTGACCCCTTGGGGTGGTAGTGACCATGGCTACGGTCTTGGCCATCAAGGACACTTCTTCCTGGATAGCCTGCTCTTTGGATGCAGTAGCCAACCCCCCCACCCCCCCCAAAAAAAATACCAAAAAAGAGGTCGGAGGTTGTACGGTTTGCTTGGTTCCCTTATGGTTCACATGCTTGTGTCTTATAGGATAAGTTCACCCAACACTAATGTTTTCCTTACTGGAGGAGCTTGGTGGGAACTCCTCATAATGGGCACAGAAGGTGTACAGCCCCGGGAACTCAGCACAGGGATAGTGGGAGCGCCTCATAATGGGCACAGCAGGTGTACAGACCCGGGAACTCCGCACAGGGATGATGGGAGCCCCTCATAATGGTCATTACAGGTGTACAGACCCGGGAACTCAGCTCAGGAATGGTGGGACCCCTCATAATGGGCACAGCCGGAGTACAGAGCCAGGAACTCAGCTCAGGGATGGTGGGAGCTCCTCATAATGGGCACAGCAGGTGTACAGACCCGGGAACTCAGCTCAGGCATGGTGGGAGCCCCTCATAATGGGCCCAGCAGGTGTACAGACCCGGGAACTCAGCTCAGGCATGGTGGGAGCCCCTCATAATGGGCCCAGCAGGTGTACAGACCCGGGAACTCAGCTCAGGCATGGTGGGAGCCCCTCATAATGGGCCCAGCAGGTGTACAGACCCGGGAACTCAGCACAGGGATAGTGGGAGCGCCTCATAATGGGCACAGCAGGTGTACAGACACGGGAACTCAGCTCAGGCATGGTGGGAGCCCCTCATAATGGTCATTACAGGTGTGCAAAGTTCAGGAACTGACAAAAGCATGCTCATCACTGCACTGAGTCTTCATTTACTGTCCAATCACAGGCTGGGGGCGGGTCCAGGACTCATAGGAAGTGGGTTGAATAATGTTGCCCAGACTGAGGACATCTAGAGGCAGAGACAAAGTACTGCGGGGGAAATCTCCCCGGATTCTTCAGGTTTCTTATAATTGGCTCCGTATTTGTATCTAGTTATTTTGGGCTTTGAGTTCTGCTTTAAGGTAACTGGCGCCCCTTTAAGGAGAGAGGGAGAGCGCCATTTCTGTACGGACCCCCTCGGCTGATGAGCGGAGAAATATAAAACGTGTTTATTACTATTCCAGAGTATCCGGATAGTTGGGAATGATATTGAGCCGCGTCGGGAAGGGGGCTGGGAGCACTTGTATCGCCGCTGATTCTAGTCCTGGTCTAGGGAAGAGTTTACAAATTGATGTAAAGAGAGGGAGGCGGACCGCGTGATGGCGAGGAGGAGGAGGAGGAGGATGATGGCGGATTGTCACAGTGGATGAGAACGGAGCGGATGAGGCTGATGAGAGATGAGGACAGTCACACAGAGATTGCAAATGATAAAAAAGCGGGGAGGGTTGGACACCCTTTAGGATGAAGTGAGGGTGAAGTGGGGCAATTGTGTATAAGCGGGTTACAGGTTAGCCACCCTCCAGGATGAAGTGGGGCAATTGTGTATGAGCGGGTCAGGGGTTAGACACCCTCCAGGACGAAGTGAGGCAATTGAGTATAAGCGGGTCAGGGGTTCGACACCCTCAAAGGTGAAGTGCGGGTATAATGGGGCAATTGAGTATAAGTGGGTCAGGGGTTAGACACCCTCCAGGATGAAGTGAAGGTGAACTGGGGCGATTTAGTATAAGCGGGTCAGGGGTTGGATACCCTCCGGGACCTCTTTGAGCGCAGATTGCCGGCGCGAGTGAACGCACACAGGACGCAGTTCCTATAGGCGAGGACGTCTCCCTGTCGGTCTTTCAGTGAGATTGATCTGCCCCCGGGGGGATACGCCAAGCTTTGTCTAATCTGCGAGGTGTGAGCAGGAAATACACTCCACCGCCTGGGAAATGTGCGTCACACCACCACCAAAATTAGAACGAATAAATCAACAATTCCTCGCAGGGAGCACGGGGCTGCGCGCTGACAGGCTGCTCGGATTTTGTCGCTGCACACTGACACATTGCATCAACCGGCATGTCACCAGGAACGCGAGGAGGGCCCGGCGAGGGGGCTTGTTCCCTCCTGGGCCATCTCTACGCCTCAAAATGAATGCTGTCAGTCAGAGGGGGAGAGGGCCTCCTGCAGGGATCGTACCAGCGGATTATAGTCAGCGGCCCCTATTCCATGATCTCTTCATAGCTTATACTACAGCCAATCAGGCAAGAGACATCATGGCTGCCGCTACACTCTTACCCATAATCCTTTGCTAGGGTCATGCCACCCGGACGACGCCGGCCTTCCCTTCAGTCTTGCCCAGTTGTACCTGGATTGAAATTGCTCCCCCCTTGAATTTAACCATTGTGGTCCTCGGACCCTCCTGCCTATGGCTCGGCCTCCCAGGATAATGACTGACATGTCTGCAGTTGTTGGCATGTCACTATCCCGAGTCCTTCCGTGGAGGGGAGGTCTAGCGGAGGGGTCTTTCCAGTCATTCTGTGCTTTTGGCAGACACTTGTTTCCCGTCCCGATCCCTTCATCATTTATGACGGCCCCAAGCGGCTCTCTGCTCTACAAGCTCTTCTGGCGACTTGCCACGGATCCAGTTCACTGTATCCGATTCCTGCAGCCAGCGTGTCACTCCTGGTTTTTGGAACTGTTCTCGTGGCCCAGCTGCAACCCTTGTGTCCCCGAGTTCGGCTTTACCTCCAAGAGCTGTGGTGGGGCAGCATGCATGTGCTTGTACAAGGGCCTGCCTGATTGGATACAAGCTGATCGTACATAGATTGTATGGTCACATTGTAACGTATGGGGTGAGCCTCAAAGCAACGCACGTTAACGTGCAACATGACCACATCTAGCTGCATGTAAAGATAAATGAAGGGGATGATTTATAAATAGTCAGTCCAGCTATAAGCGTTCACACAGCATCCCCCTGCTAGATGGAGCATAGGAAGTTACTTTTTTCCGCGGCTCCATCTGGTGGCAGGAATGCAGTGCAAATGGCATTCAGCCAGCTCATAGCTTGATAAATAGATCCCCTAAGTGTGTTTGCTTTTTCTATTAGCTAGGTACTAACTCCCGCCTTCCCTTCAGTCTTCTATCTGACCACCGGCCTTCCCTTCAGTCTTCTATCTGACCACCGGCCTTCCCTTCAGTCTTATATCTGACCTCCGGCCTTCCCTTCAGTCTTATATCTGACCTCTGGCCTTCCCTTCAGTCTTCTATCTTACCACCGGCCTTCCCTCCATTTTTATATCTGACCTCTGGCCTTCCCTTCAGTCTTCTATCTTACCACCGGCCTTCCCTCCAGTCTTCTATCTGACCTCCGGCCTTCCCTTCAGTCTTCTATCTGACCTCCGGCCTTCCCTTCAGTCTTCTATCTGACCTCCGGCCTTCCCTTCAGTCTTCTATCTGACCTCCGGCCTTCCCTTCAGTCTTCTATCTGACCTCCGGCCTTCCCTTCAGTCTTCTATCTGACCTCCGGCCTTCCCTTCAGTCTTCTATCTGACCTCCGGCCTTCCCTTCAGTCTTCTATCTGACCTCCGGCCTTCCCTTCAGTCTTCTATCTGACCTCCGGCCTTCCCTTCAGTCTTCTATCTGACCTCCGGCCTTCCCTTCAGTCTTCTATCTGACCTCCGGCCTTCCCTTCAGTCTTCTATCTGACCTCCGGCCTTCCCTTCAGTCTTCTATCTGACCTCCGGCCTTCCCTTCAGTCTTCTATCTGACCTCCGGCCTTCCCTTCAGTCTTCTATCTGACCTCCGGCCTTCCCTTCAGTCTTCTATCTGACCTCCGGCCTTCCCTTCAGTCTTCTATCTGACCTCCGGCCTTCCCTTCAGTCTTCTATCTGACCTCCGGCCTTCCCTTCAGTCTTCTATCTGACCTCCGGCCTTCCCTTCAGTCTTCTATCTTACCACCGGCCTTCCCTACAGTCTTCTATCTGACCTCTGGCCTTCCCTTCAGTCTTCTACCTTACCACCGGCCTTCCCTCCAGTCTTCTATCTGACCTCTGGCCTTCCCTTCAGTCTTCTATCTTACCACCGGCCTTCCCTACAGTCTTGCACAGGTGTACCGGCTCCTCTCCTGGACTGGAATGGCTTTCTCTGATATCACTGCACACTGTGAGCTTCTCACAATGTGCATTAGAAGCTGCAGCAAGTCAGATAGAGCCCGCCTCATGTCCTGGCTGGAGGATGTCCCATCATCCTCCATCGCTTTTCTCCCCAGCCTGACTGTCCCTGGCCCGCCCCCTTCATTCATTGGATTTCAGTTCTTTCAATCATGGAGGCTCAGCATCACATGTGGGTGTTACTCTTTTTGTATCTTTCTGCATTTGAAAGCCAAACACTGTATTATTTTCTTCCCAAGGGCTTGTGTCAATGGCATCAGTTTCACATCCGTTTGAGGCACTTTTGAAATTATCCAAAATTAATTGACTGGGGAGTTGACCTCCCTTTGACCTACACTTCACCTCCTGATCTTCAACTAACCACCTTCTCACATGCAGTTGACCTCCTGACCTTCTTCTCACATGCAGTTTACCTCCTGACCTTCAGTTGACCGCCTTTTTACCTGCAGTTGACCTTCTCACATGCAGTTGACTTCCCTTTTGAACTACACTTCACCAACTGATCTTCAAGTAACCTGCTCCTCACCTGCAGTTGACCTCCTGACCTGCAGTTGACCTTCAGTTGACCTACACTTCACCTTCTGACCTTCAGTTGACCACCTCACATGGAGTTGCCCTCCTGACTTTTAGCTGATCCCCTTCTGACCTGCAGTTGACCTATGTGAAGCAGGTTTTACATTCCCATGGACTTGTATGAGAATGCAAAATCCAAGTAAAGCGAACAAAAGCCCACCGACACCGGTCCTCACACCCTGTATCCGGAAGCAGCATAAAGATTATGGTAATGGAGGTCACCTTTTAGGCGGCCAGGACCTGATATGCCCCCTTTTCAGGGGAGACATTGCAGAGAATTCTTCTCGGGGTGACAAAACTATGAGGTTCCTCCGTTATCAGCACAGAGCTTTTTCTTGGTCAGTCCCGGATTTGCACGCTGACCAGAGATTAAGCCGAGCGATGGACATGTCGCTTGGATGGGGTCACCAGCGCTGAGTTGTAAATTAAGCATGGATTAAAAATTCCTCTCTGAGGGGTAAGATGACCTCTAGGGCCTTCTATCCAGGTCCTTCAAACCCCGATGACATCTGACTCATAGCTTGTCTGGAATTAGGATGAGGTAACTCCCCCCTCCAAACAGAAGCAAGTGCGTTCAGTGCATCTGGTAGGTCCGAGGGCTTGAATGAGGCCTCCTTAGATGCTGAAGCCTCACCAGCCATGAATGCTAACGCAGCTATAGAGGCGGACACCTGTGCTCTATTGTTGTGTGACCCGTCCCCGCTCTTGGGCCTGCAGGATGAGTGCTGACATGTGGCTAGACCCCCCCC
>NW_017306615.1:957376-978856 GCF_000935625.1 Nanorana parkeri | reverse complement strand
ACGTGTGCCACCCCCCCCCCCCCCCCCCTCTAGGATTGATTTCCATTCACGGGGAGGTTAGGAGAGCTGTGTAGTGCCTGAGCAGGATCTGTCTGCGTAACAGATGCAGCCACGTCCCCTCCTCGCACATGACCCACGTTGACAGACCTGCTTTCTCTGCAAGGCCTACGGGGACATGTGTGAGGTGTAAGGTTGTCCCCTTCTCTGGGAAATACACGCCGACCTTGGGATCTCTTTTCTATTTTACAGCCAGGCTTGTAAAATACCGTCCATGTGGCATCCGTAGTGATGCAGCAATGCACTCCATCTGATTCACTAAACCTGGACATGGGGTCTAATTTGCAAAAAAGGGGTGAAGTGGACCTGAAAGGCCTTCCCTTCCTTCTTTTATCTGACCTCAAGCCAGTGGCGTCACAAGGGGGTAGCGGAGGGTGCGTCCCCCACCGGGGTGACACCATTGCAGGGGTGACACCAAAATAACCGACAGTCATTTTGGTGTCACCCCCCCTGAAAAGTCGGGCACTCGGTCATGGACCGAGAGCCCGACAGTGTCAGGAGAGAGGAGGGGACACGGCGGCATACCTCATTCCACCGGGTGAACGTCCCCTCATCTCTCTGCCGGCGTCCATCACCAAGATGGCCGCCAGTAGGCGTCAATAAGATGACCGCGCAATGACGTCATGGCGGGGTGTCACCCGGTCTCCGCTCGGGATGCCCCTGCCTCCAGCCTCCCTTTCAGTCTTGCACAGTTGTACCGGCTCCTTTCCTGGACTGAAATGCCTTCTTCTGATTTCACCGCACACTGTGAGCTTCTCACAATGTGTATTAGAAGCTGCAGCAAGTCAGATAGAATTGCGTCATTTCCTGGCCGAGGGACGTACAGCTCCCCAGCCTGACTGTCCCTGGCTCGCCCCTTTCATTCATTGGATTTGTTTGTCCGATTGTCTCTCTAGAAGGACAGAGCCGTCTTTGGTTAGGCATCATCCAGGGTCACCATCTACTTCCTGGACTGAGATATTGACTTGGAGAGGACACACAAATGTCTCACACAGACCAGCCCCTGCTGCAACCTCTTACCCAGTGGTGTCACACGGGGGGTGCGGCCTGCACCTGGGTGCCAGCATTGGTGGAGTGACACCAAAATGACTGACAGTCATTTTGGTGTCACCCCCTCTGAAAAGTCGGGCACACGGTCATTGACCGAGAGCCCGACAGTGTCAGGAGAGAGGAGGGGACCCGGCGGCATATCTCATCCTGCCAGGTGACTGTCCCCTCCTCTCTCTGCAGGTTGACCTGGCCTCGGGACGCCCCTGCTCTTACCTTGTGACTCGCTACAGAGTTACAATGTACAGTCTGATCAACGGAGAAGAGGTGACTTAGAAAATGCTTCCTCCTGCCTGCAGCTGACTGATGATGATGATGATGATCTCAGCCTAGGCAGAGTCACTGGACTGGAGCTGAAGGATGTTTTTTGATGCCAGGAATTTATTGATGCAGACTAACCAGAAGCAGGCCGCTTTGATCTACTTATTGAACTGCTGCGAGCCCTGCCACTCTTTTCTCAAACAATGATTGCCTTCAGTACAAGGCATTGGCAGTACGCGAAAACAGCGTTCCCGGGAACCTTTAGGATGTGGAATTCGGAGGGTTCTTGCGGTGGCATTTATTTTCAGGCAGAATTCTTTCCTGTATTTTTAGAAAAAAAAAATTGCATCCTGGGTGTCAGCGCGGAGAGAGGGAAAAGTGCTCGGGGCGTTGACGGAGGATCTAATGATCTGCAGCGTCTTTGGTCTCTCCTGTAATCAGGGAGAGCTGCACCTGGTACCCGGCTCATTGTGCCAGCCTGCTCTTAGGTCTGCGGTAATTTTAATTGAGCTGAGCCAGCTGGGAACCTCCCCTGACATGTAGCAGGAAAATATGAAAGGGTGCGCCGAGCAGCTTGAAAGGGAACGCTTGTTTGGTGTGCACTTTTTGGCAATACGGCCCCTGTATGGGGTTTATTTAAAGGGAAACCCCCCCCAGGCAAGAATAAATCCCACTCGTTAGTCCGGTTAGGAATTCATTAAAAAGAGCGAGTGGATGTGTTTTCAACCACCGCTGGTGAATGTCGCTTGCAATCTTTTTTTAAATAGAGCGTGAGCTCCTGTTACCTGTTGAGACTATTCTGAGCTTTGCACGGCGCCATCCGTGTGATCACCATGAGCACCACCGCCATTGGAAGTTTGCAGACTGTAAGGAGTGCAGATGGTTCTTGAAAACACTCGGCAGACCTTGGACACTGGCTGACGTCAGAGATGTCACTGGTTGGTTGCCCGGAGCTGGGTGGGACGTTGGACGGAACATCCCAGGTTGCTAAGAGCTGGGCAGAGAGATGTGCATGGCCCTTACATCTCCCAGACGGCTCTTGGCAACCTAGGAAGCTCTGGCTGGAAAGGGGATAGCATTCTGGAGCGAGTGGCCACTAAACAACAAACATGCCGCTCTGTCTGCCGCCACCCACGTGACCCAAACAGATGCTGCCTGAGGCAACAGCCTCAGGCTGCCTCATTAAAGGGATGGCCCTGATCTTACCATTATCAATACAGATCCAACACTTTCACTGTAAAAACAAGCTTCGATCCCATGAGTGTGGCATCCTTAGGTATGTCCAAGTCAACATGTTCACTGATTTAGGATATGGAGCCCCATTGAATACATATATTGATTCTATTGGTGGTTCTCTCTCTATCGAGTTCCTCCCTTTGAATTGTTTCACTTAGAACGGAGCTCAGAATTGAACTTAAAAAGTCCCTGTCACCTTGCCCATTTCGGGTACAAACAAAATATTACTACCCAGAACCATGTAACCCAAGTGGTCTGAGACCTCACCCCTGTCAAATCACATTGTTCTAAAAAAAAACTACAATCCTAGTAGTGTAGGGGTTTTGAACGAGGCGCCAGACTGGTGTGTAAATACATATCAATTTATTAAATATCTTAAAAATACCATGATTCAGGCATAAAATACATTCATGATTACTTGATTCCTCAATTCCATTCTAAAAGGTCATGATTTACAGAAAATATACAAGATTCATGAATTCCTCATTAATAGTCTCATTTCATATTAAACATATTCTACATAATATTTAAAACCATAGGCAAAATCCCATTCAATTGTTTCATATTCTTATCACACAAGCTGCAAGATGCTGTTGTAATGCAAAACTTCACAAATTTCCAACGCGTTTCGTTCATGTACTTCATCAGGGAATATTGTGGTAGGAATCCAAGGTCCAGAAATCATCTGCAAACCTATCTCCGAGTGACGTGGATCAGAATCCCGCCTCTCACAGACATCATGCGGCGGAGCCATGGGTACACACAGATAGCTTGGGGTTCTTATGATCCAGTTATTAGCTGTAATCTTTATCTAATAGTTAGTACCAAGTTCGACTTGCTGCACTTCCTCGTTTGTCTCCTACGGCCCATTTCGGGATCAGTGACTGGGTCTCTTCAAAGTCAACCCCCATTACAGTGATACTCACCTTTTACAGTGCTCGCCCTCCATGTTCTGCTGATTGGAACCAGCATTGCCTGTGGTCTCCCTCCAGCTGATGTTTTCCCCATTACTGACTTACCATGCCTGGTTCTACACCGCGTCTGTGTAGAGTCAACCATCTTAGTGGGAGAGCAGGGCTGTCCTTCCTCATGTCAGAGCTGCCCCCTGATCAATAGTGATCTGATGACTGGCAGAAGAAAGGATCAAGTGGAGGAAGAGCCACAGAATGAATGAAGCAGAAGCAGGGAGATCCTTGCACTGCAGGTCATCAGGCGCAGCTTACTCTCCAGCAAGGAGAACAATGAGCAGCGCAGTAATGACATCACTATATCTCACTCCAAATCTGGTGAGACCAGCAGTCAGTCAGAGGCAGCAGTGCCTTATATCTCACTCTGCAGATATACAGCTACGAGGCTACAGAACAGCAGTGCCCGGGCACAGTCACATGTCAGGAAGTGTGCTGCTATTTTCCCCGGCAAAAAAAAATTGATTTTTCAGTTTCCTGCTCAGGCACAATTAACATTTCTAGATCTTTCCTATAACATAGCAAATCTTCACTTTTTGGGATCAGGTCCACTTTAAAGAAGCCGCCTGTCTTGTTGTCTTTCGCTCTCACCACTGTCGGGAGTCCAGTCAGGACGAAAGAGAGGAAGCTGCAAGATGTGAATTATGGTGTCTGGTTGTGTAGAGTGGTGTGTCTGAATCATAAGGGGGGCCGGACAGAAATCTAGCTGAAAGAGTTTCATGCGGTTAGAATGGTCACAACATAAATGTAAAATGTTTCCTTCCATTCTGAGGTATACTAAAGGCAATTTGTTCAGCCGGAGTGCTCCTATAAAGCCCAATTGAAGTCTCACGCATTTTCTTTTCTCTTGATAACTCTGTATTTCTGTTATGATGCGTAACTGGTTTTGTACATGGAAATACCTTTACCCATTCAAATACCTTTTCCCTCTCTCCCACTCCAGTGCTCTGTGCTGGCATAGCTGAGTAACCGCCACACCCCTCAACATAAGAGAGGGGGCATTTCTGACCAGGTCTGAGTGCATTGGCCAGTGTGGTGCCTGCTGGACTGCGCAGTCACATTAAGACCCACTGCACAACAGAAAAAGGGAGATGAGACTATGAAAATGACGGTTGTTTTTACAATCTCTATCTAACTGTATATTATTTCTGTGATTTTAATTGGGCTTTGAAGCCCAGTTGGAACCCTGGATTAAAAAGTTAGCATTGTGCATTTTAACAACAAGTGAGCAAAGCTTTAGGACTCATTCACACTGCTAAGAGCCGGCCCGTTGAGGTCCGTGCGGCGTGCACAGTCGTATCTGGCCGTTCCCGGGAAGGACAGGTGCTGCGTGTGATTCTACCCAGCAGCCTGTTCTTCTCTATGGGAGTACGCGGCCGTACGCTCACCCAAGCTAAACATCGGTGTGGGTGAGTGTACTCGTACGCAGACCGGAAGGATCCTGGTGGTACTATTTTCTTGCACCTTGCGGTTCCCTCTAACACGCCATTATCCCAGTTCATGCTTTGTGGTCATTTGACAGTTTCCATTTAATGCCGATACCATACTATAGGACTTGGTGTGCTGCAAGCCCTTCCTGCTAGACCATGCTATCCAATATGCTTCTTTTAGTGTCCACTGAACCCCAAGATTTGCAGTGCTGGGAGTACCTGTTGCATGGGAAAGCGATGCTTTTAGTTGCTATTATGTTGTCTTATCTTGCTTTCCTGCAACACAATGATTGACAGCCCGGCCTCCCAAAACACAGTAGCGATCCTCCACTGCTCTCATTTAATATGCTGGCCGTGCCTCAAGACCTGGAGGATTTTCAAGTCTACAGCTTCCTGGTGGCCAATAATTTACCCAAGGTTAAAAAGCTGTCAGTCGACACTTTACCTAATAGAGGATAGATTTTTTTTTTTTTTCTTGGAGCCATTAAAGTATCATAGCATTATCCTGGAACAGCTAGAATAGGGTGTCCTTGATCGGTTTCAGGTTTTCGCCCGGAAGCACTCGGTTTAGCCCAGATAAGATGGTAGACCTTATTTATCAATGTCTGGGGGTGAAAAAACCTTGTTTATAGCAACCAGATTTTTATTTTCATGCTCCCATAGTAGGAATGCGGAAATCTACTTGCTGTGAGAAATAACTTCTTGATAGCTAGGGCCCAGGGGTTATGACAATGAAGTTTGACTTATGAAAGGGACAATATTACCTAAATAAAAAATGTCAAATACATTTTCAGTAAATGGTTTGTTAATTATGTGGATACAAATGACTTCTAAACTACCCTGGCTGGATTGGATGACCTTCTCTTGTCTATGGGAGTCTCCAAGCCGTGCCATCTAGCTACTGCCTGGTGTAAGAGATAGGACAAGGTACGAAAACCGACAAGGTTGGTGGATTCCCCCATACATGCTAAACATGGTGCATGGGGGAATCTTGCCAGCTGGGCTATTTGTATTCTGACAATAGTAGGCATGCCACTGTCAGAATATCATACCCTACTCAATACCCAACCCTACTCAATACCCAATCCTAATACCCTACTGTCTGGGGTAAGGGATAGGACAAGTTACGAAAACCGACAAGGTTGGCTTGATTCCCCCATACATGCTAAACATGGTGCATGTGGGAATCTCACCAGCTGGGCTATTGTATTCTGACAATAGTAGGCATGCCACTGTCGGAATACCCAACCCTACAGAATACCCAAACTAATCCTAATGCCCTACTGCCTGGGGTAAGGGATAGGACAAGTTACGAAAACCGACAAGGTTGGCTTGATTCCCCCATACATGCTAAACATGGTGCATGTGGGAATCTCACCAGCTGGGCTATTGTATTCTGACAATAGTAGGCATGCCACTGTCGGAAATACCCAACCCTACAGAATACCCAAACCAATCCTAATGCCCTACTGCCTGGGGTAAGAGATAGGACAAGCTACGAAAACCGACAAGGTTGGCTTGATTCCCACGTACACGCTAAACAGGGTGCATGGGGGAATCTCGCCAGCTGGATATTGTATTCAGAGAGTGGTAGGCATGCCACTGTCAGAATACCTAAACTGACTGCAGCTGACTGGCTCCTTCTACGAAAGCTGATTCAAAAATTGACTTTTGTTGAATGGAGGGGTACTGACAGGGCCACACACTGCTCAAATTTTGGGCAAGTCCTGCTGACTTGGCCAACATTTGCTTTAGTTGCTCCTGATAGGCAGCATCTGCCAGCCTTGTTCATCACCTCCTCCTCCCATCTCCATCAACATGAACAGAAACGTTCAGCCATGTTCATGGACCTACCACCCAGTCTTGGTGCCTGAAGTAGTCTAGAGCAAGCTTAGTTCAGACCAGGGGTATATACACATGCAAGGAAGAAACAACATGAGACAAACAAAGGGTCTAATGAGACCTGCACTGTATTTTCTCCTTACATCTACACAACCAGAAGCCAATGACAAGTTCTACAATCTCATGGACTACATAGTTGTGACCAGCTTTAGACGACTGACCCAAAAATATGTACATAGGGACTTTTTATAAACATGCAGTTTGATTTTATTTTTCCAAATGTTCTTAATAATGGGGAGCAGAATAAAAAAATAGGTGCTAGCTCAAAGAGGAAGTCGGGAAGATGAATCCTGTTTCAAAGCAGGAGAGAAGCACAGTAGAGGACTCGCTAAAAAGAAAGCTCCAAAAAAAAGTTTCCTTGCAAAGAAGATATCAAAAATTCTTCCGCTTCCCACACTGCAGATCTGTAATATATTGAAAAGAAGCAGACGGAAAACTCTTGAGAAACCTAGATTTCTGGGCGTATTGGTTTTCTAATCTCCTGCTGCACTCAGTGGCTCAATCTGCCATCCCCTACATCAGCACTGGCATGGGGGCCGGTGGAAGGCACCAAAGAGGGCGGCAGTGGGACCCGGAATGTGACAGTCCCGGAATAGTCAGTTTCTGATGGTGCTTCTTGTGTGGGCAGCAGGAGAGGTGAGTCTTTATTATCTTCTATGCTGGGAAACTTTCATTTTAGCAACAGAGTTGGTTTTCAAACCAAAGGCATTTGCATGCCATCTCAAATCCCAAAAATAAGGGCTTTGTTCCTTATTTAGGATAGTGGGCAGAGCCACGCAAATCATTCCTTTATGCTCCTGTGCTTCCAGAGCCGCTGGTATAGAGCACAGATACAACCTAATATTATAGAGCCATTTGTTCCGTACTGCAAAGGCTTCTTGGCCATCATCCATCCATGGCTTCTATGGAATAGGGCTTGGGGTGCTATGAGGAAGTACAACCACACACACTTTATGGCGAGGGGGATGAAAGGAACCCTTCAGTTATTTTTAGCCCACCTTACACTAACCGGTCTGGTTATACTTTCTCAAACCACAAAAGTCAAATCCAATGGAACTAAAAGGCGATGCCAATAGTTGTCTGGCCAAAGAGGCCCCAAAAAAGCAAAAGTAGATTAAAGACCAGCACAGTGGAGCGATCAGCATTGCAGCCTTGCTCTGCCACAGTCCGGGGCTCAATTCCCACCAGAGATGCCTACTGCCTTCCTGGAATATGTATGCTCTCTGCGGGTTTCGGAGGCTAGGACTGATTTGAAAAGGGTCTATGTATTATGCGCTTTGGAATATTGGAAGAGCGCTGCATACAGAAATATAGGGTTTTAGCAGTTTTTTTTCTTTCTTGCGTTAAAAAAAGATAAAAAAAACTAGTTATAAAAGGAAGGTGTAGATGGCCGTGTGTATGTAGCCTGACACTGGATTCTAAAATGGGAACCTTTGATACGAGCGTGGAGCACAACAAAAAAAAGCCTCTGTGATCCTTCAGGATCCGTTCCCTCCGCTCCAGGCGATGATTTCGGCACCTTATCGTAGGTGACCTTGGAAGAGTTAATGGCAGAGAGAATTTAGAATGTATTATTGATGGATCATGGCTAGTGAAGCCTGGCTTTGCTCTCTCTCCTCCTCTCTGGCTCTCCTGAGGATAGCAAGCAAAGAGCATAGCTGAACTGTCTCTCCCTGACCCCTGTCGTTGGCATTTCAGAGCTCCTTGCTTGCTATTCCTGGCACAAACAGGCAGCCGCACACTCGTCCACGCACACACACACACACAAGCGCGGCGCACACAGGAGCGAGAGAAAGAAAAGGGGGGCACTACTAACGTTGTCTGCTCTCACACCCCTCCTTCTCCTGCCTCTACATTTTCAGGCTGGATGCTACAGCGGACGGTCCTAATTACCTCTCATCCCCAGTGGTTTGTGAATAATCACCGCTGAGAAGGCTTTGAAGGCTTGCTGAGGAGGATGAAAAATACGAATGGTGCCATTTTTCACGTCTTTGCCTCCTGAGGACGTAACCTGGTCACCGTGCCCTAAGAGAGAAGCGGACAGAACCAACGATCCAGGTACCCTATTGATATATTGTCCATGAAGGGGGTTCTTGTTCCATCTGTGTTTTTTTTAATAAGGCATCTCAAAGAGGCAGTGACGATGGGCAGTAACCCTAAGCAACCGGTCGTCGGGTTAGGGGCAACCGGTCGTCGGTTTAGCGGCTACCGGTACAAGGAAAAGTGATTATTGGTTGCTTTAGGTTACTGCACTTGGTGTATTGTCTTTCTAAGAAAGTGTTTGGGGTGATCAGTCTGTTGTGTTGGGGACAAAGTCGGTAGTAGAGGTGGATCCAAGTTATCTGTCTTCTTTTGCTGGTAACTGTGGCCAGTTGTGGAGGTGCCTTTTTTTTTGCCTGCACTGTGGCAATGCGCGTACAAGGACAGGACCCAAGGATGGCACCTGCACTATGATGTTGATCAGAGCTTTTGAAGTCTCTAGTACATTGGGGTTTGGCGGTGGCAGGAATTCTGATGGATAGATAGATAGATAGATAGATAGATAGATAGATAGATAGACATGTTACCAATGCAGAAACTGAGCACTTTTGTGATATTATCACACATAGAGGTTTTTTTGCTAGCTTTTGTAGACTTTTTTCCTAATGGACGTTATGCACATACTGGACATTAAGAGACCTTCAAGCCAAAGAAGCCTCCTGCAATAGGAAGGATGCCCAAATTTACAATGAATGAGAATTTACCTGTTTTGTGAATGCAAGAGGTTTTAGAAGTGCAGTAAATAATAATTTCCTTTTTTAATACCAAAGGCACCCATCGAAAAACCAGCGTCCTATCACTGAACAGGTCCATGATTTGCAAGGGCTAAGTGCGTTGTGTGGAGAGCAGTAACCCCTAGCAATAAGAACATAGTCATCCCTCATTGTTCCCATTGCGGGTTGCTATGGGTTATAACACTGCTTGGATCCTGATTGGTCTTTGCAGAGCCTCATTGCATAAACCTGTTCATCTCTGGTCCATCGATAACTGGTTGTGCATTGTTATTGATGTAGGGCTGGCAAGAGATCATTAAGTTAGATTGGCGATTAGCAGCTGCGGATGTGGGCAGTTGCTTTGAATCTACGTGCGGAGATTAGTTGGGTATCAAGCTGTCTTGTGCTGAATGGTCGGCCGTTTCGTGAGGGGAGGTGTCAGAAATGAGTGACAGGAAGAGAGGACCTTGCAGGTGAGAATGTGATGCTACAGAACTGTAAAAAGTCACACGCGAGGGATTCTTGGAACGGTCCGCAATGTCCACCTCTGAGGTTTCCTCCGCTTCTGGCACTTGTATGAACTCACCTTTTAAGGGACACATACCTCTGCAGTACCTTAATCCAGATGTGTTGGGCTCAATAGATCCTTGGTGGTGGGGTAAATCTAAAGGGTCAGTTAACCGAAATCCCATACGTTGGTTATGAGTAGATCTCAAGGGGTTGACTCAATCTCTTGGGGCTCTGTCAGTGATGTCTCCGCACCTGTGTTGTCAGGTCTGCCCACACGCTGTGTCTGTTACCAATGGTGTCAAACTCCCAATGCAAGACCTCATGGGGCAGAACTGTGATCTCCAGTGGGTAGATCTCGCTACTACTGTCAAGATATAGGAACCTTGCTTGTGATTCAACCTAAACCCAAAACTGACGTATTAGCATTGGGTGGGCTTTAATCCACAGGAACCATCAGGGACGTGATATAAAAGCAGGTTATGTTGTTCTGTTTCTTGAACTGGTTGTGATCTACTGCAGTACTTTTACTGAAGGGTATAAATGAGTTTCCGATAGCACGCTTTCTTATGCAGGAATTAAATGTGTCTCCTTATCTAACTTTACTTTAATTTTGGAGCTGAGGGTCAGACTCGGACCACCCAATTCTAACCATTGTTGAGCTGTCGTTACTTGACCTCATGCTAATAACACACTCTGGCTCCCAGCCCGTCATTGTGTATGACCGTATCAGATGGGAGAGATCTGTAATTTGCATTCCACTCAGCCGTGGTTCTATTATTTGGTACTGTTATGTGCATTCAGGAGCATGGAGACAGCATGGGTTGTTAGCATGGGATTAGTCAGTTGTCAGGGTAGCAACTTCTGGACCCCAGGGAGCCTCTCTGCTTCAGAGTCATCCTCAGATAAAGTAACTACATCTAAATAAAGGGGACATTCAAATATTTCATAATTAAAGCTGCAGAATTATGACAGTTTGGGAAGGAATATTCATATTCTTGTATAAATCCAGACGTGATTGGTTCTCTTTAAGACATTTTTGGAATGTGGCAGGGGCTTGTTATTGAATGGAACAGCAGTATGGGCACAAATTGATTTGTTGGACGGATTTCCTTGCAGCTGTAGGCGTGAAAATGTATGGAACAATTCTAATTTTTGTTCTCTTCCAAAACCAGGAGGACACAGAAGCCTGCCTTAGTTATTACTGTGTGGTTTTTGTTCCGCCTGGAGCTCTCCTTTAATTAGTTTGATGGTCGCCTACTATGTAGGCAGCTTCCTCAAAGACACAAGGGCTTAAAGGGCAGCGCCGAATAGACGAGGATGGATGCCATCGCTCACCTTGGCAACCGGAATGGATCCAAAGTCCATTAGAATAAAAGCATATTGCAATGTGATTTCATCTAGTGCAACGGAGACGCTAAGAGCAAATTTACTGATGCATGCGATACGGCCAAACAAGGAGTCATGTGACAGCCTGCCGGAGAGCACAGGGAAGGAAAATGATGTCATGCGGCGATGACACGTTAAGTGGCTCCTCTATCATAACCCGTGCAAGCCCTGTCAGAGAGGGAGATTTAGGCAGCTGCAGTTTGTTTCAATGGTGTCATTGCAGGCGTAGTACAGTACAGCTCTACAGGGACTTTAGAGGGGGGGCTGGCGTAGAAATGACTAGCCAAATGATCCGATCTGGAAGCCAGCGGACAGTTCTAAAAAGGTCATTCATACCAACACTGATACTTTTGTTCACGTGAATGCACCTATTTATATTCTGTTTCTACTAATGTTGCCTTATGCAACAATTTATACGATGTACTATTTTTATTGTTTGTAAGATATAATTGTAGATAATAACGGGAATTGGAAAGGAGGAGAGGCTCAAGTGGTATTCAGAGAGGTAACCCATGCACAGGTCGGGGACACCCAGGAACAGTTCCCTCCGTCACCCCCTACACTTACCTGTCAGCGACGCTCGTCCACGCCGCCGGTCCCGAAGTGGTCCTCTGTTCCCCGTACTCCTGGTTGCAGGGGGAGGATACTGACAGCAGAGGAACCATAGGCTCCTTCTGCCATCAACCACCGGCCAATGGAGGCATCCCTCCGCGCTCGTGCCCGCAGTGGCTGTGTGCGTCCAAAGACCCACACAGCCCTGTGGCAGGCCATGCCCCTCCTCTCTGACCAACACTTTGATTGACCGAGAGCCCGACAGTGTCAGGAGAGAGGAGGGGACTCGGCGGCATACCTTAACTACAAGTCACTCCGTTTCCCTGCAGACAGTTAGCGTTGCAGAGCCTTAGAAAGGGGCAGACCAGGGGTAGGCAACCTCAGTTCACCAGCTGTGGTGAAACTACAAATTCCATCATGCCTCTGTTTCTGGGAGTCGTGCCTGAGAGATTCTTGCAGTGTCTCATGGGACTTGTAGTCCCACAACAGCTGAAGTGCCATGGTTGCCCAGCCCTGGGGTAGCTGCACCCAGGGATTTTCCCGGTCCCTTGTTAAACGCCGCTGTTTTAGATCAATAGTCCTTTTGCCTTTTTAGTTTTCGCTTTCGCCATCTCTTCCCTCCTCATTTATTTATCTCTTATCCGGAAGCACGGGATTCGTTTTATTCCTATAAGAGATCCTGTTTATAGTCTGTCCTCGGGCAGCCTCAGTGGATTATCCAGCCCCCAAAACTCCCGACTTTTAGTTCGCCATAACACTGATATGACGCCGGCTGAGTCATCCCGCCAACCTGAGCCGCTGTTAGTCTTTAGATGTTTTTTTTCCTGCGTTGCAGAGAACAGATGAAAGGCGGGAAAACCTCGGACTGTATCTGCGGCTCGAATCTGGGATGTATTCCTAAATATTTAATATTATTATCCTTATTTTTATTATATTAATATTATCATTATTGTTATTATGATTATTATTATTGTAGGGCATGTCTTGTTTACCATTGTACCAGCAACAACAACAACAAAAAAGTCAGTGCAATGAAGGGGTTAAATAACAGCAAATGCGTGCCCGCTGTGGTGTTGGGATTTGCATGGCGGCCGCCTGTAGACGTAGAGCGCTCTTGATCCTGCAGAGATTAGCGTCTCCGGTGCTGAACCACAAAGGCCCCGAAAATGTCTATGGAATGTCCAGTGTCAGCGGTCCTCGCCAACGTCTCATACCCTAGCGACAGATGCAGGAGCTGCTAATATTCACATTTTGAGTGAGGTGGAAGCGGGCTGTCCGTTTCCTGGCCCTCGGGCAATGAACGTCAATTAAAGCGTATCTAATCGGAAAAATGTAACATATTGCAGTTTGGTGGTCCTTAGATGCAGTGGCTGCATTAGTTTTCTTTTTTTTTTTCAGGCTTATTTTCCTTTATTGCGTTTGTGATCCTGCCAGTAACACACTTCCTGCCCCATGGTGACAACTCTCGCTGCATTGTATCTATGGAGGAAAAGTGTTGTCACATTGATTTGGACTGCAAACCTCTTCTGTAGTTTCTAGAAGAGAACTGGGAAGGCGGATAACTGGTCTGTCAGTCACCGCAGGGATTCCCCCCTTCCCTCTCTGATCCTCCAGCGCTGAGTGAAGGAACAGACAGGGGAGGGGGCAGGCACATCTAGATAGGCAGAGCTCGCTGTCAATCAGCCAGCTGGGTGGATCAGAATCCGTCCCGGCTGCGGCGATCTCAGTATATAGCATGCAATAGCTTGCTATATACTGAGCTTTGGGTCACGGGAGGAGGTTAGTATATGTTCTCCCGTGACCCTAAAGAGCACAATGGGATAAAAGGGTTACTCCATAGTTCTCCTTTAAGCTTGCTGGTACTTTTTTGATAGGTGTTTCTTCAAAACACCTCCTACTATTGTGATTGGCCCGCCTCTTCCTGTCCTCTCAGCCATTTACAGAGCTCCTTGTATGGTTTCCCTGAATGCAAGGCGTCATGTGAATGGTCAAGGGGTGGAACATTTACAGGACTGTCCTCGTCCATTCATAGAACGCTTTGCATTCAGGGAAACAATATTAGGAGCTTTGTAAATGGCAGTAAGGAAGGAAGAAGGGGGGGGGGGGTGGCGTTGGCATGATAATTCACAGCCGCAGCTTCTCATGCTTGCAGCACTGGAAGATCACCGCAGCGGGAAAAAGAAGTAGACTGGAGATGTATACCCGCATACAAATTTACTACACAAGGGCCCTTCTTACCATCTTGTATTGTGATTGTAATGTCTTCCTTATATTGTAAAGCGCTGCGCAAACTGTTGGTGCTATATACATCCTGTATAATAAAAATGAATGTGCTGCACAGCTCCTAGGTGTATAACTGGTAGACAATGGCTTCTACTCCTCTTGGAACCCTCTAACATCTGTCGCCCAATAGAATATATTCTGTAGAACGGATCCAGTGTGAAATGTACACTTAGATCAGCGGTGGGCAACTCTGGCGCTCCAGCTGTTGTAGAACTACAAGTTCCATGAGGCATTGCAAGACTGACAGTTACAGGCATGACTCCTAGAGGGAAAGGCATGTTGGGATTTGTATTCAAACATAGCTGGAGTGCTGAGCTTGCCCATCGCTGACTTATATGGTGTTGGTAGATAGACCACCACTAGATGGCGCTGAGTTGCATACTAATTTCCTATGCTCCCTGGCTCCATCTATTGGTGGCATTTCTGTGCAAACGGCTTTCGGCCAGCTATATGCTAAGTGAAGGATTTATAAATCAGCCCCTTTTGAGTGTGTATAAACCCTAACATCTCGTCATCAGCGTAACAGCGAATGGAAGTGTTCTGTAGTCCACAGATAAAGCTGGGAACAGTGCTAACAGAACAGCCGGCCCAGGATTTCTGGCAGGACCAATGGATATCTTTTGCACCTACCAAACCGATATTTAAAAAACACTTTCAATTCAATTCTAAAAGGGCGCAAATATGAGAAATTCATTGTTAGGGGTTTACATATTTTTTTATTACCTTTAGTGTCTGAACAAGGTTTGTTCGGGTATGACCAGCATGGCATCATCTGCAGTCAGGGCCCAATAGCAAAGCTTTAGGGGCCCCGATCTCTTTAGTTGCAAGCCATCTTTATTGAACGGAACATGGGGGACACCCAATCTCTTTAATTTCCTCCCCAAAGACAATTGCTCTACTGATATTGAATGCCAAGAGTTCTCATAGCAGTCATATACAGGTTCCTGGACTAATATATATATACACACACTGAGTGGCCAGGTTATTATGACCACCTGAGGTTTGTAGGCAAATTAGCTATAATTTGGCGCTGAAGTTGCTAGAGGGCCAGACCATTATAAATAGGGAAGCAGGTTGTTTACCACGACAGTAGAAGTGATTTGTTTCTGAAGATACGGGGAAACAACGCGATTTAACAGCCTTTGAACGTGGGATGGAGCGAGTATCGGCAAAACAGCAGAATATGTTAAATGTTCAAGAGCAGCTCATTGTTAAAGTGTTTAAAGAACGGACTGTCAGCCGAAAATCTGGGTCTGAACGTGCGAATTGTGGCCGTCATCGACTAGTCAATGTTAGGGCAGAACGGAGAGTGGCAAGACTGGTACAAGACAACAGAAGGGCAACAGTGCAGTGTCAGATTCCTCGCATCACCTTTCACCATCTCGTGGAGTCACGAGGCGGCCCAACTAAGTACTGATGGGGTGCTCATAATAATCTGGCCACTCAGTGTGTATATATGTGTGTGTGTGTGTGTGTGTGTGTGTATATATATATATACACATTATGTAGCCCGCACACCATGGATCTCTAGCATATGGTCAGTGTTTTTTTAATCGATCACAACGTTTCGAGGCTGCGCAGGACTCTTTCATCAGGCAGGTGATGGAGGGGTAAAGGGGTCATGCATCGGCCTTGATATGTTATGATCTGATCACTTCAATAAAGTTTGGATGATATGCTAAGGATCCATGGTGTGCTGGTGGCATATGTTCTTGTTTGTGCTAAAACCAGGTAACCAGCTGCTTGTTGCTACGCCCTTACCCCAGGCTCGTCACAGGAAAATGTGCAATGGGAGCATATTGAGTAGACTGCACCCATAGTACATTCATTTTATGCATTTAAACGGGTATCTCCTTTCAATTTCCATATGCTGTTGCTGCCTGCATAAGTCACTGTATAGTCATCCAGCACTGGTCCCCTGTGTCTCGGGACCCTGTTGCAATTGCACGGTCTGCCATGACACAGACACACAGCCGTCTGCAATACTTGGAGCAGAATGCTATTTGCCGGCTTGCGGAGCAGGATGGCGCTTGTCTTCCCTCCGCAGCTTGGATGGATTAATATTGCCCACGCTCAGTAACCCCATATTACCTGCCATTTTAAAAGGCCACGCTATGCTCCGCTGGTTTCTTTGCCTGTTGCAGCGATATCTTCCGTTACACGTGTCCCAAGCACCCCCCCCCCCCCCCTCGGGCATTTTTCACATAAAAACTTTAATCCTGAAATTACAACACGGCGATGTTATACGGCCAGGCTGCTAGTAGTACTTATGAAATAATTCTTTTAAGGATTCGGCCCACTGATATTTGGCTACAAAAGGGGTGGAGCTGATTCTTTTTTTTATTAGGACTCCTTGACTCCCATTTAATTTGATCAGTCGCGGAGAGCACCGAGCTTCATACGTCTGTGCGTGTCATTAAAGATTAGTTAGAGGGATCACTTCTAATTTATACTGTGACACATTAATGAGCTGGAGGTGCAGGCGGTGGCTCAAGAAATGCGTGCCAAGGCAGTGGTGAGGCCAAAAAAAAACTGTGCTGTAAAATCATAAATTCACATATGCTGATAAAGTATTGATTATCTATTAGGGAAGACATATGCTTAAATAAATGCCCAACTAAGTCAGGCTGTTGAAACGTGTGTGTGTCTGTGTATATGTATGTGTGTGTGTATGTATGTATATGTGTGTGTGTGTGTGTGTGTGTGTATACACACACACACACACTATATATGAATCTGAGCCAGTTGCTGTATACATGTTATATTCTGTCTATCAACACAGCATCTGGGGCAGGCATAGGAAGATGGGGACAGGGCCATCCCTTTAATAAGGCAGCCTGAGGCTTTTGCCCCTCTTGCGGCATCCCTTTGAGTTACGTGGGGGGGGGGGAGGGTGGGGGTTAGCCAGAGCATCCCAGGTTGCTAAGAGCCGGGCGGGCAGATGTATAAGGCCATTGACACTGCAGATTTCTGTGAATGTTCATTCTGTGCGAATAGAGGCAAAAATAAACGTTCTAAATATATTCTATTTTCAGGCCGAATATAATGTAATACCACATTATGGCCACTAGAAAGAGCTGAGGAGCACAGAAAATAAGTATTTCTTATTCTCCTCAGCTCCATCTAGTGGCCATAATATGGTGTTACATTACATTTGACCTGAAAATATTTTAGAAACGTTAATTTTTGCCCCTATTTCCACAGAGATTCGCTGGGCAAATGATTTTGCAGATTGTTTGTTTTATAAATATCCCCCAAGTGTGTTTTTTTTTTTTTTTGCAATAAAATCCAAAAAGGCAAACCATGTTTCGGGGGCCTTCATCATGGCTAAAAATAAACCCTGATGAATTGTGCCCTTAAAACCTGTTGGGTGGTGTTTTTGCTTTTTTTATAATAGCTATAATAGGTTTCTCAAATATTGCTTTGATGCTCCTTCTTTTTTCATAGGCCTAGTGATTATTGACCAGCTTGACATAATCTCCCAATTTCCTGTCTTGCTCTGAATTAGGTTCCTGGTCGAAGTTGGGCCAGGCCGTATAGATTGGGCAACTGATTTCTGCTCTATACAGGTTCTCTCATATATCTATATACTACCGTATATTAGCAGATCTGTTGAGTATGTTATGTTGTTGTTTTTTGTTGCCCAGTTAACTCTTTCATTCCTAGACTCCCTTATCACTCCATATTTTAAATCTATACACTAAGGGTCCGTCGGCTTTCCAGGATTGCGGTATTAAAGGGAGGTGGCACATGTTTGCATGGTTTGCATGCTTTTTTTTTAGGTGCGGGCACTGTGGGCTGCACTTAGTATGACCCACGGCCATTATGCTCTGTGCTGCCACAGGCCTGTGTGCAGATCAGCCAAGGACACCATAATAAGAAAAAAAATGGACAAAAATGGCTAAAAATGAAGAATTAGTAAATGGGGGGGAAACGGAAGAAGTAATTAAATAAGTTGGAGAATGGACCGTGAATGCGTTACAAGAACTTGGGCTGTAAATGTCACCCGCTTATAGGCCATTTCCACTCATCCTTAAAGGCTAATTCCACTTTCTTAATAGAGGTTAAAACATAATTTTAAACCTCTCGCATGAATTCCGGATGGTCCTCCGCCGTGATCCTTATCCTACGCGTTGGCAGGACTTCAAAGGAGGACGTGAAGAACAAAAACTGAATGCAAAGCAATTATAATGGGCCTATACAGCAGGAAAATGGAGGCATCGCCCATAGGAACCCGTCATTTCCAAGCTATTGGTTTTTTTTTGGGTTGTTAATTAATTAAAGCAAATGTCTAACTGGCTTGTGGTGGTAACCCCAATGTGTTGTCATGACTCAAGGTTCAGCCTTGTCTCCGTGTTGTAATTACAGTTGCCAGATCTTTGAAATGTTAGACGGCGTTCCTTCTCGTGTGGCGGCGGAAAGCGATTCGCATACAGACCTTCGGCTCAGCAGGGGGGGCCAGAAGCTGTGATGCTCAGGTAATGAAATCTCAGCATCTGAAAATGCTTGTTAAAGTAGAACTCCTGGCAGACAGCTAAGTACCCATTTGATAAAAGACATGAACAGTTTTAGCTGCCAAGTGATTGGTAATTCTGTCAAGCCAGTCTGTTGATTCTAGGCTACTTGTCTGGCTGTCTTGACGATCCTCTGACATCGACACTTTCGGAGTCTGGCCCGGAACAATCATGTAGAGCAGAAATGTTGATATCCTTTGAAGTGAACATGTGGCCAGTCTATAGACATTGACGTATTTATGTATTGTCAACCAGAAGTAAAAGAGTTTTAATACAAACCCTTATGAACCACTGTAGCTGCAGGAACTGTGGAGCAATTCATCTTTAAAATTCACACTGGCAGCACTGAAGTGGTTTATGTGGTTCTGTAAGCAGCCCAGCTTCCCCTGCTCCACCCTTGCAGCAGTGACTCATCAGCTCTGTCTGCTCTCTTCTCTTATAGTACTTACTCTGGGTTTACATTGGAAGGCCACTGAATTACTGCTGGGAGAGGAGAGGACAGGTTGGGGGAGATCTGAGCTGCTGAGTCACTGCTGGGGGTGGGGAGCTGAGGGGCTGGGAAAAAGGAGCAGGAGAACTGAATTGCTGGGAGGGAGGAGCAAGGTGAGCTGAGCTGCTGAGTTACTTCTGGGAGGGAGGGACATGGGGAGCTGAGCTGCTGAGTTACTGCTGGGAGGGAGGAGCAAGGTCAGTTGAACTTCTGAGTTACTGCTGGGAGGGAGGAACATGGGGCACTGAGCTGCTGGAAGGGAGGAGCAAGATGAGCTGAGCTGTTGAGTTACTCCTGGGAGGGAGGAGCATGGGGAACTGAGCTGCTGGGAGGAGAAGGTGAGCCGAGCTGCTGAGTTAATACTGGGAGTGAGGAGCATGGGGAGCTGAGCTGCTGAGTTACTGCTGGGAGGGATGAGCATGGGGAACTAAGCTGCTGGGAGGAAGGAGCATGAGGAGCTGAGCTGCTGAGTTACTGCTGGGAGGAAGGAGCATGAGGAGCTGAGCTGCTGTGTTACTGCTGGGAGGAAGGAGCATGAGGAGCTGAGCTGCTGTGTTACTGCTGGGAGGAAGGAGCATGAGGAGCTGAGCTGCTGTGTTACTGCTGGGAGTGAGGAGCTGAGCTGCTGTGTTACTGCTGGGAGGAAGGAGCATGAGGAGCTGAGCTGCTGTGTTACTGCTGGGAGGAAGGAGCATGAGGAGCTGAGCTGCTGTGTTACTGCTGGGAGGAAGGAGCATGAGGAGCTGAGCTGCTGAGTTACTGCTGGGAGGAAGGAGCATGAGGAGCTGAGCTGCTGTGTTACTGCTGGGAGGAAGGAGCATGAGGAGCTGAGCTGGTGTGTTACTGCTGGGAGGAAGGAGCATGAGGAGCTGAGCTGCTGTGTTACTGCTGGGAGGGAGGAGCATTGGAAGCTGAGCTTCTGAGCCCTGGCTGGAAGGCGGAAGCAGAGTAGCTTGATTGACTTCAGTGCTTCTGCAGTGTACTTTAAGCATGAATTGTTCAACAGGTGTTGCAGCTACAGAGGTCAATGAGGGCTTGTTGTAAAGCTCATCTACTGCTTGTTAAGAATATGTAACTACTTGAATGTCCATAGTCTGGTCACAGGTTCACTTTCATCTCAGTAACTTTGATCTTAGTCACAAATGCATGTTTAAAAATAAATTGATTCAAGAACGGCTACGAATCCCCTTCATACGAGACCAAAAATAAGTTATGTGATTGGAAAGTGGGAAAAGGACGATGAGTATTTTATCCCCCCGGGGCGGACATACACTTCACAGAGTACTGGCAGCATGTAAGTGTTCTGTTCTCTCTGTCAAGCAGAATCCTTTCTGGCTCTGATTACCTCTGGTGGCCAAGGACATCAGCGAAATGATCCACACATTAATTAAAAATTATTAGATCTTGATTGAGCTGTTCCCGCATCACCTCTGCAAAGAAGAAGGCAAGATGTAAAGTTGAAAGAGAAGGAGAGAGGAGGGGGGGTGCCCAAGAGATGCGTCTCTGCACAGAACGCACTTAAAGAAGGACTCCGCTGACTACTATTTCATCTCAATGTCAGCAAAACCTTAACTGAACCTGTGCTCGATATTAGGGTTTTAAAAGTAAAAGGCTCCGCTAGAAGCAGGCACCACCAACTGCTACTTAGAAAACCTTCTTCTGTGTCCCTTTCTGATTTAGCTTCACTTGTCCCTTCATTGCTGACCATGGTATGGTCAGCTTTAGGCTTAGGTCCCATATCACTCCATAGTCTCACATCCAAAAGTGCAAAAAAAAGGACATATTATGGGGGCTAAAAGCCATAAGAACACGGACAAGTTCTTAGGGGTCAATAACAGGCACTTTGTTACCAACCATTGGACATTTCGTAGTTTAACAGGGTCCAACTATCACTTAACATATTCTTACTATATCACTTACCTAAATCTACCAACCACCATGGCTTTTGGATGGCCTGCCTGGCACCATCCCCTCTTTTGGCAGTCTGTCCTCTTTAACACGGAGCAGACCGCTTGCCTTATGATTGGCTAAAGCTCATTAATACCAGTAAGCTTGTCATTTATGCAAATATTAAAGTAAATCTATAATAAAAAG
>NW_017306615.1:953890-957364 GCF_000935625.1 Nanorana parkeri | reverse complement strand
CCTTACAGTTACTCTAAGCTGAAACCATTAAATGTAAAACATAAGGTGACATAGGCGGGCACAAAACCAGTGCCTTGGGTGCACAGTCAGTCACTTACTGGCTTTCCCTCAACATTGATCCTCCCCAATGGCAGAAACTGTGTGACAATTGCCAGCCAATTACTGGCCGTCTCTCAACACTGATCCTTCCCAATGCAGAAACTGTTTGACCATTGCCAGCCCATTACTGGCTGTCCAACACTGATCCTCCCCATAACAGAAACTGTTTGACCATTGCCAGCCCATCACTGGCTGTCCCTCAACACTGATCCTTCCCAATGGCAGAAACTGTGTGACCATTGCCAGCCCATCACTGGCTGTCCCTCAACACTGATCCTTCCCAATGGCAGAAACTGTGTGACCATTGCCAGCCAATTACCGGCCGTCTCTCTCAACACTGATCCTCCCCATAACAGAAACTGTGTGACCATTGCCAGCCCATCACTGGCTGTCCCTCAACACTGATCCTTCCCAATGGCAGAAACTGTGTGACCATTGCCAGCCAATCACTGGCTGTCCCTCAACACTGATCCTCCTCAATGGCAGTAACTATGTGACCATTGCCAGCCAATCACTGGCTGTCACTCAACACTGATCCTCCTCAATGGCAGAAACTGTGTGACCTCCTTTCCAACCATTGACTTGGCACTGGACATGTGATCCCCTACACACTGGAGGTATCCTGAATCAAACATTTCTGCAGGAAGCTATTTCACCTTCATTTCATATTTTCTATTTTATTAATTTTATGAAGCGTGATTGTGGTAACAGCTGGGGGGGAGGTACTTTCTCGGCTCCCAAGCGTCCCTTTTGTGAAATGAGAGTCCCTCTTTTTTGGATCAAACCCTTGTGTCCTTTTACCCTCCGCTCCCTTTGTTTTGGCCTGAAGATCTGTCTAAATTCGAACTTAATAATCGGCCAACTAATCGATTATGAAAATAATCGTTAGCTGCAGCCCTAAATAGAAGTACTTTACAACTGCAAAATTGTTACAAATTTATGTATTGGATTAACACACAATGCTACATAAAATTACACAAAACTTTCATCTAACCTTTCCATTGTGTTTGTTATCTTTAAACCTGGTATGAAGGAAAAATAGTCTTGAACAAAAGGCATCACTGGGTTGAAGTGATCTTCTTGGGTCATGAATTTTTGGTGGTCTTTGTGTGTTAGGCCATGCGTCCTTTGACTAAATTTGCCCATACTTAAAGACTTACTTCTTTCTCGTAATGTTGGGGGTTATATGCTTTGACTATAGGCCCACTTAGCATATAGAAATGACAAGCTCACTGATGAAAACAGAAGTCTTTATGGCCTTTATTGGAAAAAATAAGAACAAAAGCCAAGGATGAAATTGGAAACAAAGCCCCAAAATGGCTATTTTTATGAAGTGGTGTGGATTCTATGGCTCTTGAGCTTCTCCTGTTATTCAGTTTGGTAGGACGGGGTGGTAGGGGGGGTTGACCGATCCTGCATGAACACGTTACAGGCTGTCTGCTGAATCCTCCTGGCTGCCTGCCCTAACGTTATAACACCAACCAATGATTCTGACTGCTGTTCCGGTCATAAAGCCTGAGCACTCAGCTCTGCAGAAACGTGTCTTCATTAATCCCCAGCCTGTACCTAGCCGCAGATCTGCAGCAAAAAAAAAAAGAAAAAAGGAAGGAATAAAACTAGGGGGGATGCTGTGCGGGGAAGGTCAAGCCTGCAAGTTTAGAGGGGCGGGAGAGCCTGGTAGTAGGGGTCCTCTGTATTGTCCTTGCTCCTTGTGTGTCTGGATGAAAGGCAGGAAAGGGAGAGAAAGGGTTGTTCTGCCCTTGCCACTGATTGGGAGAGAAAGCTGAGAGATCATTAGAGCTGAAGGAAGATCTCTTGAACGGCACTTATCAGACAGCAGAGAGACTGTGTGTGTTCTACAGTCTATCATCAGCTCTCTGCAGACACAGGCAACCTGCCCAGCTGGGGTACAGACTACCAAGGGGAAGGGTGGGGGCGGGGGGAGGCTTTCAGTAAAGGTCCAAGCCAGAGCCATAGATTGCATATCTGCAGAGCAATTTTGCTTTTAAAGCGCCGCCACGATGAAAAAATAAAAAAGAGCTCTCTGAAAAAGAAAGGGACTAACGTGTGCTGTGGTCCCACCAGCTACCACATGTCCTGTAGTGGCCGGCGGCTGGAACCACAACGTGCCAAGGGGGACCAGGCACCGTATACTTCCAGAGGTGTTTTGGATGCTGGCGATTCTTTAGATGGCTTAATTTTTAAAAAGAGTTAAGGTCGGAGGCATGGGCGGTGGGACAGGTAAGTATTTGTCCTCCTTTTTTCCTTTAAATCGATAAACAGAATCGATTTAAAGGACATGACCACATTAAAAAAGGTACTTTTGGTTATGTACGTTCTGGTGGTTCAGCGACTCCAGTTGGGCTCTTGTATTTTTGTTCTTTTCTTTGCCCCCTTCCGCAAATGATAAATTCTAACAGATGGAGTTAGACTCTTTGCCATGTCTTTCTTTAGAAAGTTGGTGGAGCTGGGAACTCCAGAGGCATCAAGGTAGAGGTAAAAGAAGCCTTGAATGAGCTAACTTACCTTTGCTCAGTGATGCTTTTGGGTAAATGGACCTTTAAGGCATCAGGCTAGGTGCATTCTGGTGGTCCAGTACCCCAGTTGGGCTCTTGTATTTTTCTTCTTTACTCTGCTCCCTTCCGCAAAAGATACATTCGGATAGATGGAGTTAGACTCCTTGTCATGGCTTCAGAAAGTGGGTTGAGCTGGGTGCAGAGGCGTCAAAGAAGAGATAAAAGAAACCGTGATCCATCACGGAGACCTGTTCTCCAAAATTGACACTTTTGGGTGAGCAATCTGAGATTTAAGTGCCGAAAATTGTTCATCCAGATACAGATCTATTCCAGAACTATAAGACTTTATCACAAAGCCCGATGCGTTTCAGGGGTCAGAAGGAGCCCCCTTCATTTAAGGCTTAAAGGGAGGTAGTAACTACTGGACCTTAAGTAAAAATGAAGACACGCTTTTCTTGACTGGGATGTTAATTTATTAGCAATCAGAGTCTGTCAGCAGCTGGTTGGGTGAATAAACCTTTAAGGCATCAGACATTCCGATCTGATTGCACAATCTCCTTTTTAGATGGAGTGTGATGGCCTACCTCAGCGTTTCTCAACTTTTTTTTTTTTCCAGACACAGCACCCTTTTAAAAGTATGTAAAATCTCGAGTCGCCCCAGTCTAAAATGTCAGGGATTTTTAAGGGGGCCTCCTATGCAAAAACACATAAACAAGTGGGTTTCCCTTTCCACATCAAAGTGCCCGTTTCAAATCAAGATTCCCACCTCACATCAGATTCACCCTTTTACTTCAGAAACTACTCCTTCATATCAGAGTGTCCCCCCCCCCCCCCCCTTTCACACCACTTCACTTTTTAC
>NW_017306615.1:940160-952970 GCF_000935625.1 Nanorana parkeri | reverse complement strand
AGGGTGCCCCCCCCCCCCCCCTTTTACATCAGAGTTCCCTTTTACATCAGGAGCCCCCTTTACATCAGGCTTCATTCTCCCCTTCACATGAAACTTCATTCCCCCTTCACCTCAGAGTCCCACTACAACACCCCTGGGGAGGCCAGTAAGCACACCAGAGTGCCACGGCACCCTGGTTGAGAAACGCTAGTCTACCTCATTGGACATAAATTACATTTGTTTGGACCCCCAGACCCGGAAACAGAAGTGGCAATGGAGGAGGACAGGGAACCTCATCAGTATATCAGCACAAGAGGACTATAGGAGTCTGGCAGTGCCAAGATTCGTGGACCCCCAGACCCGTAAACAGAAGTGGCAATTACCTCGGCACTACATCCTTTTTGATCAATCTATAGGAGATTGCAGAGAGACTGTATAATGCGTGGGCCAGCTTCATGTTGCGTTCATTCAGCGCTGGACTTTCAGGTCTGAGGGGCGCTAAATCTTTTAATCACACAATTAGCCTTATTTATGCATTGAGATCGCTCGGCCAAAAAGGTATTGTGATGTATGCTGCCACTTATCATTGTTACCCATCAAGAGACTGTGCCAACTAAAGTAGATATAAATAAGAGCAACTATAGTAGACACTGTGCTCGTAAGGGAATGCTGGTACTTGTAGTTCAGCTAAAGGGTGTAGGCAGCTGATGCATTCACTAAGCATTGTCACTACCACCATTGATTTGAAGGATCCACCCATGTGGCCATAAATCTCTCCGCTTTATCCTTACACTGTCAAAGCCATGGAATATTTAGTGTAGTCCAAGGTTGTCACGACCTGAACAGCACCATGTCCTTGGCTTTGTTTTGGTTGTCGTTTTAAGTGCACGCAATGACAGAGCGGTCACTCGTAATTTAAAGTGAAATGCCCCCTTTTTCCACCCATCGAAAGTAAAACAATCACACATGCGTCTCCGGCGCTCATGCATTTAGATTTATTCCATATCGTCAAATGACCTGAGGCTTTTATCATACTAATCCCCTGTAGGATTGTGTAGCTACAATTTCCTCTGAATCTGCTGTCACGCAGTCTACTTCTGCCATAAAAAAAGTCATCAGATTTCCCAGAATCCACGGCTTCTCCCACCAGGCTGCGCACGTCACAATGCGCAAGTGCTATCAAGTTAGGGTGATTCCAGCAACCAATACGCTATTTTAATGGTGTTTTATTTTTAATGCCTCTCGTTATTTTATCTAATGATGGCCAAAGTGTTCGTTTCCATACAAGAATATCGTCTAAACTTGTACAATTGTAAACCCTAGTTATACGGATGAGATACCTCTCCAGGCGCTCCTACAGCTCTCTAACTGACCCAGAGTGCTGGCTCAATGGGGTCCATCCTTTCCCAGTGCATGACGTTCAAAGAAGGCCATACCTCCGAATCCACAGAAAACTAAAGCACAGACCCAGCTCCCACTCTGCTGACGCATTTCATGACATATGGGGCTTGGTCTTAGAGGTAGAGAGTTGGGTTGGGGTATAAGTATGTTCATCAATTAACAATAGTCGTCAATTATCAACAACACGGTTCCTCTTAAAGGCGCTCTAGTCCCAGCATTTCCTCTCCTGTTATAACATCAGCATTGTAATAGGAATACAATACAAGCTTACTTGAACAAAAACCCCTTTTATGTAGTGAGTGCTGCCTTCCGTCTGTCCATCACTTCCAACAACTTCCTGGGTTCCCAGTGTGCTTTGCGTCTCTTTCTCTGGGGGAATAGGAGACCGCCGATCCCAGGGTTAGTGGACCTCCACACCAGGAACCTTGGTCTGTATATCAGTACAAGGGGACAATAGGGGACCTGCAGTCCCAGGATTAGTGGACCCCCACACCTGGGAACAGAATTGGCAATGGAGGAGGACAGGGAACCTTGGTCAGTAAATCGGTACGAGGGGACAATAGGGGACCAGCAGTGCCAGGATTGGTGGACCTCCAGACCCAAAAACAGAAGTGGCAATGGAGGAGGACATGGAACCTCGGTCAGTATCAGCATGAGAGGACAATAGGGGACGACAGCCCCAGGATTAGTGGACCCCCACACACGGAAACAGAAGTGGCAATGAAGAAGGACAGGGAACCTTGGTCCGTGTATCAGCACGAGGGGGCAATAGGGGACCGGCCGTGCCGGGATTAGTAGACCCCCATACCCGGAAACAGAAGTGGCAATGGAGGAGGATAGGGAACCTCTGTCAGTATATCTTGTTTCAGCAGGTAAGAACCCAAAAAAGCGTAGAGGGTGGGTCGGAGGACCATATGGGGTGGGGTTGTAGCGGGGTCATATTTTGCCTGCAAAGGGGCTTTAACAAAAGTAGCACATTTTTAAGTTTTTGAAATTACATTAACATGTTCAGGCTTATATGAGATTTTGGTGATGTGGACCATCTTTGCATTGCAGTGCGCTGCATTAAAAGGTTTGAGCGCATTGCATGTGTGTTACCGTTTTGGGGCCCCTGAGAGAAATAAAAATATAATTTTCTATAGAAAAAATGACAGTACAGAATGTGTTGAACGGCAATGACGTATTAAGTCCGATCAGCAGAAAATGTCATACATTTGGACTTGGATCACCGGTCGGATCTTCTGCGATGTAGCCACTCAGCCCGATTATGGTAGCTCCAGAACGGCAGGCCGTGCGTTTCCCTGAACACATCAGTCCATTGTGATGCCTATATAGCCGGCCAAGTCAAGGATTGTCGGAAGTGGGAGCAATCGTTACATGAAGGATTAGGCAGGACGGCCTTCTTAAAAGGATTGCGCCTGAATCCCCTATTGATCACGCCGGGGTGGAAGGGTTGGAAAGGCAAAGAGGACACTTAGGTCGGGATTGATTCCACCTAGGGGAACGTAGGGAAAAGTCCAAGGCGAAGCCTGGCTTGCGGTATCCATGTTACCGTCACGCCCTTTCGAGCGTCCCCGGCCCTGGCAGACACGACGTCTCTAGTGAAATAAGATTTTTGCATTAGTATCAAATCTGCTTTATTGGTAGCAACCCGGAGCAAGGGAGCGATTGAAGTGATGGATTAACTGCTGCACTCATTGCCTAGCCTGCTCTGGAATGAAATACATTTCCCGGATCTGATTTGTCACGCTGGATTCCTAGTGAAATGGGGTTTGTAAACCGGTTTAAAGTGTACATACATTAAAGTGGACCTGTCATCCCCTATAGTAACATGATAGCCATTTAATGGACTCGACCAACGTACAATCAAGCGTTCTCCTTTGTCCAGAATAGATGAGGTCCACCAAATGATCCCTCAGAGGGTCCTGTGTCTTGTTTACCTTAACCTGAGTAATCCATTGCAGCAAGTCGCACAGATCATTCAACAGGGTCAGTATTAGGAAGACAATGGAACTTGTGCTCTCTTATCTTCCTTTCTTTCTTCCTCCTGCATCACCAGTTACATTCAGATTTCCAAGGAAGGTTTGAATGTGACTGGTGTCTATAAGAAACTTCTTAGTTTTTTTACTGTATACCAGCGTTAGCCTGCAAGGGTGTTCCAGCATTTCAAGCAGACATGTTCCAGGATCACTAGATGATTGACGATCTAAGACAGGGATAGATTTTTTCATCCTTGGATCCTGTATGTACACAACCATTGGTGCCCAAAGCACTGCCCCTTGGTAGTGTGTAAATGTGGCTATAGTGTATTTCTACTAATAACAGGAAAGAAAATGGCTGACCAGTGCAGGGAAAAGCTTACAGATACACGGCTGCCGTGTCTAATGGCAAATGTGACCCTGATCTGAAGGCTTCATTTGCAGTTTTGACTGGAGTGTTCTTTTAATATTCACCTAGAGTGTTAATGTTACCCGGGCAAAATACAATTACCCGGGCTCCATTCAGGGCAAAGTGACGGGCTCTCTTGATTGGACACCCCCACTCACTGTTCCCTCCCTTGTGCTCCCTCGCTATTCCCTTCCACTGTAAGTGCCTTTGGAAATACCTAGTGCCTTTTGGGAAGTAGGGATCATGTGACCTTCTTCCCAGGATGCATTGTTTGGAAAGAAGCAGCCAGTCACCAGGCCCAAATACTTTCACATGGAGATGGGGGGGTTTGATAAGCTCTGAAGCTTACACATGGCCCTCGGCTTTGATGGGCCGGTGTGGGAGTGCGGGAGAGGTGGTTATCAGTGGTTGGGAAAGGGGGCGCCCTATCAATAGAACCTGACAGTTCATCCTGAATGGGTGACAGAATCTCTTTAAAGCCCTCCCTTGTGTGTAATTAGCCAGTGTAGCTCAATACAATCTAGTGTGCAGGGGTAGCCAAACTCCAGCCCTCCAGCTGTTGTGGAACTACAAGTCCCATGAGGCATTGCAAGACTGGCAGTTAAAGGCATGACTCCCAGAGGCAGATGCATGATGGGATTTGTAGTTAAAGCACAGCTGGAGGCCCGGAGTTTCTGTGGCCACGTCTGTTCATCTTACAGTGTCTGGTGGTCAAGCTATACCCCTTTGGTCCTGACAGTGCCATTTCCAAATAGTGACCGGTGCCAGTGCCACCTCTCTTTTTCCTTAACCAGTACATGAACCACATTTTTCCTTAACAGTGATTTAGGTTGGCACTGCAACCTCCTGTCTCTTGATTCTGTGATGTGAAACCTCCCTCTTTGATAGCTGCAGAGGACAGTGCTGAGAGCGCACTGGTCATGTTCAGGCTTATTCAGAGGGACCTCTATAAGGTTCTACCTAGAGGCATAATAAGGCCAGGATGAAAATTAGACCATATCAATGGACGCCGGCCAGAATGCCCCTGGTTGCTAAGAGCCAGGCCAGGAGATGTGTATGGGAGAGGGGTGAACTTTCACCCCCCCCCCCCACCTTCAAGTGGCAAGTGCCATACCCTGGATGCACCACTGCTGAGAAGATAAGTGGTTAATGGACCAGCAGCAGAAACACAAATGCCCAGGGGAGGGACCCAGTGAGTGATATGATGAAAACCTGCACGGCATGATGATTGGATCAACCCCATAGGGGGGCAGCCCACCGAACCACAAACCCCCCCTTACAGCCATGCGTGGCGGTGATAAAGAATCGTCGATATAATGCAATTTGCATTACTGCGCTCTGTGCAGTCATTGAGTGTTAACAGCCCGAGGCGATGGAAGCGTGGCGGCGCTCCTGCAGACCCATCTAGCATGGAAGCAGTTAAAAAGAAGGTAGCTAGGTAAAAATATTCCGGGTTTACAGCCCTTAATTAGCTAAAATCACCTCTGGCGCTGCGATAAGATGCATTAGGCGGTACGAGAGCGGTTGCCCGCACGTGAGCGGCGCTCACTTTTCCCGGCACCTGATTGCCGAGCAGCATCAGAGGTGTTGGGAATATTAGCACGCGGCGCGCCGGATGAAATCTATCAAGGATTTGACAGCTGCGCCGCTGGGAGGGGAGCTAAGCTGTGATTGACACCCGGGGGCACAAAGAGAACAGCGGGATGGAGACTTCCTTTCTCCCGGCCAAGGTGACGCACGGGGTAAATGACTCGACGCCGGCGTTCCGAGGATGCGTCAGGATGTTGCCCTAAAGGGGGCAGAAATTGTAGGCACATCTAAAACGCTCGAATCTTAAGATTCAATTGGAAAATTCAGTCAACCTTAAATATTTTTTTTCTTGCACTGGTGCTGCAGCCGCTTTTCCTAGTCATTTGGATCAAAATTCCAACAAAAACATCAATTGCTTCTCAGGAATTTTTACCTTTTTATTTCTTAGATTTTGTGTGTGAACCCGTTCTATCATTAAAAGGTTTTGGACTGCTGTCTTTTTTGCAATACAATTGGACTTTATATACGCGTATCTTTCATTCTAGGTTCCCTTGTTTCAGGGACATCCTCTTTTTGTTGAGATCGGCCTCGACGGGGCCATTGCGCTTTATCACATTCTGACCGAACTTTTGAATCCAGCGCCTCACCATTACATGGTCCAGGTCATGAATTTCACCTGATGCTGTCAGAAGATGCAGACAGTGACTGCCCCTCATTGGTTGCAGTCCCTGTTCGGTCAACAGTTTCAACAAAAGGGGATTTTGAAAAATTTGAATGGTCAAAATACTTTTTTTCCAAAACAAAGGTTTGCTGGTTCAGGGGCAAAGATGGCTGCCGGAGTGCACGTGACTGCATTCTTTTATGTGACCCCATGTGGTTCAGGGCATGTTGCTGCTGGAATTGGGTGCACAGGACTGGAGTTTTAGAAATGACCCCATAAGGCCCTGTTGGTTCTGGATACAAAATGGCTGCCAGAACTGAGTGCTCAGGACTGGTTTCTTGTATATAACCCCATAAGGTTAGAGTGGTTCAGGGCACAAAATGGCGAATGGAACTGTTAGAATGTGACTGGATTCTTCTATATGACCCCATAAGGCCTTGGTTGTTCAGGACACAGAATGGCTGCCAGAACTGATAGCATGTGACTGGATTCTTATACATGACCCCATAAGACTTTGGTGGTTCAGGGCACAAAATGGCTGCCAGAACTGATAACATGTGACTGGATTCTTGTATATAACCACATAAGGCCTTGGTGGTTCAGGGGAGAAAATGGCTGATGGAACTGTTAGAATGTGAATGGATTCTTATACATGACCCCATATGGTTTTGGTGTTCATGACACAAAATGCTTTACTCCCACACCCGCATGTGACTGAATTCTTTCACAAAAACCCATAGAAGATATCAGGAACAAGATGGCCGCAGTCAGGTAGGACCCAGTCTGTAAACACAACCCTACCGACCACTGCCATTTTTCACCCAGAACCACCTATAAGATTCCAGTTTTCAGGCCAGGCGAAAATCTGGTTGCTGCTGGGAAGTGGTGTTGCTGCTGTGGTGCAACTACAAGTCCCATGAGGCATTGCAAGACTCTGACAGCCACATGCATGACTTCCAGAGGCATGATGGGATTTATAAGTTTGCCTACCCGTGCTTTGCGAGTAGTCGGGGGACTGGTGGTAGCTGAGGGCCCAAATCTCCATCATCGCACAGCTTGTATGCCCAGATTCTTCCACACAGCTTCATATATACAGGTATTACTGTAGATATAAGACAATATGGGCAGATTTTCTCCACAAGGTCACCGCAGGACCGGATTGAGGAAGTAATTTCTCCCAGCAGCCGGCCATCGTTGTCTGCCATGTCTGCGACTTGTGCTGGCCTGAAGGTTACGGGGCGGCAAACAGAGCGTGCAGCTTGCACCGGCTGATGGAAGAGCCCCATCCCCATCTATCCTCCTCAAACGTGGATCTGTATCCTGTCACCATATGTCTGTGAATGTGTATCAGGGGATCTGCAGCCTGTGCGCGTGTGGGAGAGGAATTCATATGAGCGGCACAGGCTGAGGAAGAGGAATCAGGCGGCAGAGGAGCGAAATTGTAGGAGGGGGATGAAGAACATTTTTGTTTTTTTTAATGTCTGTGCTATTTACCAGATTATGTACAATTAAAGTCTAATTGAAAAGTCGCGTTCTATTACTGCCCATGTAAAGGGTCAGTCCACCCAAACCGATACTTTGGTGTTTCGTAGATGCCAGAGAGTTATACGCCCCTGACCAATTTTTCTGTCTCTCTGGAACCCTATTGGTGGGATTTCTACGTTGAGTTCCGTATAATCTAACAGGAGGAGCTGGGACACGCAAAGGTGGATCAGGACCCCCAAAGCCACTACTGAGCCCCTGCAGAGGTGTAGGAACGTAGCCCGAGACACCACAGGGCGTAGCGAGGGACACAAGAATCCGACACACTCAGAAGCATCGGATGATGAACACTCTTGGTGGATGCTGGAGAGTTGTAAACCACTTGACCAATTCTTCTGTCTCTCTGGAATACTATTGGTGGGATGTCTACGTTGAGTTCTGTAGAATGTAACGGGAGGAGCTGGGACAGGCAAAGGTGGATCAGGACCCCCAAAGCCACTACTGAGCCCCTGCAGAGGTGTAGCCCCAGACACAGCAGGGTGCAACGGGACACACAAGGATCTAACACAACCAGAAGTGTTGTATGATGAAGACTCTTTTGAGACTCAATTCTTCTGTCTCTCTGGAATTCTGTTGGTGGGATGTCGATGTTAGGTTCCGTGGTCTGAATTTTGTATCATGTAGAATGTAACAGGAGGAGCTGGGACAAGCAAAGGTGGACCAGAACCTCTAAAGACTCTACACCACTACTGAGTCCCTGCAGAGGTGTAGGAACATAGCCAGTGAAATCACAGGATACAATGGAAGACACAAGGATACAACACACCCGGAAGCGTTGGATAATGAAGACTCTTGGATGCTGGAGTGTTACAAACCCCTTGACCATTTCTTCTGTCTCTCTGGAATTCTATTATTAGGATCTCTTCCTTGAGTTCCATGGTCTGTATTTTATATCACGTAGAATGTAAAAGGAGGAGCTGGGACACGCAAAGGTGGACCAGGACCCCTAAATCCACTACATCACTACTGAGTCCCTGCAGAGGTGTAGGAATGTAGCTGGTGAAACCGCAGGGTGCAATGGAGAACACAAGGATCCGACACATCCGGAAGCGTTGGATGATGAAGGCTCCCACTAGACTGGTAAGCATTCTTAGACTGACCACACACGGCTAGGATTTCACCTGAATTGCTGAGGATGGCCGTGCCGGCACAACCTGTCACAACAAAATTTGATTTGAAGAATCGACTGAGCTAGAAGGATACATCACAATATTCATCCTCCACCCATTATACTGTAAAGGGCATACAGAAATAATAGCATGTGTATTCATCAGAAAATTCCAAAAAGCCTTCTGTGGGGAAAAAGAACTCGCCATATATAATGTGCTGAAGCATTACATTTTAGATGGTCCAATGGCGCCTATGTAAGTCCATGAAATTCCCCTTCCGTGATCTGTTTTCCTCATGCGAATTCATGCAAAGGGAAAGATGGATCAAGGGAGATGGGAGATTTGTATTATTTATCTATGCACTTTGTTTATGGTGGGGGAGGGTATACTGTATATAGTGCTGTATAGGAGGAAGAAGGGTTAGCTGCTGAGTCACTGCTGGGGGTAGCTAAGCTAATAAGTCACTGCTAGGAGGGGGGAGAAGGGTGAGCTGAGCTGCAGAATCACTGCTGGGAGGGAGGAGCAGGGTGAGCTGAGCTTCTGAGTCACTGCTAGGTGGGGAGAGCTGAGCTGCTGAGTCACTGCTGGGAGGGGAGAGCAGGGGAAGCTGTGCTACTGAATCAGTACTAGGTGGGGAGAGCAGGGGGAGCTTAGCTGCTGAATCATTGCTAGGTGGGGGGAGCTGAGCTGCTGCTGGGAGGGGGGAGCAGGGTGAACGGAGCTGCTAAGTCCCTGCTGACTGGAAGATGCTGCAACATTTTACTTATACACAGGGAAACTATTCTCTTCTTGATGTGTTTTATAGATTTCATGTGAAAGAAACCAGGTTCATGTGAATATTATTCTTACTCTGTGTCATTGTATTTAAAGGCCTTGTGTCTTTGTGCAGTTTGTAGATACATATGTACTAAGGGGCAGCCATATTTGCTTCTGCAAGCCAGAAGCAGCTTTCTTGAAGCACTTAAAGCACCCTTCCTCTCCACTCAAGGAATATTGGGCGCAGATATTAACAGGAGAGCAGGCTGTCACTTTAAACAAGCTGTTAGCTCCTGAAATCCGGCTAATATTGATTAAAAGAGGAAAAAAAAAAGCCTGTATCTGATTCCGCTTGCATCCAAATGGAATATTGAATATTTGGCAAAAACATCCATGGGCACCGTAGCGGTACGCTTTTGGCTTGTGGGAGGAAACCAGGGGCGCAGAAGAAAAGCAATCACAAGGAGAACATAGAGATTTTTTTATATTGTCCCTTGGTTGGATTTGGTTGGACCCAGTACCTTGGTACGGCAAGGCTACGGCGCCAACCGCTAATCCACCATCTCATTTAATAAGCCCGATACGGGGGCTGTAATGGATTTCCGGTTGGCTGTCTCCGCGTCTGAGATAAATTGAGGTGATGGACCAGGTGAAATGTCTCCGATGTGTTATGCCTAGACGCCGATCTCCCTGTAGCGGGAATAAAGGCTGCAGGAGAAGGAGAGGAGGGGGGGCTGTAAGATGAATATGTGTATGCAAATTGACCCTATTATTATGCAAATGGGCCTCCCTGCCTGGAAATGGCACATTACCCTTTTCAGAGGAACCTTTCTTCCGCGGGATGGACAGATGTGCTATTTTGGGTGCCGCATGTGCCGTACTGAATTAGGGACGAGAGCTACACATAGAGCAGGCGGACACTGGGCCAAGGTACAGAAGACATAAGGTACTTTGGTTCCTTTACAAACATATACATGCATGCTTAACATACAACACGTATGGCCTCTAAACTATGAAGCCACGGCAATATTCATTTCTGATCTGGTGTGGTTGGTCTTATCCTTGGTTGGGCTTCACCAAAGGCAATGTTTGGTCATCTTATGTAATTTCTTTCTTTCTTGCTCCCCGGTGTGTGCATTGTGAAACCAACCCCTGTGAACAAAAGAAGTGAACAGTGAAATCACCGCACACAAAAAAGAGCACGAGAGTGCTCGGTCTTCTTCTGAAAAAGAGGGCCACAATATCACTGAACCCCCTGGGGCGCGAGACTCCTGACAGGGGCAAAGCACTCTAGTCCACCTAGTCCTCTCTAGTCCTCAGGGACCTCCCGAAGCCACTCCACCAATTACTAGGTAGGAGCTCTCCCGAAGAGAGACCCTAGAGTGGGGGAAGAAAAAGGACCTGATAAGGCCACAGATCCTCCCCCTGAAAGACCTGCACCCTCTGTCTCTGTGGAGTGAAAAGTGCTTGTGCATAAAAAAAAAGTGGTCTGAATAAAAAAGTGCCAGGCGCCACACTGTGGGTTCCATACCCATCGTGTTTCTCTGGCACCCCTGAGACGCCAACCCCAGGCGGCACATCAGCTTCCAGCCCCAAGCCAGACAAGGGCCGTTCCTACCAGAAAGCATTAGTACAGGAGAAGCCCTTGCCTACAAATGGGGACAACGCTGGTGCACCAGACAAGAACCAACCCAGGAGGAAAGGGACCCCCCAGCACCCACCTATTAGTCCAAGGAAACTAGGGACAGTATCGTTCTTCCCCGAAAACTGATAAGAACAGATGCTACACTTGAACTTGCCCGAAAGGCAGAGAAGCCGTATAGGTAGATTAAAGCGGACCTATCATCAGATGTATTTTTTTATTATAAGAACATGCATACTCCGTAAGGCCTCATTCACACTGCCGCGCATGTACGTGCGTATTGCACCATATGCAACATATGCAAATAAATGGCTCCATACACAAAGCCGCATATGGAGCCGTATATTTGCGTAGCGTATATATGCGCAAAAACAGAATGGAACAGAGATGCGTCCGGGCAGCGTATTTCTGCGTATTTACGCGCACATACGCGTGTACATGCGTACAGCACATTAAAAATTCCATTACGAGTGATGCATTCTGGGATTGCATATAGTGCACGCATATACGCGCATAGACGGTCGTATATACGCACATAGACGCTCGTATATACGTGCATATACGCTCGTATATACGCACATAGACGCTCGTATATACACGCATATACGCTTGTATATACGCACATAGACGCTCTATGCGCGTATATATACGCATTTTACCATTTTGCTTGCATTGTGTGTGAATGAGGCCTAATATGCTTCCAGGTATTTAATACCTCTCACAGAGATCTCAGTCCTCCCCCTGACAATGCCTTCATCTTCTTTTCTCCTCAGAAGGACAGAACCATCTTTGTTCAGGCATCGTCCAGGGTCACCATCTGCTTTCTGAACTGAGATGGGAACGGGAAACTAATGCTTCCTCCTGCTTGCAGCAGACTGATCACTAGGGTAGAGAAGACAGAGGAAATGCTTCCACCTGCCTGCAGCAGACTGATCACTGGGGGAGGTTAGACAGAGGAAATGCTTCCTCCTGCTTGCAGCAGACTAATTACATAATCCCAGCCTAGCCTGGAGCTCAAGGTCAGCATTTACATAGACGATGTGTCAGGAATTAATTCATGTAATGTCCACTTTAATTACCAGTTGCAGGGCAGTGACGTCGCATGCATTGAGGCCTAATACGATTAGCTCCCCTGCCCCATAATAAATACACAGCCTGTGAGTTAGACAATGGCAGCTTCCATCAGAGGCTTCTAGAATGGGAGTTCAGTAGATCCCTCTAAAAGAACATCTTCCGTTCCCATGAAAGCCTATCTGGTACAGTATATCCTATATATAGTATATTAGTATTTCTTGCAGGTCCATGTCATTGTTGGACTGATCTCTGTGCCCCCGCGTGCAGCCAAGCACAGAACCTCGAAATATTGGGTTCGTTTGTTAAATCGGCGGTTCATCCGCCAGCGCCAATGTCACAAATCCGATTGTTCAGGACCCCCCCCACTTTCCTTTATTCATTAATCTGTTTTTCAGATTTGCAGGAAGGACATAAATTAGGTCCCTGACACGTCTACCGCGAAGGGTTAAACGGCGCCGAAATTAAGAAGCCCCCTTCGGGCCTCCGCGAGAGCACATCGGTGGATAATGTCACGGCGGCGCGTGCGATCGCGATGAAGGATGGAAACTGATAAATAAATAAATCACGTGGCAGCATTAGCCGAAGCAGCGGCTCTAATTGCTTCTGTGTTTGGACGCGGCGGCTGCTGACATCTCATCTACTGATGTCTTCAATGAGGTAATCACCGCCTGTCAATCTTGGCCGCGCTTCTGCCCCCAGCCGACAAAGCGACAAAGGCGACCATCCCC
>NW_017306615.1:890131-940084 GCF_000935625.1 Nanorana parkeri | reverse complement strand
TTGCTTAATCCAGATGTTCTGTGTGTCGCCCCAGCAGGGTTCCGGTAGCGGGGGGGCTACTAGATATGCAGATCTGGAATATTAAGGGGCCGCGGAACAGAAGTCATTAAACCTCAACTTCGGGCGAAGACAATAAAAAAATACCGCCCTTTCATCCGTTCAACAATTCACTAGAGATGTTCACGTGGATGTAAACCGTAACCGAATGACGTGTACAGGGTCTGTATATCAATATTTTCACCCAAGATTCACTCAACAATCACCCAAGATTTTCCCATTCTTGACACAAGTTTCGATTGGAAATGGTGAAAAAAATTGCCCCTTTAGTTTTCTTTAAAAGTATGCAAAATCTCGAAGCACCCCACACTAAAATGTACATGTAAAAATGACACGTGGCCCCCCAAATCCTTATTCCCAGATACAAGTCTGTTTTGGATTTTAAGCAGGTAATCCATGCAAAGAGAAACCAAAAAAATGGGGTTTCCAACTTGACATCAGACTTTTACCTTCAAATCAGGAGCCCGCCTTCCACAACAGAGCCCCTCTTTCACATCAGAGTCACCCTCTACCTCAGGAGCCCCCCCCTTTTACATCAGAGCGCCCCTTTCGCATCAGAGTAGCCCTCTGCATCAGTGTTGGTGTTGGGCCATGTTCATGCAATGTGTTAAAATGGCAACTTGTAGTCTTAATCGGAGGGCTGTGTGATGGGGCGACAAAGCAGGAGCACAACTGAGCTACAGATGTCACCCCATAACAAGAGGTTCCTGAGGGTGGATCTTCCTGGCAGGATCACCAGCTATTATTGTTGATAGTGTTGGCGGTGGCCCATGTTCATGCAATGTGTTTTAAAATGGCCACTTGTAGTCTCCAATGGGCTGCCTGATGGGCTGACAATAAAGGAGCACAATTGAGATACAGATGTTACCCTATAACAAGATGATCCTGAAGGAGGATCACCAGGTATTCTTCTTGATGGTGTCGGCAGTGGGCCATGTTCATGCGAGACAGGGGCAAAGGGTTGTCATCTTATAAAAGGGAATGCCTGAACAAGGACCTTCATGGACAAAAAAAAGATTTGCATCATGTAGAAGAAGGTGTTCATCACAGGAGGTGGCTTTGGAGACAATGGAGTCTTCAACTGATTTAACACTGCCCCGCTTATAGTGCCCAGTGTGCTTCCCTGCACACCTGACCTTAGACCAGGGGTGGACAACTCCGGCCCCCCGGCTGTGCTTTAACTACAAATCCCAACATCAGCCTATGAGAGTCATGCCTCTAACTAAGTCTTGCAATGCCTCATGGGACTTGTAGTTCTGCAACAACTGGAGGGCCGGAGTTGCCCACCCCTACCTTAGACCAAGGCAGGCCATTTGCATGTGAGTGAATTGGGTTGCATTGCTTTGCACAAAACTGTCACTCTAAGGCTACATTCACACAATAGGCAGTAAAAACAGGCAGTTGGCCCACGTTTCCAACCACCTCACCTCCAAATGCCCACCTACAACCTAACATGGTGGCCGTTCGGGTTCTGGCTTTGCAGAAGCTTTACACAGCATGTTGTGCTTGGCTTGCCAAATGCGACCTTTGCCGTCAATGGAGCCGTGCCGCCAATCGATTTTTTTATTTTTTTTTCTCAATGCAAATCCCCCTTGGGATAAAAAAAAAAGAGGCAGTATTGCTTCTTGAACGCCTACAAACCGCCGCTCAACCACGCGGTAAAGTCTGCCTTCCGCGTGAAAGAGGTCTCATAGGTTTTCAGGCTCTGGGAACCGGGAGTGATAACCTCACAATAGAACAAAGTAAGCAATCAAAAAAATTGGGGAAGGGGGTTCAATACAATATATATACAATATAAGGTATTAAATGCAAAAATAGGTGAATCTGGGCAATAATCGTTGGCACTGTTGACCTTGCAGTTGCTGCGACTTGACCTCCAGACGATTTTCTAATCCATGTCACGCTTGCTAGCACTGTTGCAGGGATGTGCTGGCCGGCAGCCAAGTAGAAGCAGACCCTGTCACCTCCGAACAATGGGACAGCTGTGGACCCCTCCCTTACCGCCACCAAGTCAGCATGTCATTCCGCAGACCGAATAGGTGGCGGCGACCCAAGCTGCGGCCGGAATTTTAATTCAGATTTCCCCAGCGCCGTTTAACCTCTGGCCTAAGAGAGCAGCGCCGTCTCGCTGGCAATCAGATGTTGTATAAATTGCTCTTGCGGTGCTTGCGTTCGGATTTTATCATAACCGGAGAGTCAGCGATGAAAAGAAAATACGTTTGCTTACGTGTATTTAAATTCACAGCATGCTCTTCACTATAGTGAGAAGGGCAGATATTTTCCCAATGATAGGCTTACTGAGGTCTCTGGTTTAGGTGGGTTGTGGGTCTAGTGACTCACATATGGGAAGATATTTATCATGCAATATCTTAGACCAGGAATAGGCAACCTCGGCACTCCAGCTGTGGAGGAACTACAAACCCCATCATGTTCCTGCCTCTGGGAGTAATGCCTGTGGCTCTCAGTCTTGCAATGCCTCATAGGAGTTGTAGTTCCATAATAGCTAGAGTGCTGTGGTTGCCTACCCCTGTCTTAGAATATGTATTCAATTTGTTTACCATGGTAAGGGAGGTGCACAACGGAAGCGGTAAATCATTAAAGTAGATGAGATCTAGATCCTAATTCAATGACAATTTGATGAGCTGCTGATCTCCTGCAGCCAGGGCCGGGTTTACCATTAGGCAGAGCTGGCACAGGCGCCCTCCATAGAGGGGTGCCGTGTAGGTACCTACTCTGCCTAATTCCCGCTGTTGTGTCAAGATACAACACCGGAAATAGCAAGGAGGGTGCATACTGCCCAAAATGCGTCCTCCTGCTCCAAGACCAGCGGCGCCTACAGGAAACTCCAGCTTCCACAAATGCAGTAGAAGGGCCCCGGTGCTGCATTAGGCTGCCCGTGAAATGCCTGTCTGATGTGGACAGGTGTTTAGGGCAGTCTTATGCGACGCCCGGGTCCTTCTCTGCATATGTGAAAGCTGGTGGGTCTTGCAGCAGGTAAAGGCACCGGCTCAGGCTAAATAGATTTCTATTCGTGCCTACAGGTGCCCAAAATTGAAATCCGGCCCTGCCTGCAGCCTCTTTGCAGCCCCTTCCTGTCTACATGCAAGTCAGCGATGGCTGTATGGCTTTTCTCAGGGTGGGTTTCCTGACGGCAACAACAGTGGACGATGCCTGTGTATTGAGGCACGACCACGGCCGCTAGAAACACGTGTGACAGAATGGCAATGTAGGAGCACAACCAGGAGTGTTGTCACTCCCGCTTGAGCAAGGACCTGCTTGGCACGATGACCCGGTATTGTTTTAATGAAAGCTGATTTAAAATATTGAAAATGTCTTTAGAAATGCCATTGACATGTTGAAGAATATATAACAGTGATTGGGTTTACGTCTTCATTAGTACATGATGAAGGATTCTCCGAGCACTATGGGTAAGCCAAAGCACAGAGTACCAGAGCACAGCAGTGGCGTGCTTTGCATAAAAATGCAGCATGTCTCTTTCAATAAAGTTTAAAAAAATTAAATGTGATTATAGCAACGCAAGGCACCGTCCTTTCACAAAGCACATCAGTGCACGCATTATATGGGGCGTTACACCCACGGGTTGGTGTGCATGGGCCCTTAAGAGAAGGACCAAATCTTGTTTTTTAGAGCTAAAACTGGCGCAGGCAAATATAAAAAAATGTAGATTTTTTGTTTTTTATTCTTATTTTTTTTCTTGCAAGTCCCCAGAAGGCTGTCAGCCGCACATTTGCATGTCACGATTTTACAAAAGGTGACGTTGCCGTGGTTACCCTACGTCCTCATCACTGGAGTCACTTCCTTACTTCCTGGCTGCTGTTTGCACATCCCCCTTATGAAGGATTAGGGCAGGCATGTCAGACGCTAATGAAACATTGGGCCGGATTGAGTGGAACAAATCTGCAAGGGCCAGCATTATTTCTCGCTGAGGGCCACACCTACGCAATTCCAGAGAAAGAATAGAGCACTTTGGTAATCATCATTATAGTAATAATTGCAATTTACATTTTAACACAGAGAAATGGGCTATAAAATATTTCCTGAAAGCCTATCTCCAGTCACATTTATTTTCTTTTGGATGGAGTGGAAAAAAAGTTAACCTTTTTATCAAGGTTTGGGGTCCCATCGGGGAGATTTTCTTTCACTTCCTGCCCCAATGACTCCCTCCCATACAAGAAATTGAGAGGGAGCATTTGGCAGTGCGAAAAAAAAGGCAAGGAGAACATTATGACATTGTCCAAAGTTCTAACCCTTACCTCATTTCCCACTGGTTTTGTTTGCGTACCCAGTAGAGACATCTCCCATCACTTCCTGTCCTCAATCAGAACACATATGGCAATAAAAACCTTTGTCTAAGGCAAACTCATAGGTTTTGGCTGGAGTTGGGCTTGATGTATTCTGCTCCAAAATTATGCAAGGTTTACGAAGTAAGGCCTTTATCAAATGGAGAACAAATGGAACCTCATATGGTTTCAATTCTTACACCAGTGATGGTCACCATGAGTGACCAAAGGCCTTTTTAATATGGAGAACAAATGGAGCTTCATATGGTTTCAATTCTTAAACCAGTGATGGTCACAATGAGTGACCAAAAAACATCAGTTTGACATGCCGGATTGGACTGGCTAGGAGAAAATATGGATCAGGGCTGTAGAAATATGCACCCAACATATTACAGGAGCAATCCCTTGTTTGACAGATTCACAATGTACTCTGCTTAGCTAGATGCTGTAAATACACTATAAAACTGAACATTTGTGGACACCTGGCCATCATACCTACCTATATAGCCAAAAGTATATGGACACTCCTCCATATTACTGAGTTCAGGTGTCTCCAGTGATGAGTACTGTTATTATTACAGCATAAAAAGACATTTTAGACAATTGAGTGCTTCCAACCTTACGGCACAGTTTGGTGAAGGCTCCTTTTTGTCCCAGCATGACTGTGCACAAAGCCAGCTCCATTAAGACATGGTTTGATGAGTTTCGTGTGAAGGAACTCAAGTCTACACAGAACCCTGACCTATATCGTACTGAACCTTTGTGATGAATTGGAATGCCAGTGGTGAGCCAGGTCTTCTCATCCAGCATCAGTACCTGGTCTTACAAAGGCTCTGTTGGTTGAATGGGCACAAATTCCCAGACACAGACACACTCCAAGATTTTGTGAAAAGCCTTCCCAGAAGAGTGGAAGTTTTGGTGTGGGCAACTTCATATCAACCCATGGTTTTGTAATGAGATATCCAACATATAGGTGTGATGGTCAGGTGTCCAAAAACCGTTGTCCATATACACCAATCAGCCATAACATTATGACTAACCCCAATAATATTCACTAGGTCCCACTTTTGCCGCCAAAACAGCCCTGACCCATTGAGGCATGGACTCCACTAGACTGCTGAAGGTATGCTCTGGTATCTGGCACCAAACCGTCACTAGCACACAGATCCGGGTCCTCCTTCGCTTCCCACGTGCATCAATGAGCTTTGGCCGCGCATGACCTTGTTGCCGATTCACCAGTTTTCCTTCCTTGGACCACTTTTGGTCAGTTTTGACCATTGCAGACCAGAAACTTCCCACAAGGGCTGCAGTTTTGGAGTTGCTCTGACCTAGTCATCTAACCATCACAATTTGGCCCTTGTCAAAATTGCTCAAATCCTTACACTTGTCCATTTTTTCTGCTTCCAACACAACAACTTCAGGGACAAAAAGTTGACTTGCTGCCTAATATACCCCCCCAACTCCCAGGTGCCATTGTAATGAGATAATCAGTGCACCTCACCTGTCATGTTTAGGCCTTGGGTCTGTTCTCCAAAGAACATCTCAATTCACAAAACATACTGCAGGTGACCTGTGCCTTCAAAAAAACAACACAACAATGTTTCTATTCAGCTAATGGCATTTTATCTTCCACATGCCATGAGAAACTCAAATCACGAAGCTGAAGGGTAGGAGGAGCTTACAACAGAAAGAGGCTCAGCTTTGTCACCAATAGCGTGGTGATGTTCCCCAGCAATCGGGGCAGTGGCACACATCTGCAACATTACATTCTCTGGAAAATTTCAGTATTTGTTCCCTTTTTCTAGACGGATTACCAGGTCTAACACGCAAGTCATCTGGTAAAATAACTTTTTTTTTTTTTTTAAAGCTTTGTGCCAGTAACTACAAGTGACAATTTCCGACAGTGCGTTTATTTGCAAACTAAAATTTCTATTGTAATTGTGAACAGTTAATACAAAGTCTTAAATGCTTTATGTTCCTTTTTTCTTTGTTTTGGAAAAAGTACTTTTTTTGTCTTAACTGTCACCGTTTGAATGACAAGGTCCTTTAGTCTACACGCACAGAGTACTCTGTTCTCGCACGGCGCATTCTTTGCCGCAGTTACTGCGTAATTCCCACCTTTGAGCACTTTTGCTAAAATGAAGGCAGGCTACAACTCCATGCTATTGTTAAAGAGCAAATTCAGACGGGGGAATGAAGTCTTTCTGCGAGCTGCTAAAAAAGCTGAACTTCAGGCAGATAGAAAATACTATGGGGGGGGGATCTATCAAAACTCGAGCAGACAAAATCTGCAGCAGCCGTGCATGGCAACCAATCAGCATCCACCTTCTTTCATTTTCAAATCTTAACTGAACAAAATGAAGAGAGAAATTAATTGGTTGCCATGGGGAACTGCTCCAGATTCCTCTGCTCCAGTTTTTTGATAAATTCCCTTCAAAGTATTTATTAATACATTATTACTTTTGTTATATGTATGTGTGTGTGTGTGTATGTATATGTATATATATAATATATATATACATGCACTAGAGTAAAATGGCTGAATTTGCACAGCAGAGCTCAGACCGAGAAAGGAGGGACAATCCGGTGTGCTGCATGTAAACATGCTGATAAGAGGAGTGAGTAGAGAATTGACCACATATGTCTGCTGCTGCTCTTTCACTGTCCACATATAGACTGGGGTGGAGATGTGACACCACTGTAGTGTTGACTGTGGAAGTTAGTTACCGTATTAAGGCGCACCTGACCATAGGATGCAGGGGTTCTGTGACAGCTGCAGTTAGTGACAGCTCAGACAGGTGGCGTGGCGATTACAGCGCCACGGTCTCAGTGATCTGATTAGATCACTTGTATTAAACGAGTGGCGGCCCCACGCTGTACATTTAGCTCTGCTTGTCAGGAGCAGGGCTGAATGTACAAAAAAACTACTCGCTCGGCGCCCGAAACTGCATGTCCCAGGCGACGGACGATAGGGATTCGCTTTAGGGGGAAAAAAATGCGTCTTATGGAGCAAAAAATACGGTATACTGTATATCCTGCTCCATTGAGAAGCATAGGGCCGCAGTGAAAGACTTCCACTGTTGACGGTTCCCAGCCTTGGATTTGGCCTGCAGCCAGGTCAGGTTCACGTCAACAGCCTTGATATCATCATATAGGCTTTGCCGCCAGGAGCCTTTGGGTCTGCCTCTCCTGCGCTGTCCTTGAGGATTTCAATTGTGCGCCTGTCTACAGAAGGTGTGCCAAAAAAGCCAAGCAGAGGGAGAAGAACTAGTCAACAGTATTGTGTGTGTGGTCTCCATGCAACTGATCTTTCTTTCATGCCTTGTTTTGCACTGTAGCTGTAAGGAGGTGACCATCCGGGGCTTTGTTTCTGAGTTGCCCCATCTGAAAAAAATGATGGAGAAATAATGAAGCAGCGGCAAGAATGTTGGAGGAAGTACATATCCATAGCATTAATTAAGCAGGGAGATACTTGTACTGCAGATCCTCAGGTACAGCTTCCTCTCCAACAAGGAGAATAGCGAACATCACATTAGTGACACTAACTCAAACTCTCACAAGAATAGCCACCAGTATTGCCGGTGGTCTTCCTGCAGCTAATCTTTTTTCCTGACTTACCATTCCTGTTTTTGCACTGTCTCTGGAGGTGACCATCCTGGGCTTTGTTTGCTAATATCTGAGCTGCCCACACCTGAAAGATGATGGAGAACTAATGAAGCAGCAATGAGAGCTGGAGGAATACATATCCATAGCATTAATGAAGCAAGGAGATACTTGCACTTCAGGTCCTCAGGTACAGCTTCCTCTCCAGCAAAGAGAACTGCGAGCATCACATTAGTGACACTCACTCCAACACTCACAAGAATAGCCACCAGTATTGCCGGTGGTCTTTCTGCAGCTAAGTTCTTGTCCTGACTTATCTCTACTTTGTTTTGCACTGTCTCTCTGTGGAGATGACCAGCCTGGGCTTTGTTTCCTAATATATGAGCAGCCCCCACCTGAAAAATGATGCAGAAATAATGAGACAGCAGCAGGAGAGCTGGAGGAAGTACATATCCATAGCATTAATGAAGCAGAAGCAGGGAGATACTTGCACTTCAGGTCTTCAGGTACAGCTTCCTCTCCAGCAAGGAGAATAGCCAGCAGCACATTAGTGACACTCACTCCAACTCTTACAAGAATGGCCCCAGTCATGTCGGTGGTCTCCCTGCAGCTAATCTTTGTTCCTGACTTATCCCTTCCTTGTTTTGCACTGTCTCTGTGTGGAGATGACCACCCTGGGCTTTGTTTCCTAATATTTGAGCAGCCCCCACCTGAAAGATGATGGAGAAATAATGAGGCAGCAGCAGGAAGGAACACATATCCATAGCATTAATGAAGCAGGGAGATACTTGCACTTCAGGTACAGCTTCCTCTCCAGCAAGGAGATAGCAGAGGACAGAGAAGTGACACCAACTTGATTTAAAAAAAAGTTAGTTGAAACCTAAATCCAATGACTAAATATGCCTAGAGTATAATGAAGGATCTCGCCCAGATGGAGTTAACTGTGGCAGTGGACTGTGTGGGATTACAGGCACAAGGCAACACATACCAAACCATTGCACATCCTTTCATGAATGAAAAGCTAAGGGATTTACAATAGACAGGCTTCTGATTGTGTCTGCACTTTGCTTGATACACATCCTCCCCCCCCAGGAGCGTGGTGTCACAAACACAGACAGCACCATGTACTTGCCAAGCACTGTGGAAGACATCTATTCTATCTCTGCTACCACGTGCCCAAATGGATCCATATTCCAGAGAGAGACTACTTTGCATCTAGACCTCCCTTTTGCCTCTTACCCTTTGGTATGCGGGAGAGTCTCTCCCCTGCCCTCCACAATACTGCACTGAATACTACCCAACCTTCATAAATGTTAGAGTGACACCTTTTGGCACTGATGATTTCGTTGAGATGGTCTCAAGGCTTCTGGTTCATTAGAGGGAGGTGGAACCAGGCTGTCTGATTGAACAGGACTCTCAGCTAAAAGTAAGGAGAGATGACGCCATGCAGAAGAGGTTGGCAGTGATGAATTGTTGGGGTAACAGTAGCTGATATTCTAATTATGTATGCATCTTATATCATTACTATTTATGCCTCCCGTTGGTGACCGGTTCTCTTTAGAAAAAACATATAATGGCTTGGGGAAAAAAAATGAAGTTTGATATCTATAATATAAAATATGATTTCTTTTAATTGACAAATACATTTTTATACAGGGTACACAAGATATAGGATTCCCTGAGCACTATGGATTATCTAAAGCAGGGGTAGCCAAAGTCCGGCCCTCCAGCTGTGGTGCAACTACATACCCCATGAGGCATTGCAAGATTCTCACAGCCACAGACATGACTCCTGGAGAGAGAGATGCATCATGGAATTTGTAGTTTCACCACAGCTGGAGGGCCGGAGTTTGGCTACCACTGATCTAAAGGGACAGAACAGTGGACGCTATCTCTCTCACATGCGCTGCCTCTCGATGAACCTTTAGACCAAGTGTACAGTGAAGGGTGTAGATCAGAGAGTCACTGCTCTGATTAATTGAAGGCATGCATCCTTCAGCTTGAGCTGTTGAGCTCTGTAAACAGCAGGAGGTAAGGTGAAGCTGAAATTGAACAAAATGTAAGAACGGTATTATATAAGAAAAAAGTGGCAATTGTTTGTGATATACAGTGACTTAGGCCTCGGGGCGGTGTTTGGCCACGCGGATTTGGCTACGCGGATCTGCCATCATGAGCAATCTCATTCATTGCTACGGGGACCGTTCATGTGACCGCGTCTGTCCGCGCAATCCGAACCACCTCCTACCCAAATTGCTCCCTGAGCTTTTTTTCCGCACTGATCAGCGTGGTTTCCATACAGCTTTCAATGGAACCGCGCGGTTTTGGGAGTTTTTGATTGTGTTTCAGCTCTGAAACGCAATTCAAAATTCCCAAAACCGCCTTTTTAAAAATAGAGTGGAAACCGCGCTGATCCGCACCCGCCCTGGTGTGAACGGGGCCTTAATTACGTTTACCCGGTATAATCCAGTGCACCTTTTTAATACTGCATGATCGTCATCACATGGGACTGAGCTTCTCGTCACATGATTCTGTGTCGCGTAACATCCCTTTTTCTCTGGGCCTAGTGCCTATAAAACAGGAGCATGGAAGATACTTCAGAGAAACAGCTGTGCATGTCAATCATGCGATCTTCATTCCATTTTTATCCATATTGCTCAGCTGGATGTAGCTGCAGCTCCACATAAAGCAGATGAGCAGACAGTGCCTTGTGTTCTGCAGACCTGCCCCAATGCGCTCGGACCATTCTCGCAGTCTTTCTCTTCCTGTCATTACACAGCGCCGATCCGCCCGCCTAGTAGAGTCAGCAGCTGTGGCTCAGACACTGTCTACTCATCCTTTTCCCATGGATCCTAATCGAATTCCACGGCAACCGTACCAATCCTGCCCATCTCTTCATATAACGGTCACACATGCCAAACTCACTCTGACGCTGCCACTTATGGAGATCAGCATCGGCCTAGCATCTCTACACAGACCAGAAAATGCAGACATCATAGATTCTAGCACCCGTTGTTGTGAGCAGGCTGTGAGGGGGCCAACAGTAGAGTTCTGACATGACTGAGTGTCGGAAGTGCTTTTTATCACACATGGAGATGTTCTGACATGTGGCTGCGTCTCTGTAGCAGTTTGCTGGGTCCTTTTTTTTTTGTAGAAAAGTTGAACTTTTACTGTGTAGGGGAAACATCTCAACATGCCGCATCATCTCGAGTATAGGTATGCACACATACAAGGTCTTTAGCTGCCGTGGGCAACTCAGGTCTCACGTTCCTGTATCTCTAAAGGAAGCCTTTGCTGAAAGAAGAACATAGGCCATCATCGCGGACCTCCTTTTGAAAATGCTGGTTGCCTTGCTGTCTCTGATGTGGGCATTTCTGAGCCGTTGACCTTCAACAAGCATAGCAAGAATAAAACCCAATCAAAACTCCTGAGTTGCCTCCTTGTTTTATGTCCTTGATGGAAAGTATTAAAGCCGTTGGGTCATCATGAGAGTCAAGCAGCTAGCAGTATCAGAAGGCGAGGTACTTCCTCAGTTCTACAGGCTTTCATTAAAGTAAACTTGGCATGAGTGAAATCCAGGGGCTTGCATTTCTGACCTTCTAACAACGCTAGTTGTCTGGCTGTCTCTCGTTTCTATACTTTGGGTCACTGACCTGGAACAAAAAGGCAAAATTAAGTTCTATCTCCTGATCTGGTGTTCCAGTTCTACAAAACTGGATTGGCATGACTGGCAAATAGCAATTTCTGAAGAATAGATTAGTAATGTCAACTTGCATATTCTCTAAATACAGATTCCCTTTATAGGCTTACTCCCAACTTAGGAATGGCTTTGGCAGTTTAAGCACCGGTCAGCTTCCATGTTTGTATCAAAGGCTCGAGGGAGTGAGACTTTCCTAATGTAGTCTGTTCCTTCTCAAAACTCACTTTTGTGGACTCCCAATTATTTTACATTGTAGATATACAGAGAACCATTACAACAACTGCTTGAGTTTGCCACTAGTGGGGTTCTGGTTGGAATACCTAATCACTGGAGTCTTTAGGAGATGCACAAAGCCAATCTACAATTTAGCTTGCTAGCTTCTGCATGCAATTAACATTTTCCGATGAAATTGATCTTAATAAAAGTCTGGTGTCATCTGTAGGTATTGCTTTCTCTGAGTTTTTGTTTGCTTTGATGCCCATTGGTGGTAGACACCTAGAACTGCATTTCAGAAGCACCTTGATCACATTGTGTTGGGCTCTTATATATTAGCATACTAGCCACTCTTCAAAGGCACTTTGATTGCAGTGTGTTGGGCTCTCAGAGATAAGAGAAGTAGCCACACTTCATGCCTTTCTGCGTCATGACATACTACTTGGTTGCAGTGAGTTTTTTGTTCTCACATGGGCACCTTGATCACGGTGAATTTTGCTCTCATAGATTAGAGTAGTAGCCATATTTCCGGGGTGTCTTGATCGTGGTGATTTTGGCTTTCATAGAGTATTAGCCACATTTCAAGGGCACAATGATCATGGTGTTTTTGGCCCTTATAGATTAGAGTAGTAGCCGCACTTTAGGGGCACCTTGATTCTGGTGTGTTGGGTTGTCAAGTATCTACACTTCAGGCGCACCTTGGTCGAGGTGAATTTGGCTCTCATATATTAGAGTAGTAGCTAAATTTTAGAGGCATCTTGATCTTAGTGTGTTGGGTTGTCATAGGTTAGATTATTAGCCAAACTTACTACAACGAAGGTGCCTTTGAAATGTGGCAGTCATAGATTAGAGTAGTAACCATTCAGAGGTACCTTGATGCTAATGTGTTTGGCTGTTATAGATGAGAGTAGTAGCCACACTTGAAAGACCCAATGATCGCAGTGAGCTTTGCCCTCATAAATTTGCGCAGTGGCCACAATTCAAGGGCGCCTTGATTCTAGTGAGTTTGGCTCTCATAGAGTAGTAGCCACACTTCAGAGGCATCTTGATCGCTGTGTTTTAGGCTCTCCTAGTTTGCAGAAGCAGCTACACTTCACGGGGACCTTGGTTGTGATGAGTTTGGGTCTTGTAGATAAGAGAAGTAGCCACACTTCAGCGGCACCTTGGTTGCGGTGAGTTTGGGTCTCATAGATTAGAGAAGTAGCCAGAGGCACTTGGACCGCTTGCAACATCCATTTTTACCATGCCGTCAGACGCAGGCCTTAAACTTATCACCTTTTATGCCTGCCTTGAGTGGATGAGTATTGCGTAATCTGGATCACTTTTAACATTCTACTGGTTCAGTTTTGACATTTGTGTGCTGAAAGTAGAAGGCGGGACTTAAGCTGTGCTAAAGCAAACGACCCCTTTAAGTAGTGGAAGCTGAATTTGGGTATTTCCCTGAATTCAGCTTTCTTAGCTGTTCCTCTGCTGCCCCTATTGGCAACACATTCACATCAATGGCTCCAAACTTCCTACCACGTACTGCTAGTTTGAATGTGAAAGGAGGTGAGGTAAAGGCGCTGACGCTGCCTTTGTCCATGTGGGTCCCCTCACCCGCACACAACCATCTGCTTGGTGGAAAATTCTAAAGAAAATTGTCTGCTGCTGAGCAGGGCTTATATAAGGACAGCAGATGAGTTCTCTGCAAATTTAACCCCGTCATGCATAGAAAAAATGTAGTTTAGCTTTTAGTCAGCATATTACAACATGGAACCTGAGAGAAGACATATGGCTTCCTGCTCGAACTGTGCCCCTGGAGCTGCGAGTGTTGATATCAGGCCCAGTGGTAATAAATAGAGTAGAAAAGCTATGGGCATGACTTATTCATGAAAGATTTGTCAGCCAAAACATGTATTTTTATTAGTTTTGGATAAAACAGGAAATGGTTTAATCCCCTGAGAACCACTTTTAAGCTGCATGTATCCAACTTTAAAAGAGTTTTCCCTTCACTTTATGTCTCAAGACACAACAGGAAGTGAGAGAAGATGGCTTTTAATGCACTTTAAGTGCTGATTTTTAAGGACATTAACCTACCGCAACAAATCTGAATCCATCTTGTCCTGGTCTGAATTAAAAGAGAAGTATAGTCAGAACATTTTGTGGCTTTACTTCTCTTTTGGGTCACAGAAGTACATTTACTCCTGTGAACCAAAGTCAGCAGATAGTGGACTATTGCCTGCTGTATGCTTACAGTGCAGAGCCGCGCTGCAGGCAGGAAGGATCCTGACAATATTGTCAGGATCCACCAGTCTGCCTGATTGACAGCTGGCTCTGCCTCTCTAAAGCCACAGTCAGCTGTGCTCACCCCCTCTCCTGTCTGTCCCTCCAATGTGCGCTGGAGCAGCAAAGAGGGAAGCAATCCCTGCGGAAGGTGGGTACTGACAGTCACTGCTCTCTGCACGGAAGAGACTGTGAGCTGAACGATCAGCGGTTACATGATTACTCAGCTCTCTGCATATAGCACCTTGGTGTCAGCTCTCCTCTTCATTACTGGCACTTTCATATTCTTTCAGGTTTAGAGTCATCAACCTCTTGATTGGCTGGACTGGGATATTGTAACTCCTATGCATGGACATTAGAGTTGCTTCATCCCAGCACACGCCCATGCTGAGCCTTTACACCGGCATGTGTGCATGGGAGCTGATTCATCTCAGCACACACCCAGGCTGAACCTGTACACCAGCACATGGGCATCGCAGTTGCTTCTTCTTGGCACACACCCATGCTGAGCCTGTACAGCAGCACATGCACGTGGGAGTTGCTTTATCTTGGCACACGCCCATGCTGAGCCTGCACAGCAGCACCTGCGAGTTGCTTCATCTTGGCACATGCCCATGTTGAGCCGGTACACCGGCACATGCGGATAGGAATTGTTTCATCTTGGCACACTCCCATGCTGAGCCTGTACAGTGGCACATGCGCATGAGAGTTTCTTCATCTTGGCACACGCCCATGTTGAGCCTGTACAGCGGCACATGCACATGGGAGTTGCTTCATTTTGGCACACACCCATACGGAGCCTGTACACTGGCACACGTGAATAAGACTTGCTTCATCTCGGCACATGCCCATTCTGAGCCTGTACAGCGGCACATGGGGGTTGCTCCAACTTGGAACATACCCATGTTGAGCCTGTACAGCGGCACACGTGCAAGGGAGTTGTTTCATCTTGGAACAATCCCATGCTGAGCCTGTACAGTGGCACATGCGAGTTGCTTCATCTTGGCACACGCCCATGCTGAGCCTGTATAGTGGCACATGCACATGGGAGTTGCTTCATCTTAGCACACGCCCATGCTGAGCCTGTATAGCGGCACATGCACATGGGAGTTGCTTCATCTTGGCATACACCCATGCTGAGCCTGTACATGGAGGTTGCTTCATCTTGGCACACACCCATCCTGAGCCTGCATAGCGGCACATGCACATGGGAGTTGCTTCATCTTGGCACACGACCATGCTGCGCCTGTACAGCAGCACATGGGAGTTGCTTCATCTTGGCACATGTCCCTGCCGAGCCTGTACACTGACCTGCTCATAAACAGTGACAGTCAGGGTGAAACAATTCTAACAGAAGAGACATATGGAACATCTTGACCTGCCAGTGGAATGACTCCTCCATGACCACACTTGGACCACACGGTCTGCTGTGGTCATAGGTGACAAACATTAACCATCCCATCACCATCTTGTACAGTAAACAATGGTCCCTTACATTGACTTAAATCCGGGCCTACTGCTTGAAATTATCATATGATTTTTCCTTTTTGTGTCGGATTAAACTGGATCCCTGTGTGCGTGTTTCCAAGCCCGTCTGGGTCTATAAGGGGGAGGGGGGGGAATCTCCACTCTCTCTCCCTATTTTCCTGGCTCTGTGAGAAAAAAGGATGGAACGTTACAGAACATAATATTTTAGCTGTTGCAGTAAAACGGCGAATTGCGTATTCCTGGCACGGGGGGCCCAGATTTATTTTTAAAGCTTGGCTGATGTGAAAAATATCTCTAATTCCCAGTTTCATTGGCTGCAACGATCAGTGGCAAAATTATTGGGTCCTCCTTTTCCTGACACTGAGACGTTTGTCTGAGCGCGGCTGCTGCGCGGTGGTATCGAGATGGAGGTTGAGATGCCTCACGCTGTGTCACTGCGCATCCTGAAGAGCTGCCAAATGACTAGGTGGATTTTTGGGCTTGTATTTGTATTTTGGCTGCCTGTTTCTTTTATTGTGAGGAGAGTGTTTATCCAGAGCAACACTTCACCACGAGCTTTGCAGGCTGGAATTATATGTTTGTCAGGCGCGCAACAACCCTGAGGTGGTTGCCCATAGCGATAAGATTTTTGCATTCGTTGCTTAGAGGGAATGTTGACCCTAACAATAAATCTCTCTTATTCTCTTCCTTTTGGTCTGTTAAACATACCATTCGTTATATTAGGGTTGCCACCTGTCCAGGATTCACCCGGACAGTCCGGGTTTTGAATGCTGTGTCCGGGTTTCATGGCAGCAGAAACCCGGACACAAGATGTCAAGCAGACAGGGGCAACCAAAATTAAGATAGGGGCTACTGGCCCCCCACTGAAAACAGTCTCAACTGTGATATTTACGTATGAATGGGCAGCGCTATGTACATATGAATAAGCTACGACTTATTCTCCCCAAAAAATGTCTGCGCGTCGCTAGAGTGTTCGGGTTTGGCTTGAAGAAAAGGTGGCAACCCTACGTTATATGCATGTATGCAAATTGATCCTGCCAGAAACCTTGCCAGGTCATAACGTTTTCTCTCCTTTGCCTGCGCTGCACAGTCCTTAGTGTCATCTCTTCTCTCTCCCCTGGCTGTCTCTCCTCGCCCTCTCCCCTGGCTGTCTCTCCTCGCCCTCTCCCCTGGCTGTCTCTCCTCGCCCTCTCCCCTGGCTGTCTCTCTCTCTCTCCCCTGGCTGTCTCTCCTCTCTCCTTCCTGGCGACCTCTCCTGGCTGTCTCTCCTCCCTATCTCTCCTGGCTGTCTCTCCTCTTGCTCCCCTCTCTCTCTCTCACTCTCCTAGCTGTCTCCTCTCTCTCCATGCTGTTTTTGAGGACTACAGAACATCTGCCCTCTATGTTGTGGAGAAAAGACAGGGATGTGTTCTTTAGTCTTGCCCTAGGGTGGCAAAGCTGCATCGGCATAGATGCAGCACATTGGCCTCCAACGACACTCTTCAGAACAGGGTTCTTATGGGATCTCACTGCCAGCCTGAACCTGAACCCTTGGCACTGAATAGTTAGTGGTTCACTTATAAAATTTCCAGCCGGTGATACGCGAAACAAAAATAATTTGGGGCTGAAACCCCCTGTAATTAAAGCTTACCGAAACCCCCCCAAAAAAATGTTATACGTCTCACCATACCATAGATCTTTACATGTGGTGGTTGCGTCACTTTTCCTTTCCTGCAAGTACAGAAAAGTATCTGTTGGTCCTGCCAGACATCTAGTGGCCGTGTAACTTCCTGTGCAGTCAACTAAAATCTCAAACAATGCCATCAGTGTTCCCAGTTCTGTTCTGTGGACTACAGAACGTCTCCCTGTGTTATGGAGATGAGTCCTAAGCACACTCCCTGCCCTAGTAATGCAACGCTGCTCATTCATCGATACAGTATGGTGAGTAAGTGTTGTCACCCTGGGACAGGAAGTATATTACTGGTTGGATAAACCAGCGAAGAAAGCCTAAAAATGGAAACTAATGCGGCCACCACATCTCAGGACCACTAAGCTGCCATATATTACATTTTGTTCTTGGGTTTAGATATGCTTTTCAGTATAGCTCACGGGGATGTTTCCTGTGCTGAATGAGCCCCTTTAAATGTCTGAGACACTCTTCAGCAAGGAGTCCTTTTGGAATCTCTCTGCCAGCTTCTTCCTCGTCACACGGCCAGTCCAGCCGACACTTTGGCACTAAACGGGCAGCGTCTAAAATTGTCACGGATGCCCCTTCTGCGGAACGCGATATAAATAGTGTTGGGAATGCGCGAGGAGGAAGCCTATAAATAAATGATTCCTTACGGGCTCGCAGCACACTGGGCAACTTGCAGCCAAACCTGGGCTATTTATAACCTTCCCGGCCCCGTTTCATGACCCGGAGGGCAGGAAAGTACATTTTGGATTTCTCTAGTTAAATCCTACGTGTTTGCTACGGTCCCAAGGGATGTCGCCTGAAATATCTTTTTTTTCTTTCTTTTACCGGTGCATATTTTAGGTCTCTGTGGTAAAGCCACGCGACGCTTATCAGGGCTATAGCTGGCAGGGTCTGATGACTGCCTGCGCTCAGCCATGGGACACGGCCCGCCATTTTGCCACAGAGGATGACTGGAGTAATTAAGGGTTGTAATGACTTAATGGAGAGCCATGGGAGTAGAGTGTGTAATTGTCTAGAAATGGAGCTTTGCAAATCTCGCAGGTCTTTGTAATACGTGTGCTTTGGGGACATCTGAGTCTCTAAACTCTACCTGATGAGGGTAGATGGGGACATGTACATACCAGTACCACAATGTGTATCTGTGCATACCTCGCAACACGCGGCTGTTAGGTTCCACACCATAACCCTATCCTGGACTGGATAGACAGAAATACAAGTCCTTTGGAAGGCAAAACAATTCACATATACGTACTTCACATGGGTATTTAGCTGTTTGTCCAGAGTTCAAAAAGTTGACTTGGTTCCCCGAGTTTTGTCCATTGGGGCCAGAATAGCAACAGAACCTTTTGCAGGTTCATAGGGATTGTGCATGAAACCTATGCTGTGCTGCTTCCTTCATCTCTGAGCGGGAGAAACCTCTCAGAACATCCAAGGAGCATACAGTGGGTGTGTTTGAGAATCCCTTTCTTGCATCACAAGGACGGGGTTCCCAGTACACTACCTGTACAATGCAAGCCCACCAACCAGTACGGATCAGGCAGGCAGCGTCCTTGCAGTATACCATTTAAAGCTTTTGTGCATATTGAATGGCACTACTCGCATTCAGACGCAGTGGATTGTGGGTATCGGCATCGAACCTTTGTGCTGTCTATAGCCAAACCTCCACATAACGTCTAATTCTTCCATTACATCTCCCACGGAGTCAGCCTTTCCTTGACGTCCTACGATATGCCATTAGCTTACTGATAATTACAGCAATTCATTTTTCATCAGTAAGCAGCTCCTGAGCGCCGACAAAGCAGCCCCACCCCTAACGGCTCTGATCCTGCCCGTAAATATCTACAAGCTGCAACGCATGCTTGTATCTCACTGCCTGCCTGGTTCTGGCACTGATCTTCCAGTGTCCCCCCATGAAGCCCATTCCGTGGCAAGTATAGGAGGCACGGAGCGAGCCGTGGGGGAATAAAGGAGCGTAATGAAAATAACATTAAAACAACGCGCATTGATTATCCGGTTTAACCTCTGAAGGTGCAAATTGGAAACATGAAATTGTTTTGGTGGCTTCTGATTAAGATTCGTTCAGCCCTCAAGATGGCTACTTTCGGTGTTCTCTGTTGATGTCACCAGTGACTAATGGGCAATGTTGCCATAAATGTTGGTTCAGGCTCCAAAATAGCTGCCCCCATTGTGATGTTCCTCACCGTTTGTGGAAGGTCTACAGGCCAACAGCCAAAACAAAATGGCTGCCAATATGTCTCAGCTTGTTTTGACTTGCTGATACTTTTCTAAGTGCTTGATTTACCTTCTATTATAGAGTCTGAGGACACATGACACGTGGCCTGCGAGAAACCACAGCAAAAATAACAAGACACCAGTGTGACAGCCGTTCCTTTACCATATGCTGTATAGTTTGGTGTAAAATGCTCGCTCGTTACAGAAACAATGAACCTTTATACACGCCAACACGTCACTGACCAGCAGTCAGTCCCCGACTGACTCTGCAGTTATCTGTGCCCAAGCCGCTGCCAAGGATTAAAAATACAATTTTCAGATGTACCTTAAGACGTGGGCTACGAGACGCTAAGACTATAACAATCTCGAGCCGTCACGAACCACGTTCATGTATTTGTTTTTTTTTGCTGTTGCAGCCTTTCTGGTCATAAAGCAGCTGTGTCCCATTTTTCATGTTTAGTTTGAGAGTCTGCTTTGCTTCCCACCCACTGACCTCTGGGAACAGTCTCTGCTCTCCTTGGCCGGACTCCACGATTACAAAGTGCAAGGTCTGGAACACAGGCACAGAAGCAGGAAAGAGGCAACACATTTACGCAATAAACAGCTCTTGCTGCGATGGCCGATGGAGAAGACCAAAACGATTTGGTTTGTGTTGAGTGGCGGGTGATGGGGCAGACCCTTTATGGAGTTCCTTTGTTTCTTAATCCGTGTGTGAACCGTCCCTGGCATCAAAGGATTCCGCGGTTGAAATTGCTATTGTCAGCACATCATCCTGAAAAGAACTGACTTGGGGCTTAGGCAGACGGGTGTCGTCAAACTCTTTGCATCGGAACCTAGCACGCATGTATTAGAACGCAAAGGCCTGCGGATGACCTGGAAAGGCAACACATTTCAGTAGGACTTGCAGCGTCCAATGAGATGCCAAGCGGGTCAAACACAGCCTCGGGTCTGTCTTCCACGTTGCACCTTAGAAGTAGATGAGAATCTCCTTGTCTGTGTTTGATATGTTCTTCATATGAAGCAAGCCAACGGTCATCTACACTTGACTGGTGTATCTCCCTTTTTCTCTATTCTGGGCAGCTACAATCCAGCTTCTCCAACACTCTTTGCCAATGTGACTTCTATCTTCCCTGCCCCTCTAAGTGGTGTATCACCAGGTCTCTTTTGGCCTTGCAGTTTGTGTGGACATGGGTTCCATTTTGGAGGATGCAGTCTTATCTAACACCAGTTTGTGACTGTTGGCTGGTTGGTCATCTCCTCACAATCCAGCATTGAATACTACAGTCGACCAAAGACATCTGTGGACCATAGTCTGCAGATAAAGATAATTCTGGTCTGTCCCATGTCCCGCACCCAGAGAGTAATACATTGGCATTGATCCTCCACTGGAGGAAGAGTTGGATCTTCTCATCCTTTCCAGGAAGTTTTACAATTCCAACTAAAGGTAAAAAGTCCACTAAGATCACCTTCATCTATGTCATCCAATGCTGCCTTGATTCTGCAACTGTAAATCATTCTTTCTCTTTCTCGTAGTAATAAGCTTACAGAGGGCAGAGTTAAGAGCACCCAACCTGGATGGGTGAGCACTTGGTGTCCAAGGGGACATTAAAATCAAAATCTTACCCTTGCAGTGGGATTACCATCTGCATTAGACACGAGGACGCCAAGGGACATACCACAGCCGGTGAAGAAGGGGAGTGAAGTGAGTGCTGACCACCGCAGGCCCGCCCTAGATAAAAGAAAAACTTTAACCCTCGCAGTGCTGGGGTAGCACATCTTCAATTTGTAACTCTGGCCAAATCCTTTCTTAGTTTAGATGTAGCACAGTGGTAGGGAACCTCCAGCTGTGGGGAAACGGCAAATCCCATCATGCCTCTGGCTCCTGGGAGTCCTGACTGTGGCTGTCAGTCTTGCAATGCATCATGGGTTTTGTAGTTTCATCACAGCTGGAGTGCCAAGGATGCCTACCCCTGGTATAGCACATGGCCAGCCCCCTTGTGATAGTAATAAAGCTAAAAAAAGTAAAAAAACATTAAAGATTAGGAATGCACCAATACCGATACTAGTATTGGTATCGGTGCCGATACTGAGTATTTGGGCGAGAACTCGCCAAATGCTTGGATACTTTCACCAATACCAGAACTTCCGGTCAGAGGGAGATTTCCTCTGACCGGCAGTGCCGCGAGGGAACATGAGGCTGGCTTCCCAGCCAATCAGGACGCCAGGTGGTGGGTATTGACTCGCAGCCCAGCTTCCTGATTGACTGGGAAGTCGACTCCATGCTGTTAAGCCTGTTTCATGCTGATTGTGCAGGAAGCCGGCTTCCCAGCCAGTCAGCATCGAGCCAGCAAAACAGCATGGAGCCGGCTTCCCACGCAATCAAGGAGTCATGTGGCGTGCCATTACCCGCTGCCTGGCTTCTTGCTTGCCCGGGAAACTGGCTCCATACTAACGGATGTCTTGGTATCGGCGACTACCGAAAGAGAAATATCGACACCCATACCCGATACCGAAAAACCAGTATCGGCGCATCCCTTTTAAAGATTAATAAAATTTAAAAAAAAGTTTAAACCCCCCCCCCCCCCCAACATATACACACATATGAACGTGTGCGCTTTGGTATGAAGATGACAATTGTGCTACAAACATACAGGTGTGAGAAGCAAAGTGACAAAGAGATTCGCTCATCACGGAGCTGCTTCTCCTTTCACTGTCCAGTCACAGGTTGGGGGTTTGTCCGGGATGACCTAGGCTCAATGGAAATGGCTTGAATGTTGTTGGTCACCAGACTGAGGACATCCAGTGGCAGAAAAAAAGTACTGCTGGGGAAATCTCTGTACTGAAGGTAAATATTGCAGCAACAGCTGGCTTGTATGCCTTTAAACATGTGCTGTTGGGGTTACTGAAATGGAAGTTGCAAAGACGGGCAAGCAGTGGTGTGCACATATTCTGAATGCACATGTTCAGGGCGTGCTGTATAACAGGATTGTAGCATGCAGATACGGAGGAATGGATCAGCTGCAGTATAGTAACTGGGGCAGAGCAAGTGTCATGGCAGTTATGCCCTCAGGAGGTCCCCCAAATGTTGGAATTTTTGGGGAACTCTGGGAACGCTCATCCTGCGCTCCTCTCTCTCTCTCTCTCTCTCTTCCCTCCGCAAGTTCAAAATTTCTCTACTTTCATCCAATTCTTAAAGGGACCATCTGTTCCGGAGTGATATAAAATAGGCCCCAGGGAGAGGCAATCTTAGCGCTGTCTGAGACTGAATTCTCTTGATGAGACGCTGTTAATGTCCCCCGGGTCTGCATGCGTTAGCAGAGAGTGTGAAAGACAGCCCATAGACGAGAAAATTCCTTACTCCCAGCGTGCCCGAGTCGAGGCTTCCATATAAATGGGAAAAAAACTAATTTAGTTCATATATTTATGATATAAATATCATCATAAAGCATCAGATACGTGTTTCATGTTAAGCACATGCATGCAGTGTAATGTGTTACTTCCAGGTATTTATTACCTCTCACAGAGATCACAATACTCCCCTTGACAATGCCTTCTTGTACTTTTCCCTCCAGAAGCACTGCCCCATCTTTATTCAGGCATCTTCAAGGCTCACTATCTACTTCCTTAAATGAGATGCCCATTCAGAGATGGCACGATCATGTAAATCCAGATGACTGTGCACTTGTGTTCACAAATGTTTCACACAGATCAGCCCTTGCTGCGGGCTCACACCTTGTTACTATGTTGCCGTCTGATCACTGGGGGGGAGGGGAGATTTCAGAAGTGCTTTCTCCTACCTGCAGCAGAATGATGACATCATCCCAGCCTAGGGAAAGTCACTAACTGGCTTTTGAATGATAAAAGGAGGGGCTTTTTCACTGCTTTATAGTGTCATGAATGTCTTCTTGCAGACTAGTAAAGTTACTGAATGTTCCGTTTTGCAATACCCTCACCCCCTCCACACCCGGCACATGCCACACTATTTCATTGGTTTACCACCAGAACCTTAAATGCCCCCACAGTGCTGGTACAATTGGCTGATGCCAAGCAGTACTGGTACTAAGGCACACCGAGCCACAATTGGCACAGGTAGCATGGTACTGGTACCAATGCACATGGGGCCACAATTGGCACAGGTAGAGTTGTACTGGTACTAAGGCACACGGGGCTACAATTGGTCCATGTCAACCAGTACTGGTACTCTGGCACATAGGGCCACATTTGACACAGGTCAACCAATACTAGTACTAAGGCACAGGGGCCCACAATTGCTACAGGTCCAGCAGTACTGGCACTAAGGCACATAGGGCCACAATTCACACTGGTCTACTAGTAGACTTGCACCTAGGGCCACAATTGGCACAGGTCAACCAGTACTGGTACTGAGGCACACAGGGCCACAATTGGCACAGGTCAACCAGTACTGGTACTAAGAAACACAGGGCCACAATTGACACAAGTCAACCAGCACTGGTACTAAGGCACATGGGGCCACAATTGGCATAGGTCAACCAGTACTGTTACTAAGGCACATCGGGCCACAATTGGTACATGTCAACTAGTAGACTTGAAGCTGGGGCCACATTTGGCACATGCCAAACAGTAGACCTGCAGCACAAGGATATACATGATTTGATTGCCCCAGATGCCAGTGACCTTTATTCTTAACAATGCATTGTGAAGACCAATGATGATGGTGATACGATTTCGGCCGCTGACCAGTTGCTATGGGTTACTGCACTGCAATGGTGCCTATGTAGACGTCCCTGGGTACCTATGCAGAGAAACAGGTTGCTGCACGCCGTTGATCTTTGCTCCGTGTTATTAGGTGACATCCATTAAGTGTTCTAGGGACACGGCAGGTTCTTGCAGCTTAAAAAACAGTAACTGTGAAGGTGGCAGGAGCAGAAAACTAGCGTAATGCATTATCGCAATACGTATTGACATGCAGTACTATGTGCAGTGCCATTCATTTAGCATGGCATCCCAACGCATGCATACATTACCTGCCAGAACACCTCCACTACAGTGCACCACAATGGGCATAGTATGTGCACCACAATGGGCATAGCATGCGCTAACATGTGCTGGATTACCAAAAATGCTGCCGGCGCCTTTTTGTTTGGGCTGCTTTACCTCAGTCCAGCGAAATGCATGAACAAGTGTAAAGATCCCTGTATGCTGACTAAAGAGCTTGCCGCACTTAAAGGGACTATACTTAGCTGCAGTTCGGTGACAATAATAGGTACCCCCCCCCCCCCCATGCTGTGACTGGACAGTGAAAGAAGAAGCAGCAGGCTGATGAGTGGCATTGGTTGCTGCATTTTAGAATTAGCCTTTGGATTAGGGTGGCTTACCCTGTGATCTCAACAGCCGCTCAGCAAAAGGTGCTAACTGCATTATAGGGTTGCCACCTTTTCTTCAGGTGAAACCCGAACACCTAGTGCTGCACGCTGAATTTTTGAGAATATAGAGGAGAGGCAGCCAGGAGAAAGAGCAAGAAACGAGGCAGTAAGGAGACCGGCTATAGAGGACTACAAATCCCAGCAATAGATGATGCAGCAATACAAAATAATATGAAGGTACATACTCTGTGTTGTTCCGGGGGTGGCGCCCTGATGTCTCCAGTGTCTCAGGTGGACTCTGTGGACTCTCAGGTGGACTCTGTGGACTCTCAGGTGGACTCTGTGGACTCTCAGGCGGGCTATGCAGACTTTCAGGTGGCTGTGCGGAGTCTCACCAGGGGTCTGGTTGGAAGCGGGCAGCTTGGTGTCAGGAAGAAGCCGAAGAAGGAGATGTGCTTACAGGAGCCCGCGACTCACAGGAAGATGCCAATTCAGGCAGATGCAGCTGCCTAAGGTCCTATCTGGGGACCTTGGCAGCCGCATCTGTAACAAAATTTAACGTGCCTGACACGGATACAAGACTGTCCTGACACCCGGATACAAGACTCAAAAACCGGACTGTCCAGGTGAATCCCTACTGCAGTGTGACCTACAAATCCGAGTCTACACCTCTCTACATATGAAATCCAGTGATGAGGAGATGGAGGAAGCGGCCATATGCAAATATAAAAATCACATCAAAATCTGCTTCCAGGTAAACTCTGCAGCGATAGCTCAAAATAAGTACTGAATATACACTATAAATTCTCACGCATGGCGGGTATATGGATGGGATTAGCTGCGGGCGCCGACGCACAACGCATCAGAAAGCAGATTTGTTACCTATAAGCCCTCTATATTTCACATGCGTCCTGGCTCTGTCTATCCGAGGAGCGCTAGCAATGCGCGCCTTTCTTTCTACGAGACGTCAGTGGAAGCTGCGCGTTCCGAGGTCTGTTCCTGAATCCTGAGCAGGTGGCATTTCTAATATGCGGCGTCCTCTAAATGTCATGCCACATTCAGACTCCGGTAACCGCTTGTTAAAATGTCTGTCCGCAGACTTACAATTATCCCGCCGAAGCGGCCTCGCGCACGCATACAATTTTTGGGCCTGAGTTCGGCGATAAGGTGAAGCCCAATTATTTATAGCCGGGGAAATGGCAATGACACGACTTGATTTATTACCTCTTAGGGCAATGTGGAAGGCTTGCTAGCCGGTGGCAACGGGTCAGAAAAGATCATTTTGTTCAACCTCGATGTACCGAAATAATTTGCTATAGGCTATTGCACCTTACAGATGATCATTGATTTTTGCACTGCATTTTGGGTGCATATTCGGTTTTCAGCACCCACCAACATGAACCTGTCACCAGGAAAGTTTGCTGTACGCGAGGCGTTTGGAATCGCGGTTCCCCTTTTTAGGAATATTGGGTTTCATAGTAAAAAGACCTTGTTTTTCTTTAAAAGTGAATTCCTTGTGGACCATATTTCACGTTACACCCATATTCAGGGTGTAACATGAGCTGAGACATGGTCAGATCGCAACATACACACACACACAGTAATCCCGCCCCAGCCCCCACATACCTAAATTGCGAGGTTCTTCTCCCTGCAGGTTGCTACTTTTTTGTTATTCAGCGTGAGACAGCTGCATCATCCACTCGCATACCCTTTTGACGGGATCTGCGAACATGTACAAAGCACTCAATGCAGTGATGTCATCACACTTGTAGTCCATTGACACTTCCTCCTAGCCATGTTGCTGAATGTTCATATGTACATGGACGAGAGGAACAGTCTGCAGGAGCCAGAGCATTGCACCCACCAAGGATGGCGGTTGAAATGCTTTACTGGCTCCTGTGCAAAAATCCAAGAGGTTGACGTAACGTTAGGATCCCAACAATAGCATTTTAATCAATTTTAATATAATTTATTTGTTCATTTTAATCAATTATAAAACGGAATTAAATTCACGTCATCCGAATTGTTTGGCTTCAGTGTTGGTTCTTAAAATACATGACGTAAATTATGACCCCCTTCCCGTAAACAGTGGAATTGTCCATAATGACCAGTCAGATTTGGTTTTCTAAAGCTTTACAAAGCAGGAAGTGTGAGTCTCTCCTGTTCCTTCGCTCTCTTTGCGACTCTTACAGCTCTGTGTGTAATCTGAGCTTCAGCTATTGTGCTCTGTAACCTGGTGTTCCTCAGAGGTTTGGCTGGTATGTGAAGAGGCCTGGAGCTCCCCCTGGTGGCTGGAGTATTACATAAATATTAATCTGAAACATTTAATATCAAAATTGTTTTTAAAAACAATTTACCTTTTAATTTCAAGTTTTTATTGCTGCGTGAAGAAAAAATTACCCTCACTTCCTGTCCCAGTGACAATGTTGTCGCCAAGACAGGAAGTGAGGGAAAATCTTCAAATGGTTTATAACCTTCCCCTACTGCACTCTGTGTCACTTCTTTAGAGGGCCTTCCCATAGTAGGGGGTTACCCGGATTGGGAAATCCACATGGAGTTGAACCAGAAAGGGCACCAAACACGAGTTCAGAACTAATGCACCTCACTTCCTGTCCCAGTGACAATGTTGTCGCCAAGACAGGAAGTGCGGGAAAATCTTTGCAAGTTTTCTGACCTTCCCCTACTGCAATCTGGGTCACTCCTCACTTCTTCAGGGGTTGGCCCTGATTTTCTTTAGATAACAGATGAACGGTCTTACAAAAGGCTCGAGTTGCCTGAGTTTGGCAGAGCTCCCCAACCAGCGGCCTTCCCATAGTAGGGGGTCACCTGGCTTGAGAAATCCACATGTAGTTGGACCAGAGAGGGCGCCAATCACGCGTATCAAAAGTCCAGAACTATATTTTATTAATCCACCAATATCACAAAGAACAGAAAACAGCCAACACATTTCGGGGCCAAGCAATCCTGCTTCATCATGGCTTTGTCTGTCATCTTATAGATTAGGGGTGGGCAACTCCGGCCCTCCTGCAATGCTTTAACTACAAATCCCAACATGCCTCTGGGAGCCATGCCTGGAACTGTCAGTCTTGCAATGCCTCATGGGACTTGTAGTTTCACAACAGCTGCGGGGCCACCCCTGTTATAGATCGCGGTTTTATAATTATTACTGCACAGCTGCCTAACACCTAAACCTTCATTGCTGGTACCTTCAGTCTCCCTGGCCCTGATCAGTTTACCCCCGGCTTAGCGTCTGAGAGCTATAAGGGCCAAAACAATCAGGGCTCCGACTATAATATTATAGTCAGAGCCCTGATGAAGGGGGATTGTCCGGCCCTTGAAACGCGTTGGCTGCTTTGTGTTCTTGACTCTTGATGCATATGCTTGCTGCGCTTTCTGGTTCATGTCTTGTCACCGAGACAGGAAGTGAGGGGAAAGTCAGTCTCACAAGGTTTCTAGCCCTTGTGTACCTCCTAACTTCCTGTATGTTGTCATGAGGACAGAAAGTGAGGGAAAATTATCCCAATAGGGACGCAGAGCACTAACAAGGAAGATTTTGCAATAGGTGACCTTTCTCTTTGCAATGGGTTTTTATAAACGCATTTTGTGCCTGGCAGCAGACGGCGTCGCGCGCGGCGGTTTACGGGTCATCTATTTCACTTGCCTCCATCAGTCGATTTTTCTTGGTGGGCAGCAGGCACGGAGCGCTAATTCCCTGCGTCTCATCCCTCGTCCGCGCACCAGCGGCTTGTGTGCGCCCCCGCACACTCTCTGCTCTGATTGTTCTCCCAGCAGCAGCAGGTGTGGAAGTTACAGACCCTGGGGGGGTGCAGAGGATGCTACATGGGTAATAGCATGTCGGCTTCACTCAGGCAGAACCTGTCTGTCTCATCATACAGCCCAGAGAAACGGCACGCGTTGTGAAGACAAGACCCGTGATTGCAGCGCAGTCCCCAAATCTCCTTTTTCCAATTTGCTTGCACGCTTCCTCATACTCCGCTGAGCCTGTACAACGGAGTGCAACACGGAAGTGTGAGCGCAGCAGCCAGCCAATCAGATTCCGGGTTCTGATGATGCGAAAAAGAAAGGAAGCCAATTGTCTGCAAATTTATTTTTAATTTCATGTAAAACACTCAGAAGGGGTCACATGTGGTTTCTGGAGATGATCAAAGGCTTGGGACATACTACAAGAGATGGGTTAGAGACTAGTACATGCTACAGAAGAAGGTCAGACACTGGGGGGGGCATACTACAAGAGATGATCATACTGCTAGAGATGGTCAGAGACGGTGGACATGTTACAGAAGGCTGTCAGAGATTGAGGGCATAATACAGGGGATGGTCATAGACTGGGGACATACTGTATGAAAAGGTCAGGGACTGGGGACAAGCTAAAAGAGACTGTCAGAGACTGGAGACAAGCTACAGAAGATAGAGTCTGAGGATACTCTACAGTAGACTGTCAGGGACTGAGGTATTCTACATGAGATATTCAGATACTGAGAATAGACTACAGTAGACTGTCAGAGACTGAGGTACTCTACAGTAGACTGTCAGAGACTGAGGATACTCCATAGTCTACTGTCAGAGACTGAGGACATGCTGCTATAGGTGGCAGTCGGAGGCTGAGGGCATACTGCAAGAGGTATTCTTAAGGAGATATTCAGAAACTGAGGATACTCTTCAGTAGACTGTCAGAGACTGGGGATACTCTTCAGTAGACTGTCAGAGACTGAGGATACTCTTCAGTAGACTGTCAGAGACTGAGGATACTCTACAGTAGACTGTCAGAGAGTGAGCATACTCTACAGTAGACTGTCAGAGACTGAGGATACTCTACTGTAGACTGTCAGTGACTGAGGTATTCTACATGAGATATTCAGAGACTGACGATACACTACAGTAGACTGTCAGAGACTGAGGTACTCTACTGTAGACTGTCAGAGACTGAGGATACTCTACTGTAGACTGTCAGAGACTGAGATACTCCATAGTCTACTCCATAGTCTACTGTCAAAGACTGAGTATACTCTACAGTAGACTGTCAGAGACTGATGCCATACCACAGGAGCTATTCAGAGACTGAGGCCATGTTACATGAGACTTCTAGAGATTACCGCTAGTACGGCACCTTTACAGTGCAATGCTTTTTTATTGTAACCGCGGCCAATGAACAGCTTTGTCCGCGGTCGTCTCGTCTCCCCCCCTGGAGCTCCTCGCAGTCCTCGCCTCCGCTCCTCCTTACAATGTGAAAGCCTTCTCATTTTGCCTTTTGATTTTCCGAATGTGTCGCCCGTCCATTGTATGTTATTAACCCCTTCCGCCCGCCCGCCGCGCCGGAGGATTGGCTGGTAACCGGCTTATTCTCCGCACAATAGCTAATCTGCAGCTCCATTCACTCAGCTAAAGCCTCACACCGCGATTGTGGAAAAGACTTGCTTCCTTTTCAACAGCCAAAGCTGCTCGGATTTCCTTGTCAACACGGGCCCACGCGGAGTGACAGAGCTTAAGGGGTGCGCGGTCTGCACCAATCCTTGCACTGCATGTTGCAAATCACTGAGCAGGTGAGTCCAAGTTCATAGGAAGCTGCTCTCCCGATCGCTTGCACTTTGTAGCTGTGCTTTGTCTATCCATTTGTATATACGCTAGGGCTGCGGCAAAAAATTTTTTTTCCAGTACGAGTACCGATTCTTTTCCTCAAGTAGTCGCCAATGCTAATTACTGATACCTTTTTTTTTTTAGTGTCATGTGACATTTTTACTAAAACAATACAGACTAATGATTTTAGAACAGTGGCCCTGGTCGCAGCTGCAACCCTGGTAATTCTACCACTGACTACAAGCTGTAGAGGGACTACAAATCTTAGCAATACATTATACAGCAATGCAGAATACCACCAGCTATAGAGGACCACAAATCCCAGCAATACATTATACAGCAATGCAGTATACCACCAGCTATTGAGGACTACAGATCCCAGCAATACATTATACAACAATGCAGTATACCACCAGCTATAGATCACTACAAATCCCAGCAATACATTACACAGCAATGCAGAAAAAAACCATCAGCTATAGAGGACCACAAATTCCAGCAATACATTATTCAGCAATGCAGAATAACACCAGCTATATGAGACTACAAATCCCAGCAATACATTTTACAGCAATGCAGAAAAATATCAGCTAAAGAGAACTACAAATCCCAGCAATACATTATACAGCAATGCAGAGTACCACCAGCTATAGAGGACTACAAATCCCAGCAATACATTACACAGCAATGCAGAATAATACCATCAGCTATAGATCACTACAAATCCCAGCAATATATTACACAGCAATCCAGAATAATACCATCAACTATAGACAACTACAGATCCCAGCAATACATTATTCAGCAATGCAGAATAATACCATCAGCTATAGAGAACTACAGATCCCAGCAATACATTATTCAGCAATGCAGAATAATACCATCAGCTATAGAGGACCACAAATTCCAGCAATACATTATTCAGCAATGCAGAATAATATAAAGCTACATACTCCGGGGTGGCAGCCTGATGTCTCCAGGGTTTGAGGGTTCCCCGAGAAGGAGGAAGAGATGTGTGGCCAACTCTGTAAACAGGCACTGCGGTTCACAGGAAGGCTGCCGAGGTCGCCAGCAAGCCCGGAACCCTAGGCAGCCGCTTACATTTAAAGTATCGGTGTTTAGTATCGGGGCGTTTTGACTTAAGTCAAAATTGCCAATGTTTCGGGGCCACGCAAAGTCCCTTCCTCAAGGCGTCACAGGCTGTCACTGTGCTTTGCATTCTGGAGTCCTGGTGACCTATCTTCAGATCTTCTCTTCTCCCTGACACTCTCTTCTCCCTGACACTCTCTGTGCCGTCATCGCGTATAATGCAGAACTATTAGCCCTGCTCTGTAGACGAAGAAATCAAGTGTGCAACCGCGGCCTGGAGCACCCTAGAGAGGAGGCTTGGGGGGATCGGCCGTGCAGATGGAGGGAGCCTTCTGGAGTGAGGGATAAGGTAAGTATTGAGCACTGGAGGAAGAGGAGGAGGGAGAGGGGTCGCTCCCATCATGGCAAGCTCTAAAGGAGTACTAGGTAACCTCAGCTAATGAGGGGCCACAGGTGCCGATGTGACAAGCCCGTCAGAAGCCACACAGAGGGGACCGCCATAGACCCCGGACCTGATAAGTGACCGCGCTCGTGTATGTAGAAAGCCGGTCCCAGCATGCTCTTCCTACTTTCTTTGGCACTGCACAATTACCTACCTGCCAGTGTTTTAGTGGTATACGGCACTCGGACGTGGCGCTTATATTTATCTGAAGCCAGATGTGACCTACCCGCTGAGCGGCTCCAATTTTTATACCGCTTTCATCTTGTGCAGCTGCCAGGACCCCTTGCCGACGGCCTTATTCTCTAAATCAGGGGCAGGCAAACTCCGGCCCTTCAGTTGTGGTGCAAACTACCATGCCCGTGGCTGTCAGAGTCTTGCAATGCCTAATGGGGTTTGCAGATGCACCACAGATGGAGGGCCGGAGTGTGTCCACCCCGGCTCTAGATTGTCTGTGAGAATCAACAAACCCTGTTCTGGGGTCAACACGGTATTGAGGCCTCGGGGGCGGTAAAATCAGGTTGATCTGCTCCCCAGGTGCCTCTGCAATGGTAGGATTGCGGCCTGACGTTGTGTCGCGGCGCAAATGATACAACATGACCATAGAGGTGAATGGGACCGTGCCACAACTGCATCATATTAGGCCTGATGATGGGACCCTAAGCGGCCCCGAAACGTGTCAAAATGTATCTACGTCAGTGAAGACCTTTTGGACACAGATCCTTGGTGTGCTGGTGACATATTGTACTCCTTGGATTCAAGCGGCGCCATCCGCAGCCACTTCAGCACACATCTGACTCCTTACCGGTCAGGAGTGTGGTAGGATACCTACAGGACCACCACATGCCAAATCTTGGGCAGCTCGATGAAAAGTCCCCCCAAATGCATGATTCGGAAGGTGGCAGCATTGCCTCCTGAATGCAAGATAGCTGCTGGTTCTGCTCTAAACTTAGCACAGCGCACAGCAATGTACATTGTATGTGTTGTGCTTTGCAGTGTCATCCATTTATACATTGCAGATCACCCCAATGAACAGTAATGTACTACCGTGCGTTGTGGTGCGCTGCATCTAGATCTGCTTTTCTGCACGTGGCAGCGCATTCAAATGAATGGACTTTCTTCATGCAATTCACCTTAAGCCATGTTCATGAACATACCGCAGTAATCTGAATGCGCCCTGTTTCAGCATCAGATCCTGTTTGGTATCAGACCCTTGCAGTCCATGTACAGCAGAGCTGAGACTGTGAGATAAGCCACGCAAGGAGCCATTCAGTTGTACTGTAGTGCTCATGTGCTAACGAGGAACATGCTGATAGGACGAGAGAGACAAGCTTACCAGTCCGCTCCTTCTCCTTTCACTGTACAGTCGCAGGCTAAGGGTAGGAAGGAGACCAGTAATGTTACTGAACTGCAGCAGTTGCCAGACAGGGCTGTGTAAATATCCAGACTGGATATGTATTTTATCTATGTATGTAGCCTGTAGTTGATATTCCTGGGTAGCGTGTCATCGTGCCATCTCAGCGATGGCCTTTACGATCCTCTGGAAGATATCAACACATTCCTGGCACGGGGAATGATCCCAGCACGTATATGAGTGGTCAGCTGAAATGTCTGAGGTTTGCTGTCTGCCGTCACAAAGTTCATCTCGGGTTTTGGAGGAAATGTATTTCCTAGCTCGGCACGTTGTTGCTCGAGGTAGAGAAGAAAAAGAGCTTGGTGGATTCATGGAAAAGACTTTCTTTCTTGGGAACATATGCTCTGTCTGATGTACTGCATGGAGGATGACGATGGGCCAAATATAACATGACAACCCACCATTTTCTGAGATGAGCGGCTCCTCACTTTTCTGGAGCACCAATGAAAATTAGGGAGACTCAGGCAGTGCACTCTGGGAAATGTAGCAAAGGAACCTGCATATATCTGCAAAGGGTGTATATATAAGTGGCCCACCCACTAGGTCTGTAGGGCATTATGCTGGCCCATGGACGGTATAGTTTTGACCTATCAGGAAATCCCAAATCCTCCTTTCTACATGTATTTATTTTAAGCGTGCCTTGTTCAGGCTGGTCATATCATCCTCTTCCTGTTAGCCTCTTCTCCAGGACTAGGCCGTCCTCATGACACAAAAAGAGTAGCTGATCGCCATTCTGTCCTTACTTGTATGTGGGTGCAGGGCATTGTAGTGACACCCCCCTTCCAGGGTTCAGGCCCGTGATGCCCTGCCTTCAAAGGAAGTGGGTTGGAGTGGCACTGGATGGGGTAAGTGTGCAGGGAAAAGCACCATAGGGGGTGTGAGTATTGAAGCATGAGTTGCTTCTTTAAAACGAAGATGGTTGGGTCTATAAAAAGATGAAAATTGAAACAATTTAGGAAAAATTATGCTGAGCAATGCAATTTTGTAGAATATGCTGAGCATGCGCGGCTCAGTGTACATTGTCAAAGTACCTAAGTGCCATGAGGAATTAACTCCCACATGCACAGAAGCTATGTCATCCCGGCCAAGATAGCTGAAGATTCCCAACCTGGAATCTTCTTCCAGGTTGGGAATCTTCAGCTATCTTGGCCGGGATGACATAGCTTCTGTGCATGCGGGAGGTAGTTCCTCCTGGCACTTAGGCACTTTGACAATGTACACTGAGCGCATGCTCAGCATATTCTACAGAAACTTGTGAATAGGTAGGTAAGAAGGTTTTATTGCAGAAGAGGCAAAGCATGTCTTCTGCAATGACAAGCCCGCTGCCTGTCCACTTTGAACGACTGCATTGTACTACCGAGTGCAAGCAGGGACAATTTTAAATAGTGCTTGATGCTTGAAAAACCCTTTCTTGGTGGGAAGAGGGCATCCGGTTGCAATGGGCACTGGGCAGCACCCACCCATCCTTCTCCTGACCCTTTGAAAATGAGGACCACTTTTAACGAGCCCGAAGCCTTGTGTGCGTGGTGAGCATGAGATGGCAAAATCAAATTTCATCAGAGCGTTTCACACGGACTGTATACTTCAATGGTCACATAGTAATCCTATTCAGTTACCGTTGTTTCTAAACCCCAATTTGGGTGATTTGTCGAGATTTACGGTTCAGTTCCCGATGTCGAGTCTGTAAGAATCAGCAATTAATGGGTAGTGGGGTAAGAATTGTAGCATATGAATAAAATTGCCTCCGAATCGACTGATATATTCTATTTTATTCTCCTACAGATAACAAGACCGAGTCATGCAGTCTTTTCGGGAAAGGTGTGGTTTCCACGGCAACCAGCAGAACTACCAACCATCTTCACAGGATTCCTCACGCCTGGAAAATTACAGGCATCAAAGTCAGCCTGGGCTCAACTGCGTGCGTCAGAGACAGATGACCAAAGGCTACTATACTCAGACGCCCTACCAAGGCTATGAGAATAATTCTGGGGAAAAATACCCCCGGGGCGACAAGCACATTAACGTCCAGCAGCTGCAGGGCCGGGTCTCCTTTGCCAGTTTCCCTGAAGCCAATGTGTACCCTGCACAGTATTCCACGGAAGATGGCCTGCAGACCTGGGGGCAGACTCCGGCTTTGAGTGGGGCAAAATATGAGGAAAATGTGATCAAAAAGACTCCTGCAGAAGGAAGGGGGTACCAGGACCCTTCTGGGCAAATGTCATTCCGTTCGCACGCTCTACACCACCCACAGCAGCCTAGTCTTACCTACCCCAAGCTCCCCAGGCAAAAAGTACAAAACGACATCCCATCGTCCCCTCTCCCCTTCCCCCAGTCTCCCCATTTTAATCAGAATTTTCCCACTTCTACCTACTCTTCAGTGCCAGCAGGCAGCCCCATCTCTCACACCTTCAAGAGCTGCACTGCCCCTTCTAACCCTTCACAGGAGCGCACCATGGTTACTGCTGGCCAAAGGGTGCAAGCCATGCATGGTTACCAGGCACCTAGAATGGGTTCCTATGAACAATCACAGCGGCATCACACGCAGGAATCTTTGCACTACCAGAACATGGCAAAATACCATGGGCAACATTATAGCCAACAAGGCCAAGCATACTGCCAGCCTGAAGCACCCAGTAGGACACCAGAACAGTATTACCAACCATTTAGTCCCAGCGCCAGCCATTCCCCGGCCAGATCAGTGGGTAGATCCCCATCTTACAGTTCTACACCATCTCCTCTCATGACAAACCTGGAAAACTTCCAGTATAACCAGCAGCAGCAGCATAATCCTAATACATTTCCTATGGGTATTTCTGATCACAGCCACTACATGCCTCTTCTTAATCCCTCACCCACAGGCACTTCAAGCCCAGAGTCACAGACTAAAAGCCTACAAAATGACAAGATCCCAGAGACTTTGCTTTCTGACCTCAGTCTGCAGAGCCTTACAGCCCTCACTTCCCAAGTGGAGAACATCTCCAGTACTGTCCAACAGCTACTTCTGTCCAAGTCTGGTATGCCCCAAAAGAAAGGGATTAAATCTTCTCCCCGGACCCCAGAGTCAATGAAGACGCAACATTGTAGCTCTGAAAGCAGTGCATATTCTTCTGAACCAATGGGCACGCCTCTGTCCGAAACACTAGGAACGCCACAGTCTGTTCATGCCGAAATGCAAGATACTGACTACCTTAGTGGCTCTGAGGACCAGCTGGAGAGAAACTACATGTACTGTGGTCCAGGACGAAGCCCTGGGAGGGCCAACAGTACCAAAATGAAACCTGAGTCTATCTCCACCTGTTCTGTAACGTCACCTGATAATATGTCTACAAAATCTGATGATTCATTTCAAAGTATCCATACTGGCCTTCCTCTAGAGACTTTTGCTAAGTTAGTGAGTAGCGAAAGGGAGTGTCCTCATTTACTGGTTAATGCCCTATCCCAAGAGGAGTTATCTTCTGAGATCATTGCTCTTCAAGATGCTATAGATAATGAGAAAGCAGAGAAGGCCTGGGCTGATTCCCCAGAATTAAACAGTTCACAGAAATCTCCATTTAACCTGGAAAATCACAGGTGTGTAGAGTCTGTCGTTAAGAATACCTGGTCAGGCCAGGGGGCTCCACAAGTAATCCCGGCTCCTCTGAAGAAAGTTATGCCAGATAAAACGCAGATGAAGAATGACAGCGAGTTCAATGAACTTACAACAGTGCAAACAAAACTTGCAGACACCCCTGAAAAATCTGTCAATTTGAATACCGAAAAAAACATTGAGAACGCAACGTCTAGCTCAAGCTATGTCATTTACTCAAATACTTTGGCCAACACAACCCCAAAGTGTTCTGATCCCTTTGAATGGCCAGATAAGAACATGTCAGAGTCTTGTCTCAGGTGGAAAGAAATTGAGCTGACACTTCATTCAGATCTCCAGAAGGGCTTGTTTCAAAACAAGGAGAATAAAGTCGATAGCCAGCTTGATGTTCCCGATGTGGAAACACCTCTGGAAAATGATTCTGGAGAAGAGTTTAACAAAGAAGGGGCAGAAGAGTTGACCTACACAGATGATGGCAAAACTGACCATGAGAGGTGGTTGGAGGATACCAGAGATTGTTACACCGAAGATGAATTTCAAGACATCCCTGATCTCCCATCCCAAAAAGAATCCAACTTGGAGCCAGAAGACTATTCTTCTTTATGCGACTTTTCGGAAAGAAAGTCTCTCATAGATGATGAATCCCTCCCAAAGGAGGTGAGGGATTCTGAAGCCTTATCTTCCATCAATACACCCGAGTCTATTGAAAACCCAATCAACGAGGAGAAAGAGACTTCAGTTGAATCTTCCCAGCTGTCAAACAGCTCAATCATGTTGCTCGGTCCAACTGTTGAGACAGAGTCCAAAGTAAACAGCTGGTTTGAAACTACGTTGCCACACATCAAAGCAGTGGAGGACACAAAGGAGAGCAACAAAGAGACTGTGGAAGTCTGCAATGGAAGTCAGTCGGAGGTAATAGAAGCTGAAAAAGTAGAAGCCTCAATCCTGCCAGAGGAAGCAGTAATGGTTGACCATCAAGCAACGAACGAACAGCCAACCCTCAAGGATGAAGAACCACTTGTGAAGAAACCTCAACGTGGTCGAAGGTGCAAAGCAGCAGAAACAAAGGTAGCCGAAATGTCTGTGCAGAAACCATCTGAAAGTAGTGACAAAGGTGGGAACCAAGATGAGATCATTCAGACACAAAGTCTAAATGTCACAACAGCAGTTCAAGTTGACAAGGCTCCCGTGAAAGGATCTACACCAGCAAGGATGTGCACTCGTTCCTCCACAGCCAAAGTGGAATTGCAAGAATGTGACACAGGGTTACCCTTGAAGGCACCACATCATGAAAAATGTAGTAAAAGAGGAGCATTCGGGGAAAAAGAGAGGGCCCCTTATAAAACTGGAAGGAGAGGTGGGAAAAATGGGAAAATAATGCCGACACCGACTGACCAGGAAACACCGGCACTGCAAAATAAACAGCCTTCTGTTCTCGGTGCTGGTCCGAAATCGAAAAAAATGAGCATCCTAAAGGATGAACAGTCCATGATTTTGAGGTCTCGTAACAAGAAGCAGGAGTTATTTCCAGCCAAAAGACGAAGAGGGAAAAGAGGTATCAATTTTGTGCTCAAGAAACGTACATCTTTAAAGAAGATTATAACCAACAACTGTGCAGCCGCTGACACATTTCCAATAATGCCGAAAATAAGGAAAAGGATGAAACTTGCAACCTCAGGCGTCGGAATAACCGTGAAGAACCCAGAGCGGCCTTTGCATTCTCTGAAGAGGAAATCGAGCTTCATTTCACCTGTCCCAGCCAAAAAGAAAAACTTGATTATACGCAGCAAAAAGACAGGAAAGGAACAAAAGTCGGAGAACCCTCCCAATTTATTCAAAAAAATGAAGCCCGTCAAAAAGGAAAAAGTCAAGTTAAAGCTTGCTTCCAAGAAAGCTTGCAAAGTCATCCTAAGTTCGCCTTCCATCAGAATGGCGCCTGAAGTTTGCCTAAAAATGACTTCACGGTCATCTTATCACGGAGCTATAAAAACAAAGGTTTTGCCACCCAGAAAAGGCAGAGGACTGAAAATGGAGGCAATAGTACAAAAGATTACATCCCCAAACCAGAAGAAACAAGGAGGGGCTGTTAATGCTGGGGTAGTTATTAACAATACTTTGATCCTTCCTTGTCAAGACAAAGAGCTGAGAGATAATAGTTTAGTGATAGCAGATTCCGAAGCCAAGTTGTTGACTCAGGATATGGTACAAATTGTATCCCCCAAGTCAGAAGCTGAAATGCACACTGTTGGCTGCCGAGGTGGCAATAGGTCCTTCAAAGGTAAATCTTACCACAAGAAAAAACTGACTTCAAATTCTCTGCATGGAGAACGGCCAGTGGCAAAACCAGAGAGGAACTGCATAGGTTCCAAAAAACTAAATGCAGTCGCTAAAACAAAGCTCAGGAGAGGTCGGTCGAAAAGTTCTCAGAGCACTTCCAAAACGGCTGTCAAAAAACTACTAGCAGCGGCTTCTTCGGTGCTTCTGACTTCAAAAGACAAGTCCTTGTCGGGAAAAAAATCTTTGCTAGCCAATAAATATCGACCCAAGGAGTGCAAAAAGTTGGCAGTCGGGGAGGGCTCCGCTATTCCTGAGGCAGCTAAAGAGGCCTTGACACAAACAAGGGCCAGAAAAAAAGCAAAGCATCCAACCTTTAATGGCTACAACAAAAGGCAACGCAAGTGTGCTTCTCAAAACAAGTCCACAAGTCAAACTCCTGGGAGCAAGAGAAGAGGAAAGAGACATAACATACCTCCCATTACACCTAAGGAACCTGAAATCAAGCTGAAGTATGTATCGGCCAAACCGGTAAGAGCAGAAAATCGAGTCCGACTCTTCACACCGTACATTCAGGTGGAGAAAAAAAATAAGTTTAAAACCACCTGCACTGTAATAAATACTGCGGGGGAAGAGACTCGGTTACTGAAGGAGAGAAGCGCAGCTCACTCGGTGTCTCAATCTGTCACATTTGCCAACCAAGGCAGCCTGCCCTCTTCCTCCCGGATGCAGCTGGGACCTTTAGTGTGCAAATCGGTCAGCTCTGGCTGTCTCCTTTGCTGCTTGTGCCGCTGCCCCGCCAATTATAAAGACTTGGGCGACCTGTGTGGGCCTTACTATCCCATGGACTGTTTGCCTAACAAGAAATCCAGGCAGAAAGAAAAACTGAAACCAGAGGACACAGACAAACCTCCCAAGCCCGTGGATTCTCTCTGCGCTGGAGGTGGCGTGAAGCCGTCTTGTACGGACGCTGCAGCCGTTGACGTAGTCAAACCGACTGCGGTGCGCTCCAGTGCCCGTGGAATGCTCAGGAAGTTGCCCAGCTGTTACTGCTGCAACAAAAAGTTGGAGACGCCAGAGACTGAGAAACCCAAGAGACATCAGTGTGGCAAATTGGCCGAGGCGCACTCTGCAGAGCCAGAAACGCAAGAGCACTGGGTGCACGAGGCCTGTGCAGTGTGGACCAGCGGCGTTTACCTGGTAGCTGGGAAACTGTACGGCATCCATGAAGCCATTCAGATGGCAGCTTCAGGGGTGAGTGATTTATATTTGTCATGTGTTTGATATGAATTCAATTATGCAAAGCTGGACTACGCGCAGATATTAAACAAATGCCAGTGAGTGCAGTTATACTATAAAGCCAAAAGTTGGTCTACACCTGACCATCACACCCAGTGGTGTATTTTGGTTTTGTGCTGCCCTAGGCAAGACTAAACTCGGGCACCCCCCACTATCTAAATTTGCCCCACCCCATCCTGTTTAGGGCATTTTGCACAACCTGTCAGTCACTGGATACAGCGCACACGGGGTCTCAGGAGAGCTGTGCATTGTCTCAGGTGGGCTGTACGGGGTCTCAGCAGGGCTGTGCAGGGTTTATGGTGGGCTGTGTGGTCTCTATGGTGGGCTGTGCAGGGTCTCAGGAGGACTGTACAGAGTACCTTTCCCTGCATAAGTGTGCTGCTCCTCTTACCTGCAGCTTGAAATGCCATCAGTACCAAATGGATACATTGCAGTCCCCCAGCCTGCTTCTGGGACATCCCACCATCAGATCACATGCTATGGCCAGCCCCGAGCCACCCGCTGCTTCTCCACCTGCTGTACAAAGCCAGCCGGACCACATCTCACTGGGCCATTCCCTCCATTGGGCAGCTCTCTAGTTAGACAGCCTTTCTTAGGGCCTTGCGGCCGCCTAGTTTTCCTCATTAGGCAGGCGCCGCCACTGCCTGATTCTGTGCCGCCCAGCCTCGCCCACTGGGCAAGTGCTCAGTATGCCCAAAGGCAAGTCCACCCCAGTCCGCCTCACGCTGTTTGAGGCAGCGTTTTCTGCCACCGCCCTGGAAAGTGCCGCCCTAGGCAAATGCCTAGTTTGCCTTGCGGTAGATACACCCATGATCCCACCTATAGGAATGTGTTGGACATCCCATTCCAAAACCATAGGGTATGAATATGGATTTGGCCTCCACTCTTCTGGGGAGGTTGTCCCCAAGAGTTTAGGGGAATTTTTGTTCATTCAGCCAAAAAGACCTTTGTGAGGTCGGGTACTGATGTTGGAAGAGAAGACCTAGCTTGCAGTTGGAGGTCAGGGCTTTGCGGAGAACAGTCAAGTTCCTCCACACCAAACTCATCATGCCATGTCTTTTATGGAGCTGGCTTTGTGCACAGTAATGTTGGAACAGAAAAGGACCTTCCCCAAGCTGATGGAAGGGCACAGTTGTCTAAATGTCTTTTTATGCTGTAGCATTAACAAAAGCATTCTCTGGAGCCACGTAAACTCAAATTTGGAAGCAGGTCTACTTAATTTTGGCTATATAGTGTATGTGTTTATTAAGAAGCATTCAATCCTAGGGCCAAGTTAGGTGTCCTGCATGCACATGTCCATGAGTCTGCTGCTCCTTCACTGTCCAATCACAGGCATGAGCAGAGTGGTGACCAGGCTGTCTTGCCTAACTGCATCTGAGAAAAGTTAGGTCCTCAGGCTGGCTCTGCTGATTTATAGATTGTTATGGCTAGATGGAGAGAAATGTTAATTCTTTGGCAGTGAGGACTTTTCCCATATAGGTATTTGAACTCTGTATTAAAGCAGAACTATGAGGTGAGTGATTTCCACTCACCTCATAGTTCTAGCCGACCTGTGACAATGAGACTGTCACAGGTCGGCTCAGTAGATCGGGAGGTGAGCGAACACATACTGGCGTTCGCTCACCTCTCGATCCTGTCACGGCTCTCTGCCGTGACAGGGGAGGGGCTGGATTCCCCCCTCCCCGCTCCGATCCGCCAGTGCTGACTGGCGGAACGGATGGGGGAGGGGGCGGGTACAGCTGGCTCTGCCTTTAGATAGGCAGAGCCAGCTGTCAGTCACGCAGCTGGGCGGATCCCGGCACAATTGTCGGGATCCGCTTCAGCTGCGGCGTCTCAGTATACCGCGAGCTACCGCTCATGGTATACTGAGCCTAGGGTGACGGGAGGATGCTAGTTTGTGTCCTCCCGTTACCCTAAGGAGAACTATGGGGAAAAGCCTTAACCCCATAGTTCTCCTTTTAAGCTGTTTGCCTGGAGTTCAGCTTTAAGGATAAAATATGTTCCTCTTGTATTCTACTAGTGCAGGCATGCATTTAATTGACTGCGAAAGGCAACTTAAAACATGCCTGTAGTTAAGTATTAAAAACAGTTCTGTACGGAAAAAGGGCAAGGGATATAAACACTGCACTTTGTGTGTGCTGAAAACCCGGGGAAGGTGTGACCAACTTGACTGTCATTCAGCACCTCAGAACTTTAATGTAACGTACACCCAAGTTTTGTTTTTCACAATCTGACCCCCTCAGGGTGCCCTTTATATGGGTGGCCCCAAAGCCATACAAAGGTATATTACATAGGTACATGGGTATGCAATACAGATGTTGTTGTCCTTTCCGTGTCCTGATGTTGCATATTAATAAGACATTATGGAGTGTGTTTTATAAAATGTTCGCAGAGCTCTTCGTTCTGCGAAAATCTGACTTTTACATGCACAACACATTATGGCCACTAGATGGAGCCGAGGAGTACAGGAAAATGCTATGCTCCTCAGCTCCATCTAGTGGCCATAATGAGGTGTCAGATTTTTTCTAATCCAATGGAGTAAAAGATCTGATTTGGCTCTAAACGCTCACATGGGTTGCTGTTGGTCCTTACGCCTTGCAGTGACTAATTAAAGGTTGTCACCTCAAAACTGATATTTCGGGTATGGTTGAAAGGGGAACTCTAGCTTTGTGGATCCTCTCCTGTAGCTTTGTAATGACGTGTGAGTACTGTTCAGTGCAGTAGAGCTTGCAACCCAGGTTGTGTGATCACCGCATCCAAGGGGACAGGTTCATGACAACCTGGATCAAGTGAATTATCAATTAGCCAGGAAGGTTGGCGGCATCTAGTGGCAGAGAAGGAATACTGCAGGGCACAGCTCCAAGATTGGGAGCATCTAGTGGAGGGAAGGAGTACTGCAGGGCACAGCTCCAAGATTGGGGGCATCTAGTGGCAGAGAAGGAGTACTGCAGGACACAGCTTCAAGATTGGGAGCATCTAGCGGCAGGGAAGGTGCAGGGCACAGATACAAGATTGGGGGATTCAAGTGGCAGAGAAGGAGTACTGCAGGGCACAGCTCCAAGATTGGGAGCATCTAGTGGAGAGAAGGAATACTGCAGGGCACAGCTCCAAGATTGGGGGCATCTAGTGGCAGAGAAGAAGTACTGCAGGGCACAGCTCCAAGATTGGGGCATCTAGTGGCAGAGAAGGAGCACTGCAGGGCACCGCTCCAAGATTGGGGGCATCTAGTGGCAGAGGAGGAGCGCTGCAGGGCACCGCTCCATGATTGGGGGCATCTAGTGGCAGAGGAGTACTACAGTGCACAGCTCCAAGATTGGGGGCATCTAGTGGCAGAGAAGGAGCACTGCAGGGCACAGCTACCAGATTGGGGGCATCTAGTGGCCGAGATTGGGGGATTCTAGTGGCAGAGAAGGAGTACTGCACGGCACAGCTCCAAGATTGGTGGCATCTAGTGGCAGAGAAGGAGTACTGCAGGGCACAGATACAAGATTGGGGGCATCTAGTGGCAGAGAAGGAGTACTGCAGGGCACAGATACAAGATTTGGGGATTCTAGTGGCAGAGAAGGAGTACTGCACGGCACAGCTCCAAGATTGGTGGCATCTAGTGGCAGAGAAGGAGTACTGCAGGGCACAGATACAAGATTGGGGGCATCTGGTGGCAGAGAAGGATTACTGTAGGGCACAGCTCCATGATTGGGAGCATCTAGCGGCAGGGAAGGTGCAATGCACATATACAAGATTGGGGGCATCTGGTGGCAGAGAAGGAGTACAGCAGGGCACAGATACAAGATTGGGGGATTCTAGTGGCAGAGAAGGAGTACTGCAGGGCACAGCTCCAAACTAAAGGTGAGTATTGCAGAGCTGCTTTTTTTTACCCTTTAAAGGTCATTTTTGTGGAGTTCTGCTTTGTTTGCTGGGCTGAATCACCAACCGTCTCTTATACATCCTCAGAACTCCCGACGCAGCCCAGCTGGATGTTCTGTTTTTTGACGTCACAAAGCTGAACAAGGGAGCATCTCTCCTGATGTAACAGTGAGACCCTCTTGTAGTCACTGACGTAGATGGGCAGAGCTGGGAACCCTCCTCGGGTATCCTACCCCCTGTTTTCCCAAAAGACATAATAAGGCCAAAGGGGAAACTCAGACCAAACGAACTGGAACTATCAGTCCTGAGCGGCCTGACCCTTGCAGCAGGCCCATCCGCACCCAAATAGGAAACTGGAAAGCTCCCTTTATTGCGGCCCTGCAGACTTTTCTCCGGGAAGGTTTATAAAACCGCCATTATTTTATATCATTTGGCGTGCAATGAAGGGAACGGCACACCCAAGCTGTGCAAGTAATCATTTTTATTTCTGGTCACCAGGCAACAGCCGACATAACAAGGGCCTTTGTGCATCCCCCATGCATCTTATATAACGTTCCTCAGTTATGTCATCGACACAAAACATGAAATGGCGAAACTCGCACGCAGAACATTAAAAACGTGATTTTGTTCTGTTTTTATATTTCATAATAAGGTTGAAGTCGGTGTGATGCTGCACTGTTGTATTCTGCCACCTACTGGCAGAGGGCGGGTAGTGCAATAGATCGGATTTTCTAGCTGCGAATACTTGTTTCTAATTGGCTTAAAGTGAAATAAACCCAAAACAACAACGAACTTCTCTTATTTGCTCCCTTTCGGCCCGTTCAATACGCTATGAAAGGTGTTATAGCTGTTTAAAAACTGCAAAAAGAATACCCGTTACCCAGGGATGCACCGAGTCCCATTCAGGAAGCCAGGGGCGTGTAATGACTCGACACCCGGCTTCCTTATTAGCAGGGAAGTCATCTCTGGGTGAGAGAGCATGGAGCCAGCTTCCCGGCCAATCAGGAAGCCGGGCAATGTGTAATGACTCGCTGCCCGGCTTTCTGGTACCAGAAGTATCGGGTTAGGCATCGGATCATTTGGGCCGGTACGAGTACTCGCCCAAATACTCGGCATCGGCACCAATACTAGTATTGGTATCGGTGCATCCCTACTGTTAATCCCACCAGAGATCCAGCGAGCCTGTCAGTACCTGCGCTCTCTGTGCTCACGTCTCAGGCACTGATATCAGTGCCGGCCAGCTCTCTCAATGAACTACAAAACGCCTCCCCCAATGTTATGGAAAGGAGGCAAGTGTGGAAGTTCTTCTGTAGCCCTAACACAAATCCCTTCTCATCCATTGATACTATACAGTGTCTCTCTAACGGGGCCCTGGATGGCAGTAGGAACCTGACAGGGGTTCCAGTCCTTCCCCTCTATGTCCATATACGAAGAAATAAAGTTTTAGTGTTGACATTCCGTGTCTGAGGCCTGTGTGGGGCTCCGGGGGGAACACAATGTACACATCGGCCAGCAGACCGCAGATGGAGGCATTGTGTTCCTGTTGACATTTCTTAGACAAGTCCACACAGAGACATTCCTGCCGCCGCTGAGGATTCTGGGAAGTGGCGTGCAATAGCTATGAATCACAACCCTGACCCCGTATAACCTCATCCCCGGAGGACCAGTGTCTGCCGCTGCCAACGCTAACTTCTCCTATTCTGTCTTACAGCTGTGTCCCAAGTGTCAGAAGCCGGGGGCCACCGTGGGCTGCAGCCACAAGGGTTGTGTCCAGTCCTACCACTACACGTGTGCCATGGAGGCAGGTGAGTCAAAGCGGCCAACACGCCACGTGGGGGGGCGGGGGGGACGATGGCAAAAGTCTGTATAATGAAAAGCGCCCATAGGGCTCAATGACTGACTTTAGTACATATTTTGTGATGAGCTCTCACAACAGTAAAAGCATAAAGTGTTACCCAGGCTGACCCCCTTCCCCTCCCCCTTTCCTTCCCTGGAATTATATTCGTCTTGCATGTGAGGGGGCAGGCAGCCAAACAAACACAAAGCATGGGAACGAAAAAGGCATCAAGATGTTAGTTCTCACAAACTAGATCAGTGTTGATAGTCAGTACATACATGAAGACACATGGCATGCATTTCGTTTGGGTAGCATGTATATTGCAGGGTGGCACTTGTGTAGTCTGCAGTGGATGAGGACCGTGTTGTATGTACTGTGCAGTGGATGAGGACCGTGTTGTATGTACCGTGCAGTAGATGAGGACCGTGTTGTATGTACCGTGCAGTAGATGAGGACCGTGTTGTATGTACCGTGCAGTAGATGAGGACCGTGTTGTATGTACCGTGCAGTAGATGAGGACCGTGTTGTATGTACCGTGCAGTAGATGAGGACCGTGTTGTATGTACCGTGCAGTAGATGAGGACCGTGTTGTATGTACCGTGCAGTAGATGAGGACCGTGTTGTATGTACCGTGCAGTAGATGAGGACCGTGTTGTATGTACCGTGCAGTAGATGAGGACCGTGTTGTATGTACCGTGCAGTAGATGAGGACCGTGTTGTATGTACCGTGCAGTAGATGAGGACCGTGTTGTATGTACCGTGCAGTAGATGAGGACCGTGTTGTATGTACCGTGCAGTAGATGAGGACCGTGTTGTATGTACCGTGCAGTAGATGAGGACCGTGTTGTATGTACCGTGCAGTAGATGAGGACCGTGTTGTATGTACCGTGCAGTAGATGAGGACCGTGTTGTATGTACCGTGCAGTAGATGAGGACCGTGTTGTATGTACCGTGCAGTAGATGAGGACCGTGTTGTATGTACCGTGCAGTAGATGAGGACCGTGTTGTATGTACCGTGCAGTAGATGAGGACCGTGTTGTATGTACCGTGCAGTAGATGAGGACCGTGTTGTATGTACCGTGCAGTAGATGAGGACCGTGTTGTATGTACCGTGCAGTAGATGAGGACCGTGTTGTATGTACCGTGCAGTAGATGAGGACCGTGTTGTATGTACCGTGCAGTAGATGAGGACCGTGTTGTATGTACCGTGCAGTAGATGAGGACCGTGTTGTATGTACCGTGCAGTAGATGAGGACCGTGTTGTATGTACCGTGCAGTAGATGAGGACCGTGTTGTATGTACCGTGCAGTAGATGAGGACCGTGTTGTATGTACCGTGCAGTAGATGAGGACCGTGTTGTATGTACCGTGCAGTAGATGAGGACCGTGTTGTATGTACCGTGCAGTAGATGAGGACCGTGTTGTATGTACCGTGCAGTAGATGAGGACCGTGTTGTATGTACCGTGCAGTAGATGAGGACCGTGTTGTATGTACCGTGCAGTAGATGAGGACCGTGTTGTATGTACTGTGCAGTTCCCGTGTAATAAATGACGTTTTGTCTTCCGGTTTCAGGTTGCTTATTAAGTGAAGAGAACTTCTCGTTACGATGTCCCAAACACAAGGTAAGAGAGAGCGATGGGATGGGACTGGTATCTACCGTGCAGGCAGTGTGCGGTGACCCCGGGTGTCACGGCGGAAGCCTCCATGTCCTGGGCAGCCTCCTCCCAGCGACTATGGACCTTGGCCTAGAGAGGGGTTCTGTTTTTGGGAGGTGGGTACAAGGGGGGCGTTGGGACTATTTCTTCCCCCCTGGTACGGGGTGCCACATTTCCCCAATTACTAGTGACTCCGTGGACTATGGAGCTTGCTATAGGAGGCTGGCCTGCAGCCCCCTCTATGTGCCCTGGACACGGAGGCTTCCATGATAGCAGGGTAGGGAGGAGGGGCTCTCCTCCCACCGGACCAGCGCTGACTTGCCGCTGCTCTCCCGCGCCGAAGGTAAGTGAAAAAAAAAAAAAAAACATAGCGCAAACATCGGGGCATTTTAGTTTAGTTTTCAGTTGTGAATGGAGTGTCCTGTGTCCCGTAAAGACGAGGGATGAGCTCAGGTTTGGTCTGAGTTTGAGTTCATCTGAAGCAGAGGGAGAGAGGAAGTTCCATAGCGCTGGCTTCAGGAAGTACCATCCCAGTCACCTTGTGAGGTTCCCTCTGCACTCGGCCTGCAGTGGATTACAGCAAATGCAGATTGAGATGAATGGAGTGAACATTATAACTTTAGTACGGTTGCAGTTTTTGCTGGACACCATTCGCAGCTCACTGATCCCTTTCACATGTCACCTGGAATTGATCATTTTAGGAGAAGTCCTGGAACAACCTCATAAATATAAATGAAGCCTTTCTCCCAATCCCATACTGGATCATCCCCGTCATTGATTTCATTAGAGGACGTTGTTTTCAGGATCTGCAACTCATCGCTGCAGCTACAGAGATACCCAGAGGAACCCCAATAACATGGAGGTCTATAGGGGGGCCAATGATCGGTGTGTGCTTGTAGTACCACCTAATGACCACAGGGTGGCAGTGTTATCCCACCATGATATGGAGGCAGCAGTGATACAGCAACTGAGCTTCTAATCAAAACTTGTCACTTAAAGTGACGCAAAACTCTGGAGATAAATCTTATAAATACATTCCAGTCCCTGAACTATGAACAACAATGTATCTTATTTGTGTATCACTCGGCTGTAGATCCTCCAATCATCTCTGAATTGGTGCTGGCACTGTCCTTCCTTCTGGAGGGGGGCTACTTTTGTTCCCCATGGTCCCTGTGTGTGTTAGTAGTCACCGCTCCAAGGTCGCTACCGGGATGGACTACAATCTCATGTTTAGTTTACCGATTTGCATTGAGATTATAGTCCATTATGGGAGTGAGCTTGGAGCTGTGACTACTTTACAACACATACAGGGACCATGGGGAACAAAAGTAGCCCCCCTCCAGAAGGAAGGACAGTGTCAGCACCAATTCAGAGATGATTGGAGGATCTACAGCCGAGTGATACACAAATAAGATACATTGTTGTTCATAGTTCAGGGACCTGAATGTTTTTTTATCATTTAACTCCGGAGTTTAGTGTCCCTTTAATTTATCCTAAAGGATATGTGCACTTAGTCTCCCCCCAACCCCCCCCCCGGGTTCATACATACCTCGCCATCCTGTAGCAGATTTCCTCTGGCCATGTCTGCACAGTAGATCCTCATAGACTTTTATGAGTGTCTCTGGCCTCTATAATGTCCATAACATGGGGAGGCAACCTCAGCACTCCAGCTGTGCTGAAACTACAACTTCCATCATGCCCTTGCTTCTGGGAGTCATGTCTGTGGCTGTCAGTCTTGCAATGCCTCATGGGACTTCTAGTTCCACAGCAGCTGACGTGCCGAGGTTGCCTACCCCTGTTCTATAGGGATCTACTATACAGGAACAAGCAACACATGGAGTGTCCCCAAGAATGTATTGTGAACATTGTTGCGGGCCGTGGGATGGAGGTAAGTGTGCATCTGGGAAGGTTGCTTTAGGTTTGGGGGGGGGTTATCTCCAGAAAAAAAACAACTCCCCTTGCAGTGGGGCTAATCCCCCCCCCCCCCCCCCCCCCCCCCCACCCCCCAACACACCACCTCTCTCTTTC
>NW_017306615.1:848619-890023 GCF_000935625.1 Nanorana parkeri | reverse complement strand
CACACACACACACCAAGGATTACCTGCTTCTTTTTGTCTTTTACTTCCCTGGCCCCCGCTCCCCCAGGAGTCGACGCTTCCTCCCTACACTCCATCTCTGGACTGTCTCCCAGCATCCTCTTGTATTATACAGGGTTATGGGTCCGGCATTAGATGTGATGACATCAGCGGGCCTCAGACCACTGGAGCGTAGGGGGGGCAGAGGCTGCGGGTGCCGGTCTGAGGGCCTGTGTGAGCGGGGATCGGGTAAGTCCCTTAGACTTTAATGGGCAATTATTTCTTGTAGTTCCTGCAATGGTGCATTCCTTTATCCTGGAGATGCATTTTATTCAAATGTCTCCTTTATAGAAAGCTGCAACTTCTTACCTCTCCTCAGAATACTAGATCCCGGGCTGTCATGCTGATCCCACAGCTTCTGACCTGGAACAAGAACTCCTATCAGGAGGTCACTCTGCATACCCAACAGCTAAAGAAATGAACTCTTGTTCAGTTAATGATGTGCAAAGCAGCATATTGTATAGCCACCAATGAGGCGTTCACTTTGTGTATTGCTGTGTGTTTATAACATTCACTTTGTGTATTGCTGTGCATTTATAACGTTCATTTTGATTAGTGCTGTGTGTTTATAACGTTCACTTTGTGTAGTGCTGTGCGTTTATAACGTTCACTTTGTGTATTGCTGTGCGTTTATAACGTTCACTTTGTGTATTGCTGTGCGTTTATAACGTTCACTTTGTGTAGTGCTGTGCGTTTATCACGTTCAATTTGTGTATTGCTGTGCGTTTATGACGTTCACTAACATTTCCTATTGCTTGACCCTTTGCAGAGGCACCTGGTGTAACCGTCCTAGAAGCTGACATCACTTTCATCACACCCGCGACCTTTTATTCACTCCTCCACAGTCACCGCGTCCAGCAGGAGGGAAGGAGCTGTTCACCGTCATTGTATTCGCAGAGGAGTCAGGCTCTGCGGCGCCCATGTGTGGACAGGGAAGGAATAGCAGGGACGTTGTGTGCGCAGCTTCGGCGGGACAAGGACAGCGGGAACAAGACCGTATTGGCCTGACAGGTATCATGTGACCCGGTGACCACATCAGCCGTCTGGCCCGGAACGGTGTCCAGCACACGGTGGATTTCTTTACCAGCGCCGTTGAGTTTGATGGATGCGCGACTTCACGCAACGCCGTTCCTTTTTTGTGGCGGCTGGAAGCTCGCTTTTGAACTGGTAACTTCCACGTGACATCTGTCCCCAAATTCCTGCCACCTTCCAAAGATCGCCAGATTCATGGTAACCCCGACTCCCGAGACAAAAGCCAGGCCCTGGTTCTATGGCGCCGGCCTAGGGGAGCGCAGTTCACTTCCCGGACAAGATGGCCGCCAAATGGCTACCGCAGTGACTGCATCACCCCAGGGGACTAGTACGAGTTTATTTCACCCCGTCGCCCTCTGCCAGGCTCATCCCGGTACTGCAGCGGAGGTGCATGGCAGGAGCGCGCCCACCGGAGGACAGGGGGGGGTCACGGCGTGAGCCGTCAGCTGACCCCACTCGGCACCGGCCCTGCTGTACATACAAAAAGTGTTTGACGAAGTACGGACAATGCCTCATTTTCTGGTGTGTGTGTGTATATATGTGTATACATATGCATATATAATATATGAAGACTGTACATGTTTAACCCCATAGCTGCCGGGAGGCCTGCAGAAGCTCACCACGTGGTTTGTTTGGTTCTTTTATTTTCCTTGTTCCTTTTTTTTTTTTTTTGCCAGCTCCTCCGGCAACTGAGGAGTTAAAGCTAGTGTTCTTTTTAGTAAAAAACAAAAATGCTTCACACTGAAGAATGTGTGTACCAAGCTTTCTAAAAGATGTTTATTTTCTTTAAAAGAGGCTATTGGGAATGTCAATAAAATCTACAATGAACCGTTCCGACGTCTCTCTGTGATTGGAGCGGCTGTGGGGGGGTGTCTAAGGGGACCTGTCTCTTGTACACGGGGAAGGAAGCTGTGTTGTAGGCAAGGCCTTTGGCCCAGTATTATAAGGGTGACTGAATGCAGAGTTATAAGTCTGACGTGTAGGACCTCTGCAGAGAGACCACTGCTTCCACACAGAAAGCAAAGGTTCTTCTCTGCAGCGTGTTGGCAGGGGACGGCTTTTCTGCTCGGATTGCTAAAGAAAATGAAGTATAAGAGGTTGTCCACCTGTTGTTGGGATGCCCCCGGAATGTAGATGATCTAAAGCGAAAGTTTAATTGGCCCTAAATGTATTCTGCTCATGCTCCTCAGTATGTCTGTGTGTCAGCGGACTGGTCCATGACTGAGAGGCGGAGGGTCTCCATACTAGGCCAGGGGTAAGCCAAACGTCATCCCTCCAGCTGTGATATAGCTACAACTCCCATCATGCATCTGCCTCTGGAAGTCATGCCTGTGGCTGTCAACTCCCATCATGCATCTGCCTCTGGAAGTCATGCCTGGGCTGTCAACTCCCATCATGCATCTGCCTCTGGAAGTCATGCCTGGGCTGTCAACTCCCATCATGCATCTGCCTCTGGAAGTCATGCCTGGGCTGTCAACTCCCATCATGCATCTGCCTCTGGAAGTCATGCCTGGGCTGTCAACTCCCATCATGCATCTGCCTCTGGAAGTCATGCCTGGGCTGTCAACTCCCATCATGCATCTGCCTCTGGAAGTCATGCCTGGGCTGTCAACTCCCATCATGCATCTGCCTCTGGAAGTCATGCCTGGGCTGTCAACTCCCATCATGCATCTGCCTCTGGAAGTCATGCCTGGGCTGTCAACTCCCATCATGCATCTGCCTCTGGAAGTCATGCCTGGGCTGTCAACTCCCATCATGCATCTGCCTCTGGAAGTCATGCCTGGGCTGTCAACTCCCATCATGCATCTGCCTCTGGAAGTCATGCCTGGGCTGTCAACTCCCATCATGCATCTGCCTCTGGAAGTCATGCCTGGGCTGTCAACTCCCATCATGCATCTGCCTCTGGAAGTCATGCCTGGGCTGTCAACTCCCATCATGCATCTGCCTCTGGAAGTCATGCCTGTGGCTGTCAGAGTCTTGCAATGTCTGATGGGACATAAAGTTCCACAGCAGCCAGAGGGCCGGAGTTTGGTTCCCATGATTTCTGCTGAAAGCATGGATCAGCCAATCTGAACTCTGATCGTCCTCTTCAGCAGGGATCATGTGACCAAGGACTTGGCACTAAAGGGAGCCTGGAGCAGCATTTTCTCCAGGTGGGGTACGGTTGTCAGCTCACCCCGACCTGACTGTTACTACAGCTTTACGTTTGATACAAAGAACAGAGCCGGTTTGGAAAGCAAAAAAACTACTTTATTTTATTATTTTTTTCTTTGTATAAGAAAATGATAAATATCTTAATAAATCCTCTGTACAAAAAACACTAAGAAAATAAGATCTGGAACGAAGCAATACAATCAGGGGCCCCTCCCCGTCTTACACGGGGCCCTCCTGGCATGGCACCGCGACTCTGGATATGAGGTTACCTTCGACTGAACCTGGAAAGTAGAGACAACAAAACCCAACAGGGACATGACCGCCGGACAGTTTTTGTTTGTTCCAGCCTAGAACATTGGGGGGTCAGGTGACGACTATCCTGATGTCTCATTTGCTACTGAAATTTTGTATGCTGTACCAGAATTTGGGGGGGTTAGTTGATGAAGAACCGTTGTCAACCCTGTAAGAGTCAAGAAATTCATATGGGCTGCATTGGCATATTAATCCCTCTGCGGTTGGATAATCTCGGGTTGACTTGCTTCTGGCTTCCTAAATGCGCCATGGACGGCAGCAGTACAATGACCACCCATATGGCGGTCCTGGTCCTGAGGTTCACACAAATTACAGCAACGATATCTAGCAAATGGCACCTCTAGAAGAAGCCCATAGATGGGTCAATCCATATTTTACCCGAAACTGATTCAGTAGTAGAAGGGTTTGGCCTATAAAGAGTCCCGGTCTCCCTTCCTTTCCAGGGAAAGCCACAGAGTCTCTTTACAGGCCACCCTTAGAGTCAGTTATACTTCACAGCTCTTCCAGCCATCCTTTCCCATCAGGTCCACCACAAAATATCTGGTATCAGATCTTATAGGTAGCAATGACATCACCCCCTCCTTAACGCAACCATCTTCAGACCTTGTAAATGGCTGCTAGACCTGAGCACTGCATCATGGGAAGAAGGGTCACATGAGCCCCCATACCTGGAAACACCAGATAGTATGTGGCAGCCGTGCAGTGAGGGTCAGTTTAGGCTCTAAAGAAACCTTATCGCTTTGTCATGAATAGGCAAGGTGACAGGGTCTCTTTAAAGTACACTTGCCACTTTGAGAAAGCCAAATCCCCCACCCTGAGTTGGGCACTCTCTATACTTACATATGCCTCCTCCACACCAATGTCTGCTACCCCCCCCAGCCCCATACCTGGAAGGTCTAGGATGTGTACAGACCACAGAAGACATTCATTGTACAGATAACTATAGGGACCGGAAGGCACTTAGCATGGAAAGGGGGATGAAATGACCGGTTTCCTCCAATACAAAGAGGTGAAAGTCTGACTTCAGTTCTTATTACCAGGAGGAGAGCTAGAAAAGGACACAGTGCTGGTTCTGTTCCTCATGTGCACCCCATGCATGCAGCCATTTTGGGAGTCACACCCGGATGTATGGATATTCAGAGGACCGGTGCTGGTTCTGCCCCCTACACATTGCTTTGTTGTGTAAGAAAAGAGAACCTGTCACAATGCTAAATACTAATCTCAGCAACCACCACTGGGCAAGTGACAGTGTTCAATGGACAAATTCAGCTGCACAGAGACTAGTGTATGGCCCTGGAAGCAGACAATGGCACCTTTCATCAAGAATATGTCACAGATTCCCACCACTGTTCTTTCAATCTCACCCACCTTGATTTTGTAGATTCTGTCGATACGTCTTGTGCCATTTAATTTATTCCCTCGTACCCTCGGGGCCTACAATGGTCTGCACCACTAGGCCTCATCTATCAGGTAGACCTGATGAGAAACGTGTCCTCCTATATCTATGCCGGTTCTCATGTATCCAGGTCATGGTAGAGCTAGTAGTTGGTCACGTCTGCTGGACTTGTTCTGTAATGTTGAAGACGTTTCCGAGCTTCTCCAAGCCACTTGCTCAGTTCTAATGAGGGCCCAGAAGATACCTCAGCATTTATGTCCACACAAGTCACCCCAACACCTTCATTCAGTCACCAAGGTAGATGCTGAACAAGATGGGACGTGTGAAAGTTGTAGAACCGCCCTGTTCTAATGACAAAATCCCATCATTTGTGTCAGGAAGTCTGCACGTGTGTTAATTCCTCAGGTCACATGGGTGAAGGTGTGAATTGCTGTCAAATCACTGGGTCAGAGATCTTAAAATGGCATTATACAAGGAAGATGGATGGTATTGAAGGCCCCGCCCTTGTTCTGGGATAGCTGTTCCAGTTTGAAGTAGAGGGTCTTTTTTATGCCTCTTGTGAACCAATTGTCCTCTCCATCCAAAATGTGCACCTCACTGTCCTGAACAGAATGTCTGGACCTGTAGAATTTGTCCTGCTATGTTGGGCCATCCATTTGTTGGGAATTTGTTCTGTCTCCTCCATGTAAAGGTGTTTGCATTCCTCACTACGCTGCAATGTATATGTCGCGTTACTTGGCTTGTGTTTAGAATGTACAAACTTTTGTCTCCGTGTATTGCTGGGCTTGAAGGACACAGGGAGGCCATGTTTGTTAGAGATCCTTCTGTGTGGCTATAAATGCTGAGCTATGTTCCTGACACCTATTAGAACATTGGCTTGGATTAGCTTGGAAGTGGCTTGGAGTAGCTTTGAATTGGCTTGGATTTGCTTTGAATTGGCTTGGAGTAGCTTTGCATTGGCTTGAAAGTGGCTTTTGATTAGCCTTTGATTGGCTTGTAAATGACATTGATTAATTTTGGATTGGCTTGGAATTGGCTGGGAAGTGGCTTGGATTCGTCTTTGAAGTGGCTTGGATTGGTTCAAAAGTGGCTTGGATTAGCCTTGGTTTGGCTTGGGAGTGGCTTGGATTAGCCTTGGTTTGGCTTGGATTAGCCTTAGTTTGGCTTGGGAGTGGCTTGGATTAGCCTTGGTCTGGCTTGGATTAGCCTTGGTCTGGCTTGGGAGTTGCTTATATTAGCCTTGGTCTGGCTTGGATTAGCCTTGGTCTGACTTGAGAGTGGCTTGGATTAGCCTTGGTCTGGCTTGGATTAGCCTTGGTCTGGCTTGGGAGTTCTTGGAAAAGCTATGAAACTTCTTCAACTCTACAGAACAAGTCAAGTTGAATGTGACCAACTGCTAACCAGATTCCTCCATTGTCCAATATGGCGCCCAGAGCCGCATCCTCACACACGAGTCTGATTGTAAGGCCCCTTTCACATAAACAGTCATTTTGGAACTTTCCTTCCCCTTACATAGCAACGGGCAGGCAAATCACGTAAGAATATTCTCTATGCATAATGGTAGATTGAAGCTGTGCTATTTGTGATTATGGTGCAGATGCGGCCCAGACATGTCTAGTCGACGGGCACACTTTGCAATGCTGTCTGCGGAATAACGTGCAGCCATTGAAACGTGGCCGCCTCTCATTTCTTTTTTGATTTGTGCGCACTCTGTAGAGGTGAATACTGAAGAGAAGTTATCCAGGGATCACTGGACGTGCGGGAGGTGACGTCTTCCTAGCTGGAGGTCACAGCCGTGCTGCTGCCCAGCGTCAGGATGAACTGCTGACAGTCCTGCAGGGTGCGTTTGTCGCCGAGCTTCTCTAGAGTCCGGGCAGCTTCGGCCAGCATGCCCACCCTTTGCCCTGGGGCGGACAGGAACGACGGAGGCAGGTAGCGGCACGCCAGGAGGAGGGCTTCGGCATGCTCCCGCGTGGTCGGCGAGGCTTCTCGGGTGCCTGCTGGGAACACAGAGGCTAACAAGTCACCAATTTGCTCCAAGATCACAGTCAGAACATTCAGCCTAATTTATCAAAGCATCTAGAGGAAGAATGATGTCCAACCAGCCAACACCATTGTGCCGGTCTAGAGTCCTTTAGATTCACCAATAACTATGTAAAAATACAAGAGCCAAACTGATTAGGTATACATTAAATGGACTTTAGTTAGGTATTTGCACTACATAGTTGTTGGTAAAACCAAAGCTAGCCATGCACTATATAATGGGTAGGCAACCTCGGCCCTCCAGCTGTGGTGAAACTACAAATCCCATGATGCATCTGCTGCTGGGAGCTATACCTGTGGCTTTCAAAGTCTTGCAATGCCTTATGGGACTTGCAGTTTCACCACCGCTGGAGGGGCCACGGTTGACTACCCCTGATCTATGTTATTGAGGGTTTTCTTTAGCTGATGGCACATGCGCATGCTCACCTCCTAACACATTCACGGCATCATGGCTGTGCCATCGCACCCTGCCGGGATGATGCCGCCTTGTATCTCTCTAGCGACGTTACGGAGTTTGGAATTCTCTATTACTGCTGTGTATGAACCTTCAAATAAAAGAGAAGCTCCTGATTGGTCTGCACAGGTGTGGGACTTTTCTATGCTGTCCATGGAGGTCGGGAGCAGGAGTACAGATGGTGTTGGCTTCAACAAGAGAGGGGGAGAGCAGCACACAAAGTAGGGGCACTAATACAGATATTTGGAGTGTTAGCTGAAATATGTTAAAGGGTGCTGAGGTTTGTTTTTTCTGTGGCAGGTGGCGGCTGACTTCCACTTTAAATGGATTCTTTAGGTTTGTCTTCATATTACATAGTTTTGGTAAATTGTACGATCAGCTTGTCATATGGCCGGCTGAAAGCAAATAGATTGTAACTTGTCTGGCCAGGTTTAGGCCACAAGCTGCTGTTTGGGCACCTCAATGGGGTCCATCATGGAAGCCGCAAAGCCAAAAGGGTGGTCACTGATCAGGAAGGCATATATCAGGGTGGCACTGATCTGAGTGTCACTTATCAGGGAGTTACTTTGCAGGGAGTCAGTGATCAGGGTGCCATTTATCTGGGAGTCACATACCCAGTGGCACTGATCAGGATGGCATATATCAGGGTGCCATTTATCTGGGAGTCACATACCCAGTGGCACTGATCAGGATGTCATTTATCGGGGTGGCACTGATCTGAGTGTCACTTATCAGGGTATCGCTGATCAGGGTGTCACCAATCAGGGTGTAAGTGTTTTGTTCGATAACGGCCGGTCACACTGGAAGTTCCACTGGACAATGACAGTTCTACTGTGGAAATAGGATTGATGCCCAATAGGAAAACCATTCTCTAATACCAGCCCACGTGTATATTTAGGATTATGAAGAGTTTAGAAGTTATAAGGCGTAACCTAAAAGAGGGTTTAGTTCCCATATAAACCAGATATCATCATCCACTGGCTGTGAAAGGATTCGTTTTGGACGATTGCTGGGGGACAGTTCACATCCTCACAAGTAACCCAGGAATGGGCATTTCTCTAGTTTATTGCTGCAAAGCTGAAGTTTAATCTCTTCATATGTTGCCCTCCCTGGTGTCCGGGACAGAGTTATAGAACACGTATAGAATGTTCTGCTCGTATCTGATCGCAGTTTACAGATCTGATGTGCGCTGCCGGCATTTCTACAGCTCGGTAAAGGGAGTCGTGTTAAGAACCAGAGGACGGTGCAGAGAAATGAAATACTGTACCATAGAGAAACGTTACAAGTCCAGTTCTGGGTTACTGTGACAGATATTGCAGATTTCCTTCAATGAGACAATCAATAGAAGATGAACATTTTTTTTAAATGTCCCCGTTCTACAAACTGACCTGTCTGTAAGTGCCGTATATGTTCACATAGCAAACCGGCTGTTCATAAAACCAGTAGATTCCATTGGTGGGATCCCGACACTGGTATCCTTGGACAGAGGAAGGTTAGTCTTCAGCAGAGGATCCCGGCGCAGGAGAGTGGAGTATGCAAACAAGGGTTAAGTTACATTAGGGAAGGTTAGTGGTAGGGTTAGCAGTAGGGATACTGGCAGGGCTAGTGTTGGGGATACAGGAAGGGCTAGTGTTGGGGATACAGGGAGGGCTAGTGTCGGGGTCACAGGGAGGGCTAGTGTCGGGGTCACAGGGAGGGTTAGTGTCAGGGTCACAGGGAGGGTTAGTGTCAGGGTCACAGGAAGGAGTAGTGTTGGGGTTACAGGAAGGAGTAGTGTTGGGGTTACAGGAAGGAGTAGTGTTGGGGTTACAGGAAGGAGTAGTGTTGGGGTTACAGGAAGGAGTAGTGTTGGGGTTACAGGAAGGAGTAGTGTTGGGGTTACAGGAAGGAGTAGTGTTGGGGTTACAGGAAGGAGTAGTGTTGGGGTTACAGGAAGGAGTAGTGCTACAGTGAGTGTTAGTGCACGAGGTCCTCTAGGCCAAATTCTACCAGCACCGATCCCCTGGCTCTGACAGCTAAAGCATCAAACTTTCCATGTTGTCAGTGCAAGTTATAAAACTCAGAAACAAGCCGGCTTGCTGCTATAGGTGACACTTTTATATTTGATGGACACGGCTCTGTGATTAAGTGACATCACCATGGATCTGGATTTGGTTCACATAAGCTGCCGCAGCCTTAAGTTACTGCTGAGCCGCTACTGAATGATTGGAGGCGGCCATGTTGTACAGGCCCGCCATGCCAAGCCAGCTCACAAGGAAGCCATCTCATCACTGCGACACATTGGACCCCGGTGTATGTAATGTCAACCAATCGTTTTATTCCTTCCATTCTGAAACCCGTCCCAGAGAGAATCTGGGTGCAAGAAGTGGCCCCAGGTAACCCGGCCAGACCTCCTTTCAGGCAAATTCGCTCCTTGAGCTACAAACTCAGAAAAGAAACAACAGAGACAGGCGGCTGCAGTCGGTCCATATATTACAAATGATTTAATAGAAAGAACAGACGCTGACATATTTACAAGCTCTCGTGTATGTTCCACCGGGAACAGGAGCAGCATGTGACATAGAGCCAAGCATCGCCTAACAAGAGTCCAACGCTTGCCCGACATTGGGGGCTCTGCAACACAAAATACAGTCATTGCAATTCTAACATGTCTATGAATAGCTGCAATTATCCCGCAGCATGGTGCCATGTCCTCTGCGTAGCACGCCTCCGTGGTCTGACAGCAAAAGCCTTTTATTCTAGTCCAGCGGGAGGACATACGTGTTCATAGAAGACAACAGGACTCTCTCCCTCCCCCCCCCTACATTCCTGAGAACGGGTCTCCTTACTGTGCTGACTTGCGTCAATGATAAAACGCAGTTACATCTTCTCTGATGGTACAAATATAGACGAGTGAAGTGCGTTTTTTGTTTTTCCTGAGATGGCCCCTGTTAACTTGTGGCACGGGGGGCAGACCTCTGTCGCTGCTCCCATAGACTGTGGGAGGATTGTCTGCACCGAGATAAGGGGGCTGGTTGCAGGGGGTTTGTTTGGGGGTGACAGCAGATGCAGTGTCAAGAACAAAAGGGGGAGAGGCGGTCTCTCTTTAAATCGCCAGTGATGATTATTGACAGGGCAGGGTCGGAAGTGTCACGCTGCAACTGACCAGCCGTGCTATATCTGCGAATAAAAGAGAGGCAGCTTCAGTATGGACTGCTCAGACATCCAATCATTCTCCTACCGTGCCATGCCAAAGCCTACTGCCCTATACCCTACGCCAACACCAACAAACAGCCCATTATCAGTCTACAACAAACATGCATATGGGTAACTAGATATATATGCCGCCTGCTGCAACCCTGCTTGTCCTGCCAACAGCTTGAGGGACTAAACAAGGAGTAGGCAACCTTGGCACTCCAGCGGTGGTGCAACTACAACTCTGGCCATGTCTGTGCAGTAGATCCTTATAGACTTTTATGAAACAAGCTCCCGAGCATCTCTGCCCTTGGCCCTAGAAATGTTTATAGCAGGGGTAGGCAACCTCAGCACTCCAGCTGTGCTCCCACCATGCTTCTGCCTCTGGACTCATGCCTGTCAGTCTTGCAATGCCCCATGGGACTTGTAGTGTCACTGCCCCCCTCCCACACCATCCTCCCCAGCCTGCTGCTGTTTGCAGAGCACAAATATGGGTTGTGCTGAAATACCAAAATTTTACCAGCAGGGGGCACTGCAGCTGAACTACCACAACTGCTGCAACCCTAGAAAACGCAGAGGCGCCATCACCAGGTTACTACACAGATAGTTTACCTGAAAAAGCCATTTAAAGCCCAATGACGTCATATAACGTTGAACTCTCTATAGTCCTGTGGTCCCGTAGGTTAGGATTTGTGACCGTTTTTTGCTTAAAAATGCCTTAAAATACAATTTTCTTTCAGTAAAAATGCTGCCTCCAGTCCTCACACTGCAGTGCTCTGTACTGGCATAGCTGAGCAACAGCCACACCTCTAATTATAAGTGTCCTCTATTGAGAGGAGGAGGGGGGGGCGTGTCTGACTAGGTCTGTTATTGATTGCTGAGAGCGCTGGGTCTAGCTCTGGTACCTACTGGACTACACAGTCCTATTTAGACACCATGCACTACTGCTGTAACAGGAAAGAGTAGGTAAGCATAAAGCAATGGAGGTAGTTAGTAGGTTGGTAGTCTGACTGCAGATGTATTTTTGCTACTTCGATGAGGCTTTAAAGCCGGTCACACCAGTTCCAATCTAATGGCACAACCTCCTTTAGATTCACCAGCTAGGGAGTGCTCAGGCCTACCAAAACATTCCATTTAGTGTTATATATATATATATATATATAACCAGGCGGCCCTCACACGGCATCAGTTTTGGTAAATTGAAAGGATATCATACAATTACATTCTAATCACGTACAGGTCTGCATTCATATTGCTGTGTCATAGAAGGCATTGACAGCTTGGATTATATGACAGTGAAGGTCTGCGACAGAACTACATCCTGGTCCTTCTGTATTTTGGAGGCCATATTACAGGACTGCGCTCCTAGTTACAAAGCCAAAGATTTGAAATGTGCAGCAATAAGCACAATGACTAGTGAGAGGGAATTTCTTCTATATTTCAGGGACTCTGTTGGTGAGATGAAGTCTGTTCACCTGCTGTGCCCATTATGAGGGGTTCCCAGTATCCCTGGGCTGAGTTCCTGGGTCTGTACACCTGCTGTGCCAATTATGAGGATCTCCCACCATCCCTGAACTTAGTTCCCGGGTCTGTACACCCGCTGTGCCCATTATGAGGGGTTCCCACCATCCCTGAGCCGAGTTCCCGGGTCTGTACACCCGCTGTGCCCATTATGAGGGGTTCCCACCATTCCTGAGCCGAGTTCCCGGGTCTGCACACCCGCTGTGCCCATTATGAGGGGTTCCCACCATCCCTGAGCCGAGTTCCCGGGTCTGTACACCCGCTGTGCCCATTATGAGGGGTTCCCACCATTCCTGAGCCGAGTTCCCGGGTCTGCACACCCGCTGTGCCCATTATGAGGGGTTCCCACCATCCCTGTGCTGAGTTCCCGGGTCTGCACACCTGCTGTACCCATTATGAGGAGCTCCCACCATCCCTGTGCTGAGTTCCCGAGTCTGTACACCTGCTGTGCCCATTATGAGGGGCTCCCACCATCCCTGTGCCGAGTTCCCAGGTCTGTACACCTGCTGTGCCCATTATGAGGGGTCCCACCATCCCTGAGCTGAGTTCCCGGGTCTGTACACCTGTGCCCATTATGAGGGGTTCCCACCTTCCCTGTGCACTGCCACACTTGCTCCTGGGATATGTTCAGCCCCATTCATTATCTAGTCTTTAAAGAACCAATCAAATGGCACACAGACATGAAGGATGAGCACCCTCCCCAACTGTTCCTGTGAGCTAATCCATGTAGTGAGGACATGAAGGGTTTATATGAGTGCAGATATATAATGTACTCTAATACAACTCTCTGCACATGCTAACAGGTCCTCTTCATTATCCCTCTAGGATGAAGTTTTGTTGTTGGGTTGTTTCAGAATTGTGGCCCCTTAGGGGCCAATCACCAGGAGGCGTCTGCTGGCAGCTCCGTTATAAGGTGTGGAGACAAATCTGTACAGGCAACCATCATGGCGGCACTGGGACGCAGAACACAAGCTATAAGTTGGTTTATAGGCCACCCACCTTCATTACTAGACGGAGGTACCCTCCTGCGCAGGCTCCGGTCCAGCAACTGATGTGTTCGGGTTGGGCTGGCCCCCGCCATGAGACGAGCCGTGGCTTCATGTAGGAAGACCTGTGATTGACACATGATATGATAAGTGTTTTTTAGGGCTTTTATCAAGCTTCAGCCCATACAGAACAAAGTGACAGGTTCTCTTGGCAGGCCACCCATTGATCCTCGCCATCCTTATGCCCTCTGTCGTCTGAGCCCGAGTATAATCTCAGGTGGGCCTGGCAATTGGCTCTTTGGGCACATGCAATGCATTCTGGGAGGAAGGGGTGAAGGTCACATACTTTTCTAAAGACAAATGGAAGTGCAGTGAGCACCAGAAGGGGGCTGTCAAGAGGACCTGTCACAGTGCCTTAAATTGGCAAACTATCAAACTCAATTACAACATCTTTTTATTTTTACAATGAAGGAAGCAATCACGTTGGCTCACCCTGCGCATGGCGGGTCGGAAGGATTGTGCAAGTCGACGCAGGCTGCTCAGATCCAGTTGGAAGCCTCGGAGCTCCTGGGGGGACGCCTGGTGGACGAGGCTCTGCTGCTGCCCCGTCGGGTTCTGCTGTTGCTGCTGCCAGATGTTCGTTCTGGTCACCAGGAGAAGGTCACACATTAGGAGCTGCACTGCCTGCGGGAGACAGAGAGACCATTATTCAGAGGTGGCAGGTGGGGAGCCAGCCAGCGCCAATGACAAGGCTGGCTGTATTAATTACACCGCCGTAATGGCTGCGCACAGCTAAAACGTATCATGTATGCCCCGAATCCTAATCAATATTCCTATTATCTCTCCCCAGTGAGCAACTACGTCAATATATCATTATCACATCTGTTGCCCGGTGACAGCTCTGGCGGCCATTTTGTACGGCGAGCCATATCCCGAGGAGCTGCTGATTGCAACACCGGCGTCTGGTGATTAGAACACGGCAGTATGATTTATAGACATTGTTATGCAGGTAACACCGTTGCCTGCGACAAACATTCAGCTGCTTTGTTTCATTGAGACCTAATTGGCTGTAATCATCAAATGAAAACGTAAGCGAGTTCATTTTATGTGTCAGGGTGTAATAAAGTCAAGGCCAAGAAATTGCTGCAAACCTTCCGAACAGCCGATCCTAGAATACTGAGGAGATGACCAGAATGGCCGCCAGAGGGCAGCAGTGAGCTAGGTTACAGGAATGACATCTTACTACACTACAGCTCATGTTATAGAACAAGTTCTTTTTCGGTTTCATTTAGAACACGCAAATTCTACACTTCACCGAATTTCACATAGAATACCGAACACGTCACAATAGTCCCTGAAGGAGCTGCTGCACTCCCCCAAAGACCTGGGCTTCAGGGTCTGTGCACACTTGTCCCACTGCTACCTTCTCCAGAAGATCTGGGCTTTGAAGTCTTTACACATTTGTCCCACCACCCCCTTTCCCCAAAGACCTGGAGTTCAAGGTTGTCCCCACTGCTGCCTTACCCCAAAGACCCGGGCTTCAGGGCCTGTGCATGCTGACCCACTGCTGCCTTACCACAAAGACTGGACTTCAAAGCCAGGACATGCGTGTAAAAATGCTGCTCTTCCCCAAAGACCTGGTCTTCAAATCCTGAAGACCTGGGCTTTAAAGACTTTACACACTTGTTCCCCCACCACATTTCCCCATAGACCTGGCGTTCAGGGCCTGTGCACACTTGTCCCACCACCACCTTTCCCCATAGACCTGGCATTCAGGGCCTGTGCACACTTGTCCCACCACCACCTTTCCCCATAGGCCTAGCGTTCTGGGCCTGTGCACACTTGTCCCACCACCACCTTTCCCCATAGACCTGGCGTTCAGGGCCTGTGCACACTTGTCCCCCCACCCCCTTTCCCCATAGACCTGGCGTTCAGGGCCTGTGCACACTTGTCCCCCCACCCCCTTTCCCCATAGACCTGGCGTTCAGGGCCTGTGCACACTTGTCCCCCCACCCCCTTTCCCCATAGACCTGGCGTTCAGGGCCTGTGCACACTTGTCCCCCCACCCCCTTTCCCCATAGACCTGGCGTTCAGGGCCTGTGCACACTTGTCCCCCCACCCCCTTTCCCCATAGACCTGGCGTTCAGGGCCTGTGCACACTTGTCCCCCCACCCCCTTTCCCCATAGACCTGGCGTTCAGGGCCTGTGCACACTTGTCCCCCCACCCCCTTTCCCCATAGACCTGGCGTTCAGGGCCTGTGCACACTTGTCCCCCCACCCCCTTTCCCCATAGACCTGGCGTTCAGGGCCTGTGCACACTTGTCCCCCCACCCCCTTTCCCCATAGACCTGGCGTTCAGGGCCTGTGCACACTTGTCCCCCCACCCCCTTTCCCCATAGACCTGGCGTTCAGGGCCTGTGCACACTTGTCCCCCCACCCCCTTTCCCCATAGACCTGGCGTTCAGGGCCTGTGCACACTTGTCCCCCCACCCCCTTTCCCCATAGACCTGGCGTTCAGGGCCTGTGCACACTTGTCCCCCCACCCCCTTTCCCCATAGACCTGGCGTTCAGGGCCTGTGCACACTTGTCCCCCCACCCCCTTTCCCCATAGACCTGGCGTTCAGGGCCTGTGCACACTTGTCCCCCCACCCCCTTTCCCCATAGACCTGGCGTTCAGGGCCTGTGCACACTTGTCCCCCCACCCCCTTTCCCCATAGACCTGGCGTTCAGGGCCTGTGCACACTTGTCCCCCCACCCCCTTTCCCCATAGACCTGGCGTTCAGGGCCTGTGCACACTTGTCCCCCCACCCCCTTTCCCCATAGACCTGGCGTTCAGGGCCTGTGCACACTTGTCCCCCCACCCCCTTTCCCCATAGACCTGGCGTTCAGGGCCTGTGCACACTTGTCCCCCCACCCCCTTTCCCCATAGACCTGGCGTTCAGGGCCTGTGCACACTTGTCCCCCCACCCCCTTTCCCCATAGACCTGGCGTTCAGGGCCTGTGCACACTTGTCCCCCCACCCCCTTTCCCCATAGACCTGGCGTTCAGGGCCTGTGCACACTTGTCCCCCCACCCCCTTTCCCCATAGACCTGGCGTTCAGGGCCTGTGCACACTTGTCCCCCCACCCCCTTTCCCCATAGACCTGGCGTTCAGGGCCTGTGCACACTTGTCCCACCACCACCTTTCCCCAAAGACCTGGGCTTCAAGTCCTGTGCACACTTGTCTCACCACCACCTTTCCCCATAGACCTAGCGTTCAGGGCTTGTGCACACTTGTCCCACCACCACCTTTCCCCATAGACCTGGCGTTCAAGGCCTGTGCACACTTGTCCCACCACCACCTTTCCCCATAGACCTGGGCTTCAAGTCCTGTGCATGGTTGTTCCATCGCTACCTTCCTCCAAATAACTGGGGCTTCAACACCCATGCACCATTGTCATTGCCCTCACCCAAAGACCCATTCTCCTCTCTATAGTGTTTGATAGAGCGTGGAAAGGTTAGAACTTCTGTCTGGTTTTTATTGCGTCTCACTTCCTGTTGTGTCTCCTCAGGAACTTAGGGGAAATAACCCCCATGGGATACAGACAATGGGTGTTAACCTTCCCCACACCACTATAGAAAGGGAGGTCGGGGGATGTCAGGCTGTCTCATAGGTATCCCAAATATATGGTATGAAATCTTCAGGTATATGTACCAAATACATTTTCCGTTCCTCTAATACAGAAGGCACAGATCACTCACACTCGCATTGCACATAGATTATTCTGCATTTCTCTCTCATCATCTTGTTTCCGCTATTCAGCGCTTACCTGAGCGATAAACGTCCTCATCCAAGGGTCAGATGTCGCAGGTTAGGTGCTGCCTCTGTATTGCACTGCAGGCACATTGCACACAGGGAATAAAAAATGCAATGCAACTACAATGCACCACAGCCACAGTAGCGTCAGGTGCAGTCTGCTGAGAGGGGGGGGGCTGGACACAAAACAAGAGCAGCCCAATTTGTCCCCACGGCTCTCCTCACCTTGTCCACGCTGATGTTACTAGAAGGACCGGAGGTCAGGCTGTCTCGCAAGTATCCGCTGGCCTTGTCGCATTGACTCAGGCTGACCTGAGTGCTGTCCTGTTTCCCCAGGAGCATCCGTACTGCTTTGAAGGCGTACAGGGCGGCTTTAGGCAGAGGGTTCCTGGGGAGAAAAATGATTGTTATAGCAACTTCATAAAGCCCAAATGAAGTCTCACATCTTTGTATCTCTTTATAGTCCTGATAAAACTGCAGCTTTCTTCATTTCTCACCTTGCAGTGCTCTGTGCTGGCACAGCACAGTAACAGCCACGCCCCTTACAAATGTTCTGCATAGAAGGGAAGGGGCATGTCTGACCAGGTCTGTTATTAAGTGCTGATTACTGAATGCACTGGGTCTAACTCTGGTGGAATGCAAAGCCATATTAACATATCCTGCATGGCTGCTGTACCAGGAAAGCGATATCAAATGAAACAATAATACTGCGCTCACTCATAATAAAAGGGAAGGTGAAATATATAGGGTACATGCCCAAGGCATGCAAATTATCACCGTCGAGCCAAGCTAGACCCATTACCCACAATCCTCTCACTCACTCTGTGGCATGAAGAGATTTCGGCATGTATTCTACCACTGGATAGAGCCGCTGAGCCGCTTCATCATCTCCTTGAAGCCAGTTGATAGCCACGATGATGATAGATGCCCACCACTTGGCCACGGGGTCGGTTCCTGGATAAAGAAACAAGCGGTGGTCACATGACACAAAGAAGCAGGAAGTGATGTCTCTGCCCCATATACCAAGAAAAGGGTACAGGAGGGCAAATCATTGTATAGGCCAAGAGGATTCACATCTAGGATGGGATTGGCAGAGGTTGGCAGTCACCTGTGACGGCGGTCATACTGGAGCTGATGGAAAAGGTGTGGTTGGGCACAGCGGCGTTATCGGAGCACCCGTTCAGCAGCTGCAAATACTCCAGAGCGTCAGAGAACTCCCTGCAGAGAAAAAGAGAGTTACTCAATCTCCTACTTTAACAAGGACTCCGCAGGGGTGGGCAAACTGCAGCCCTCCAGCTGTGGTGCAACTACAAGTCCCATGAGGCATTGCAAGACTATGACAGCCACAGGCATGACTCTCAGAGGCAGATGCATGATTGGATTCGTTAAACCCTCCCGGCTAAGTTTTTATTGCTGTCTGTGTCCCCATTGTAGAGATTCACCGTTCACTGCCAATAGGGATGAATGGAGATTCACTCCTCTCTGTCCATGGGGATGAATAACCTGGTGACAACTAAGAGTAAATTCCGCTCACTTTGGGGAAGGTTTCCTCCTTCTTCCTGTTGTGTCTCCAAGGCAGGAAGTCAAATCTTTTTGCAGGACACAGACAGCTAAAAAAATATCCTGATAGGGATTTAACCCTTTCCTACTCAATCCAAAAGAACAAAAAAAAGCTTTTGGCTGGACATACACTTTAAGAAAGTAAAATGAAACAATAATGATGGTACTTTTACCAGATAAACAAGAAGACTCACCCCTCGCCGTCCGTCATGGGTTTTCCCTGTTCCGGCTGTGCCACGCAATACAGAGCCTTTTCCAAGAGGTGTTCACGGAACGCCTGAGTCACCTGAGCCAGAGGGTCCACTGTGCACAAACACAAAATCAGTCAGTGCTAGGCATAGATAACCCTACTGTGTATTGCAGTGTCTATAGCTAGAACGCGGTGGGCAACTCCGGCCCTCCAGCTGTGCTTTAACTACAAATCCCATCATGCATTTGGCTCTAGGAGTCATGTCTGTGGCTGTCAGAGTCTTGCAATGTCTCATGGGATTTGTAGTTCCACAACAGCTGGAGGGCAGCAGTTGCCCAACCCTGAGATAGAATGTGCTGTGTACAAAATGGCATCTGTTCATGTAACATGGTATACAATGAAGGGAAGTCCGTTGAAAATAAAAGTCAGCAGGACGGTGCACACCTAACAGCAAGCCATAAAGCCCAACTGAGCTCTGAGCTTATAGCTCAGCAAACAGCAAAGAGCATACCCCCTGCTGATTGGAGAGCTCTAGCCCTGACCCCATGGGGTGCATTGGACCTCTGCAGAGAGTCCACTGCTTCCACAAAGAGAGCAAGGGGCCGTCTCTGCAGCTGCTGCAGGGGACAGGCTTCACTACTCTAAAGAAAATGAACTGTAAGACTTGAAACACCTTTTTTGATGCAGCCGACCTGCACTTATCGGATATAAAGTTCCTGTACAACTTATATGCAATGCTTTGGAAGTGCTACCCACATCCTCCAGCTGTAGCATCATAAGATGCCACTCGAAGAATCAGGGGGTGGAATGTCAGGACAGGCAATCACTTTGTTGGGGAAGTAGTAGGGCAGCAAAGGGTTAGAATGTCTAACAATGTTCTTATCGCTGTCAGTGACTTCCTGTCCCAATGACAACCTCACCCCCCATTTCTTGCCCTGGTGTCACAATGACAAGGAGAGAGGAAAATATCTTTGATGGGGTCACAGACAAAATATAAACTAGAAATGTAAACTCTTCCCCATTCCATCCAAGTGGCTGGAGTCACGATTCAAGTGTTGTAAGAAACATGACCGTATATTTAATTATTTCCATCCCAGGTAACATCAATGTTCCTACCGGACGTGGGTGCCAGGCCCAATATGGGACCATGTTGGGGAGGAGTCATGTCTGGCAGGAGATCCTTCAATAAACCAATCAGATGCCCTCTTCTATATTGTACAGCTTGCAATAGAAGAATAAAAATGGAGTGCGTGATCAGCTGCTACAGGCACCTCACACGGGTCTCCTTTCAGAGACTCGGATACATTAAGCCATGTGTGAGGATGTTGGCTTGGCATAGCCAACTAAAATCAGTGTGACGGGAAAGACATCAGAGGTACCTGCACTGCCAGCTGTACTGTAGACGGTATCCCGGGGGGAGCTCCTCACACTCCAGTCCCCATCTACGAAGAAGCGATGGCCCAGAGGATGGCACAACCACTGCATGGCAGGAGGTATGGTGACACTCTGTGCCAGGCAAACCTGGCGGGCGCTGCATAGGAAGAAGCGCTGTGGAGAGGAGAGAGGTACAATGTCAGTGCCGGGGGATGGGCTGCAGACAGCGGACAAGGTCTATAATATACATATATTGCATGCCAGTGTCCCTCCATACTGGGAGGGTCCATGTCCCTGATTCACATTTCCACTCGCCATATTGAAAAGAGGGAAAGTGTCATGACAGCAGGATGTGAGGGGACAATGAGTGGCAGCGGGACGGGAGGGGACAGAGAAGTGGCAGTGGGATGGGAGGGGGACAGTGAAGTGGGATGTGAGAGGACAGTGAAGATACAGCAGGGAGGAAGGGGACAGTGAAGTGACAGCGGGATGGGAGGGGACAGAGAAGTGACAGCGGGGTGTGAGGGGACAGTGAAGTGACAGTGGGATGGGAGGGGACAGTGAAGATACAGCGGGACGGGAGGGGACAGAGAAGTGACAACAGGATGGGAGGGGACAGAGAAGTGACAACAGGATGGGAGGGGACAGAGAAGTGACAGCAGGATGGGAGGGGGCAGAGAAGTGACAGCAGGATGGGAGGGGACAGTGAAGTGACAGTGGGATGGGAGGGGACAGTGAAGATACAGCAGGGAGGAAGGGGACAGAGAAGTGACAGCGGGACGGGAGGGGACAGTGAAGATACAGCCGGACAGGAGGGGACAGTGAAGATACAGCCTCTCTCCCAGCTATTCCTATCTGTGAGTGAAGATTGACTTCTCCCTCTTCCGTGACAGCAGGATGCGAGGGGACAGTGAAGATACAGCGGGACGGGAGGGGACAGAGAAGTGACAGCAGGATGGGAGGGGACAGAGAAGTGACAGCGGGACGGCAGGGGACAGTGAAAATACAGCGGGACGGGAGGGGACAGTGAAGATACAGCGGGACAGGAGGGGACAGAGAAGTGACAGCGGGGTGGGAGGGGACAGTGAAGTGACAGTGGGATGGGAGGGGACAGTGAAGAGACAGCGGGATGGGAGGGGACAGGGAAAATACAGCGGGATCGGAGGGAAGCGTCCCTTACCGCCAGGAAATGGAAGCGCCGGTGCAGACTGGCTTTGACACGCAATGCTGCTCCCACGTAGATCTCTGCAAGCGTGGCTACTGAGATGGTGTTGCCAGCGCAGTCTGCCAGGTTGACGGCACTCAGCGCCATGTTGATGGCCGACAGATGGCCACCCGCATGCTTCCCTGGACAAGAAGAAATAGAAACCAGAAGAGTTATTGACACGCTGGTCCTCCTCTGCGTAAGGGAAACACAGCCACGTATTTAATACCACAGAGCGGAGCTGTGTATGAACCCAGAAGAGACAATCACAATCATATTTTATTGATAACCGATAGCAAGGTGCAGGAAGCTGACTTCTGAATAGTTTCCATGAGTTACAATGCACACCACTGATGTTGTTCAAGTCCAACCCCCAGCCATAATTGCTATATCCCCTTTGGGCAGATCTTCCCTCACTTCCTGTCTTGGTGACATCCTGAGACAGGAAGTAAGGAGAAATCCCCTTAAGGGTTCATAGACAGCAATAAAAACCTGACAGGGATTCTAACTCTTCCCCACCCTATACAAGGCTAAGAAAACATTATGGCAGTAGTGCCATCTGATGCCCCAACATACCGGTCATGTGCAGCTGGTGCAGGCGGTGGTACACCAGGGCGGCCTCTCTGCAGCTCTTCCTCACATCGTCCTTCAGCTGATGGTCCCTGCGGAACCCCCCGGCTCTCCCCGCCAACCAGCGCCCCACCCAGAGCCGTTGCAGGACGTAGCGTATGACGCTCCACATCAGGCTGCAGCAAAGGTCGAAGTTAGACGTGGGGAGAGGTCGTCCCAGAGCTTTCAGGGCTTTCCAGAGGTGAAGCGAGGCCTGGGCAAAGTCCCCCTGCCATGAGAAGACAACAACGTCACTCTTTACACTCTTACAGGATGCACAGAGGGTCAAAATTAGTTCAAGTGCAAGTTTAATATCAAATACAATAAGAAAAAAAAAAGCCTGGATAGAAGGACCTCTGCTTAATTCCTCTCATGTGCTGCCAGACCTTCCTTCTACAAGAGCCCCTCAAGCAGCTGCTGTACTCTGAGACTCACTTTTCTAAGACTACAAATAGTTCTAGAGAGAGGGACCATACTGCTTCCTAATGCATGCCTGACCTGTGCCTGAACTCTGAGCTGTTTCACCAGATTGGCCTGCTAACCAACCTACAGGCCACTCAGGAACAGAGCAATAGATTGTGGGAAACATGAGCATGGGTAACACACACTCCGGAAGTATTGGGAATCTCAGGGCTGACATAAACCTACGACAGGACATTATAGAAAATAGATTTTAGTACAAGTTGAACTTTACCCGAGACAGGTCGACATCGGCTTGCTTGCGGTGGCACCAGAACTGGACTGAGGACTCCGAGTGTAACCGCGTGACCGGCTCGCCGTAAATGAAGAGGCGGATGGAGACGCAAAGCACAATGATCAGGTTTACAGGCCAGAGGAGAGCGGATGGAGTAAACCAGCTGAACCATGAAGAGCTCTCTGCGGAAGAAGAACACAAATTCTCATTATGTGCATGCACGATTTTTTATATTCTATAGAAGGACGGCACCATCTTTGTTCGTGCATCATCCAGGGTCACCATCTACTTCCTGGGCTGAGATGTCGGCTCAGAGATGACACATTTAAGTAAATCCTGGTGTCTGTGCAGTTCCCTGGCTGTGTTGACAGATAACACACCAGGACTGGTGTAGGAAAGGACCCTAAAGGATGATGATGCTGGAAGACTTCTATTGGCCAGGTGCTGTGATTGTCAATCTGAACAGGAAAAGATACGTTGTAGTTGTATAACACTGACTGCGGGCTCTGCTCTGATTGTGGTCAGATGGAGGAGTGTTTCCTCTCAGGACCACCATGGGGTGGTAGGGCATTTGTGCACCACCAGCCCAGGCCTCCCTCAGAGTTCTTCCTGCACAAACTAACTGCAAAGATGAGTTTTAGAGCTTGCCATACCTAAGGCCTGACCACAGTCACGGTAATCCTGGCATTCTATGTCCTCCATATCAGTACCGACTTACCAGAGGAAGGCATTTCCAGCATGCTTCTCCCACTTCCATGAAACGCAGAGCTGACAGAGGCCTCTTGGCTCCTGGAACCACCCATCAAGAAGGACAGGGGATTGAAGGAGAGACAAAGAAAGACGAAAACGCAGAGCGCCATGCGAGAGCGGTCCAACATCCCCGAATTGGGGGGAGACGGTAGTTCCTGCTTGACTTGCACCTGGGCAGAAAACACAAGTGAAGGGTTAAGGCGGACGTGTAGACTTCTCAGTGGTCTTCCAGATACAACATTGATTGACTATCACTCTAAATCAGAATGAACGTTCAAGACGCCTGAGGCGATTATGACTCCTGGGACACTCCACCATAGGGATGGATCCATCAAAGGATATTGGGTTCTTACATTGGGGCAAAGCGTGTATATCGTCAATGTGTCTCCCTGTGGTGTGAGCATTTAAGTGGCCATGGTCTGGGGTGCCATACGTGGCAGTAGGTAGAAGGGGAAGGTTACAATGTAAAAGGGATCTGGGGAGGGGGTACCATGAGGAAAGGAGAACTGAAAGGAGCTGGAAAAGGGGCTTCACCAAGAGGACCCCACCACCACCACCACCACCACCACCACCACCACCACCGAGCTTCATGGTACAGAGAGGAGATGAATAGGTCACTCATTACTGTCTGAGACATGTCCATGGGCTGAGGACTCCATGGGCTCAGGTGGCTATGAATTTCTGGTCACACTTGTATACATTGTGTTGTTTCGCAAGCTGCCAGTGCAGATCATTACGAGTGCTGGAATGTTGGAGCTCAGTAGAAGAATGTATACAATGTGTGTGAATGAGAACATTACAAAGAATGGACAGTTGTGGGGTCGTGCTCTGCATGTTTACAGCTCCGAAGGAGGATTCTCACCATGTATTGATGTCGTGATGTTGCTGGTGATCGGAGAATCATTTCTTCACCCCATGAATGAACAATGAAACCACAACTGTCCATTCTTTATGTTGTTCTCATACACATTGTATACATTCTTCTACAGACCTCTTATTGTTCATCCAACTGCACCAGGGGGCATTGCTTTTAAAAGAGTGCCTAGCCTGAGCTAAACGTATTTTGCTTAGTGCTTCCATTGGCTCAGTTGCTGGAGCTGGACGAGTCAAGGAGTCAGGAACTTCTGCTATGCTGTGTGTTGCCATAAAGCAGGGGTAGCCACATTCTGCCACTCCAGCTGTGGTGAAACTACAAATCCCACTATGCCTCAGAGTCATACCTGTGGCTGCCAGACTCTTGCAATGCCTTATGGGGCTGAAGTTTGTACACCCCGGCCATAAAGGAAGTCCGGCACAAACAAGCATAAGTGCTCCTTATCCCTGGTTGATTTACACCTACCAGCTTGCAATTCTAAAGATTTAAGTCTCACGCTTCCCTGTAAAGAGTAATGGCCGCCAGTTGCACAGCTGATGGCAAAGAAGAGGAACAGGAGGATAGATAGACATCCTGGAGGAAGGACAAGCCCAGAAACCTTCCAGATGTCCTTGCTAATGGCTCATTTACTGCAGGAGATTTGGGTTAGGGAACATGTTCATCTACAGCAGGGCAACATCGGCCCTTCAGCTGTGGTCAAACTAGAAATCCCCATCATGCATCTGCCTCTGCAAGTCATGCAGGGCTGTGAGAATCTTGCCATGCCTCATGGGATTTGTAGTTCCACAACAGCCGGAGGGCCGGAGTTTGCTCACCCCTGATCTACAGGGATCCTAAGAATGCTTTCTTTGATATAACCGCTGCGTTTGAAGGCATCTGCAGGTGGATTTATTAAGAAGAAATGTGAACTGGCTGGGCAGCTGAGGTTTCCAACAGAACTCTCAGTACACAGCAGGAGAAAGGGGGAGAAAGTGTTATGTTTGTGAACTTGGATGCTTTGATGTAGTAAAGAGCCAAGGCACTTATTTTTTATAACACATTAAAATATTGTTTTCACAAATCTGACTTCATCTCTGTAGGAAAAGAATCGTGTTCAACTATGTAATTCAAAAAATTGGATTCCCTTTAACAAAACTGTGTATTTTAGGAAATGGCGTGCCCCTACAGTCCTTACCTTGGCTTCATCAGTGAAGGGGCTGTCTGGCTCGGAGTCACTGGAACACTGGGATAGCGGACTGCCAGTGTGCGAAGGAGATCCCACGTCCGAAGGGGGTGGCGTGAGGACATCCATCATCTCTGCTTTCATGGCTTCCATATTAACCCCGGTGCCCGCCACAATGTCTTTCAAAGTACCTAATAAGGGGGGGAAAAAAAAGGAGACAAGGTGGAAATAAATCGCCGTTAAGCTTTATTGAACCTGTACAAATGCTTGTTTGACATTTCGGACCATTTCTGCTTGTCATCTGTGTGCAAAGATCTGATTAGACTGTGAAAACGGATCAAAAGGGTCGACAGAACAGCTAAAAATTATCATTCCTGATGATTATCATTGGCTGAATGTAAATGTATAGGGAGGTGGCTGGAAAAGACCCCACCTCCCCATCATCCCGCCTACTATGTACGCAGCTCATAATGAAAAACACCAAATGTCTGTCTAATACAGCCATTCTCAACCAGGGTTCCATGGAAGTCTATGGGTTCCTCCAGAGGTTGCTAGGGGTTCGTTGGGCGGTGGCTGATTGATCTCCTATTTGATGGTGTCCGCATAGTTCCAGGGCCAATGCCACTTGGCAAAGCCAACAGCATGACACCATTGACCTTTTTAGCTGTCTGTAAGGGGGGGCATTCTGACCGCCACTGAAAAGGGTTGTATTCTTCCCACTGACTACCAATGAAAGGGGCATTGTTCCCACTGACCACCAATGTAAGGAACATTCTTCCCACTGACCACCAATGTAAGGGCATTCTTCCCACTGACCACCAATGTAAGGGGCATTCTTCCCACTGGTCACCAATGTAAGGGGCATTCTTCCCACTGGTCACCAATGTAAGGGGCATTCTTAACACCGACCAACAATGTAAGGGGCATTCTTCCCACTGACCACCAATGTAAGAAGCATTCTTCTACTGGTCACCAATGTAAGGGGCAATTTTCCCAATGACCCCCAATAAATTGGTTTTATCAGGGGTTCACTGAGACCTGAAAATTACTTTAGGGTTATAAAAGTTTGGAAAGCTCTAATATATTGGAATATAGTGGGAAACCATGTCTGTGAAGGTTCTCATTCATCCAGCTCATGCTATATCTGTAAAAAAAAAAAAATCAGTCAAGGCAACAAAGTCCAGTTGCCTTGACTGATTTTTTACAGACATTGGGAAACCATGTAAATAATGTGTTGCAGTGGATCACGCACTCCCTGCGCATGGGAAGTCTTACTACCAAATTAGGTGTACCACTCACCAAGCGTGTCCATAAAAGCACAGATATCCTACAGGTGTATTGGCCTAACCACCCAAAGGCAGCCATTCTGCATCCTGAGCCGATATGCATGAGAATGATGACTGTCATTACGCAAGGAGGCACTGACATCATGATGCCCCATACTGCTCTGAAGCACAAGGGTGCCATCACTGTGCCTGCTGCTATGATGACAGCCTATGGCTCACAAGTATGTCCACACCAAAGAGAATTGAGCAGCGGAAGAGAAGTCCCTTACTGTTTTTCTGGGCAGCCATTTTGAGCAGGATGTTCTCTTGCTTAAGTTTGATGTTATTCTGCTGCAGATAACGAATATAGTCGATGGCTTTCTTCAAAATGCCCGACTTGTTCAGCTGTGGGGAAAGAGCAAAAAGTAATTTCTTTCATATAAAGGCAAAAAACAATCAGAGCGGTCTGTTCCAAGTTTCTGTACGTGTCATAGGACCCTCTCAATTATTTGAAGAGGTTCTCTAGTCTAACTGCTGTCTTGAGGTGCCCCTAACCTTGGTGTTAAGGTTGTTGCTCCACCAGTTCTCGTATAAAGTGCACCAGAAAAGTGGGGCTGGCTGTCAAGGACCCCGCTGCCAGAAAACCAAACAGGCCCATCTACTCAGGTAACATCATAGGCATCAAGATTGCACATGTGTGTGCAGATCAATTCAATAGGCTGACGTATGGAATGCCCTACCAAGGCCTGGGAAGCTTCCCAACTGTTGGCTGCCACTCAACTGAACACGCATGCAATTTGATTGTTCTAGATGTCTGACAGCATGAAGGCAAGAAGACTTTTTGGTTTGGAGGCAGAGGGGTCCTTCACAACCCCACAAGGACATCACATTTCAGCGCTCCCCATCCACATGAAGAAGCGGAGTGGCTCCTCAGCACTATGGGGGTGGGCGCTATTTTGGAACAATAAGTTCTGAGCCTTCTGTCAGGATAAAAAGATGACTACAACATCCTTTACCTATCCGTCTTTGCCCATTACACCCAAGGGGGTTCCTTTGTCAATAATAGCAAAGTAGATGTGTTGGTAAGGTAAAAAAAAAAAGGGGAACATATAAGGGTTCCTTCCTTGGTGCTTTACCTTGGCCTCTGTTCCCACCACAAGGTCCTTCAGCTCAATGATCTTGTCATTGATGGAGGATCGATAGCGCTTCTCGATGGCGTTGTGCGCGGTTCGTTTTTCACCCTTGCAGTTCAACATAGCCATCTTTCCGTTGGGAGTTATACGGCTGATGGGCAGCTTGTCGGCGTCCACCATCAGCGTGGTTAATATGGTTCCTCCACTCATCAAGGTCTAGGGCATGAAAAAAAAAAATAGGTGATCTTTTTTACCCATTGAACCACCTGCTGCACTATATAGATAGTGGTGGACAACACTTTTTAGAGACAACAGCTTTGTAGCTACCTGGGTAATCATTAAGATTGAGCATCACAACATTGGTGGCAACCACTGGGTATAGGGTCTGGCTGTCCTCTCCTCTATGCTGCCTAAGAATTCAGCCCATGCTTACAGGAGAAGGGAGCACATGGATGACCTCATTGTTTAGCCTGCTGCTCCTTCACTGTCCTATTAATGGCTTGGGTGGACTGGTGACCAAATGTTACTGCTTAACTGCAGTGGATAAAAGTGGGGGGCACTGTTTGGGATATACAGGGTCACAGGGAGTACCTGGAGTATAAGACCTGATAAAGAGAATTACAAATCCTCTGGCAGGTAAGACGTATCTGTTTCAACTATGTATTAAACCAGGGGTAGCCAAACTCCGGCCCTCCAGCTGTGGTGAAACTACAAATCCCATGATGCATCTCTCCCCGGGAGTCATGTTTGTGGCTGTGAGAATCTTGCAATGCCTCATGGGATTTGTAATTCCACCACATCTGGAGGGCTGGAGTTGGGCTACCCCTGTATCTATCACCATCCTCCCTATTCTCAATGTACACTGGCCGGTATTTGGGTCCTTAGTGCTTGCTATGGGCACACCATAGAGTTGTGTAACAGCTTTGCTATTTTATTGAAAGGGTAACCTTTGCGCAAGCCATTTCGCAAATGAACGTCTAACATAAGTATAGTTTCCATGGTTGGAAGAAAGACAAATGTGATTGTTTTTTTGGAAATGTTTGAAATTCCTGTGCGACCACAGCTGGATATGGAAAGTTTGGGGGTTTTTTTCATTTCCTAAAATGTTGAATGTTAAATGTCCAGCCCCTGTAATTGGCTCAGATTTTTGGCTGCCAGTTATAAGGTGTATGTCATTCCCGGCCATGTCCTCAGATATACTGCACTAGGAGTTCACTTTGGAACCTGCCTAGTCTTCCTGTAACATAGCTGCAGTCCTATATGTAATCTAGATGCACTCAGTTCTGTCTCGGCTCCTCACCGGCATCTGCAGAGGCGTGGTCTGGATTGTTGTGGTGGTCGGTACCGTTTTGACGCCCGACATCACCGTTCCGTCCGTCTTCACTGTTGTAAAGACCAGAGAGTCCGCCTTGATGAAATGAGGCTGGAGCAGAACCTGAGCAGATAAAAGGAGTGTGATGTTACTAAAAAGAACCAATCCCGTTGGGGGGGGCAACCTCACAGGCAGAGCTCACTCACCGGCAGCTGCTGGATTTGCTGGGCTACAGAAGTGGCGCTGGTGGTGGTCAGGAACTGTTGAGGAGAGATGCCCTGCGCGTGGATGGTCAGAGGCTGCTGGATCTGTGGGGAGGGGTGCAGCTGCAGAGGCTGGGCGGCCACGCTCTGCAGCGCCATGCTCCGCAGCGGCTGGCTGGCCGTGCTCTGTAACGGCTGACTGGCGACGCTCTGCAGAGGCTGGCCTGGGATGCTCTGCAGGAGTTGGCTCGCTGTGCTGGGTGGGGTGGCAACAACTTGTGTAGCTGATGATAAAAAAAACAGAACAATTTTGCGTTGGGCACCTAATAGGTATTTAAAACAATACCATCTTAAGAGTTCCATCATTTGAAATCAGAGCTCTGCAGAAGGGAGAGTTTGACCCCCGAAACGTGTTGGCAACCACAGATGGAGGGTTGTAGTTTGCCAAACCCTGATCTGGGACATACACCAGGTCACATGTAAGGTAGTGGATATTCGACAGGCCATTCAAATATGTTTTAAGACAGTGAAAGGCAAATAAGAATAGCCGAATGTTTCAACAAAGCAGTTCCTTCCTTAGAGACCTTTACATGTATGATGCCCTCTAATGGCAAAAATTTACCCGTCCCCCAAGCTAATGCTGGACATAGACAGTCAGATCTGACAGTCCAACACGTGTTTCTATTTTTTTTAAAGCTGAACGCCAGCTATATATAAAAAGACACAGATGAATGCAGCTCTATGTTCAGGAATATGTCATTACATGTATTCATTTAAACAGTGTGCATATTTGACTTGGTTTTAGCCTTTTGGTGTCTCTGTACAGCAGAAATCACACTGGGAGAGGGAAAGCAAGACAAGGGGCCAGTCAGTTGTGCTGCACTGCTCATGTGCCAACAAGAAACATGCTAATAGGAGGAGTGAGCAGAGAGATGAGCTCATCACTCTGCTGCTTCTCCTTAAATATCCAAACACGGGCTGGGGAAGGGACAAGACCTGTAACAGTTCAACTCGGCCTGAGTTCAGCTTTAGAAACCATCGGCAGAACCTCGCTGAGAATGGTTGAACTAGCTCATTAGTAGACAGACTTGTTCAAGTCAACAGGAAGTCCTCAACTGTCCACCTTAGGCCCCATTCACGCGTAGCGATTTCCACCGCGTGATATCGTGAGAAGTCGCCGGCTAATGATATTCAATGGAGCGGTCTTAGCTCCATGTCACTCGTCGTGGTCGCAAGTCGCTTCTACAGGACCCTTTTTTCGGCGGATTTTGCTTTTTTCTAATGGAGCCCAACGGAGAAGGTCGCGCTACCGTCGCTGGAACGTCGCCCCGAAAGTCGCGCTATCCCGGCCGCTGCAAAAGGTATGTCGCTACGTGTGAATGGGGCCTTACAGTCATTGTGTGCAGGAGGACACTGTGAAGACCCAACATGTTCGGCCTTAAAGAGGACAGCAGGAGACCAAGCCGGGTTCTACTCCTGTCCATCAAGAACAAGAAAACAAGGCTACAGTGGTCACCAGATCACCAAAACTCGACGCTCAAGCCGGTGGTGGCGTCTCATAATGGTGAAGGGAATCTATTGCTGGGACATATTAGGCCACTTAATGCCAACTGAGCATCACATGACTGCGGAAGCTTTGTCCCTGACCACATGCACCCCTTTCATAGGCACCAGATAGGTAGTCACAGAGTGTCCAGCCTGGCGAACACCTCGACAGTAATTACCTGTGTCAACATTCTGTTCCTGGTATCCGGGCACGGGCTGGTTGTTAAACTGAGGCTGCGCCGACGTAACCAAGCTCTGCCCGAACGGCATGCCCTGAAGATGCTGGGTTGTGGGAGTGGCCTGTAACTTGGCCTGGGCATGCTGCGGGGTGGGGCAGACCTGCATGGGCTCATCCTTGACCATGCTCTGCAAGCCGAGCTTCAGCTGGTGCATGAGATTGTCCTGAGGGGGGGTGGGAGCCGGCGGGCTGCGGAAGCCTGGAGTGGGCATCGGGAACATCTTCATGGGGGTGGAGGTGGTAGGAGCGGCCAGTAACCCCTCCAGGGAGCTGAGGGCGCCCCCTCCTGCGAGGTCCACATTAGGAGCGGGGTCCTGGGCCGGAGTAGTGACTGCTCCGAACGAGGCATCGAAGAACCCAAAATCGTTGTCATTGTTGTTGATGAGCTGGAGCATATCTGGAGGGGGAGGGGGGAAGAAAAGTAGAGCCATAAAACTTCATGCAGTGTTAGAGGAAGGCAAAGCTTTGTTCTTAAAACTGTAAGATTGACCTAAAATATAAACCACTCTGCAAATATTTATTACTCATCGTGGTCCCTTTAAGGCCAATTAAACTCTCAGTTGGGTGCATAAAAAAAAAAAAAAGGTGTGCAAAATATTTTACAGTTCATTTTCTTTAGAAAGCAGCCACAGCCCGAGTAGAAAAGCTCGGCCAGCTTGCTGCACAGGACTATTGCGGTCAGTGGGGAAGCAGTGGTCTCTCTGTAGAGGTCTGACACACCCACTTGCTCTGCAATGTGTGACACCAAGACATCAATTAACCCCTTCCACACTCCATCCAAAACTTAAAATAAAGAAAAGATTTTTGCTATGATACACTTAAATGTATTCCCTCATTACATGTGCAGGCTCGGCTTCCTGCTTCATAGTGCACCATGGTGGCTAAGCTTTACTGTTCCCACGGGCGTCCCGAGGCCGGGTGTCACCTGGAGCAGTTACCGGGTGACACCCCGCCGTGACGTCACCGTGCATGCACGGTGATCTTATTGATACCTGCCAGTGGAATTCTTGGTAATGGGCGCCGGCAGAGAGAGGAGGGGGACAGTAAACAGGTGGGATAAGGTGTGCCGCCGGGTCCCCTCCTCTCTCCCGGTCCATGACCGAGTGCCCAACTGTTCAGAGGGGGGTGACACCAAAATGACTGTCATTTTGGTGGCACCCCTCCAATGGTGTCACCCGGGTGCAGGCCGTGTACATGTACAGCGGATAGTCATTAAAAAATAGTTCATCTCTACATTAAATACAGGCATGAAAAATATGGAACTGCAAAAAAAAGAAAAAAGTGTGACCGCAGCAGGTATAAAAAAAAAAGATCCGAAAGGGGGACAGACTCGATGGACCACTGTCTCTTTAGATGTAAATGATAACTTTCTGTAAATGATAATCTGCCCTCAGTGAACACAAGACTTCATGTGGACAGAATCCGCTCAGCCATAAGTGAGGGGGGTAACGTGTTCTCGTATTATTGAATGTGCACACTGAACATGTATATACCGTAGTATATACTCATTTACCACCTTGTATATAGTATATACTCATTTACCACCTTGTATATAATATATGCTCATCTACAACCTTGTATATAGTATATATACACTAATTTACCACCTTGTATATAGTATATATATACACTAATTTACCACCTTGTATATAGTATATACTCATTTACCAGCTTGTACATAGTGATTTACCACCTTGTATATAATATGTGCTCATTTATCACCTTGTGTATACTATACACTCATTTACCACCATGTACAGGTGAAACTCGAATAATTAGAATATCGTGCAAAAGTAATTGCAGTAAGTGCTGCAAAAGGGGCCCAAACCAAGTACTGGGTACATATGCATGCTTGTACTTTTCAGAGGTCCGATATTGTTCTATGTACAATCCTTGTTTTATTGATTGCATGTAATAATCTACTTTTTTGAGGTTGTGGATTTGGGGTTCTTGGGGTTTTCATGAGCTGTAAGCCATAATCATCACAATGATGACAAATCACGGCTTGAATTATCTTGCTTTGCATGTAATGAGTGTATCTCATATATTAGTTTCACCTTTTAAGTTGCATTAGTGAAATAAATGAACTTTCCACGATATTCTAATTATTCGAGTTTCACCTGTATATAATATATAGTCATTTACCACCTTGTATGTAATATATGCTCATTTACCACCTTGTATATAATATATGCTCATTTACCACCTTGTATATAATATAGGCTCATTTACCACCTTGTATATAATATATGCTCATTTACCACCTTGTATATAGTATATACTCATTTACCACCTTGTACCGTATATAATATATGCTCATTTACCACCTTGTATATAATATATGCTCATTTACCACCTTGTATATAATATATGCTCATTTACCACCTTGTATATAGTATATACTCATTTACCACCTTGTACCGTATATAATATATGCTCATTTACCACCTTGTATATAATATATGCTCATTTACCACCTTGTATATAATATATGCTCATTTACCACCTTGTATATAGTATATACTCATTTACCACCTTGTACCGTATATAATATATGCTCATTTACCACCTTGTATATAATATATGCTCATTTACCACCTTGTATATAATATATGCTCATTTACCACCTTGTATATAGTATATACTCATTTACCACCTTGTACCGTATATAATATATGCTCATTTACCACCTTGTATATAATATATGCTCATTTACCACCTTGTATATAATATATGCTCATTTACCACCTTGTATATAATATATGCTCATTTACCACCTTGTATATAATATATGCTCATTTACCACCTTGTATATAATATATGCTCATTTACCACCTTGTATATAATATATGCTCATTTACCACCTTGTATATAATATAGGCTCATTTACCACCTTGTATATAATATATGCTCATTTACCACCTTGTATATAATATATGCTCATTTACCACCTTGTATATAGTATATACTCATTTACCACCTTGTACCGTATATAATATATGCTCATTTACCACCTTGTATATAATATATGCTCATTTACCACCTTGTATATAATATATGCTCATTTACCACCTTGTATATAGTATATACTCATTTACCACCTTGTACCGTATATAATATATGCTCATTTACCACCTTGTATATAATATATGCTCATTTACCACCTTGTATATAATATATACTCATGTACCACCTTGTATATAGTATATAGTCATTTACAGGATATACTAGATTTATTATTATTCGGCACAGACCGAGATTGTCCAAATAGATCAATAACTGAAGACAAAAAACGTCAGCGTGTTCTGATTTACAAGATACTAAAAAAACATAAATTGCGTCATTGGAGGAGCTGGAAAACATTTTTCTCTATGTGATAAGACATCGGCGTGTTACAATTGTATTCTGCGGCTGAGCTGTGACTTGTACAATCTATGGAATCATCTTCCAATCATCTAAGCCGCCCGCATGCGGTCAGGTGATCATGCTTACAAAAACCAAGTGCAATGAGCGACCGCAATTTCCTCCCAAATCACAGAAGAGCTTTCTTCAAGCAGAAGGAAGTCTCACTTCCATCAAAGATTCCCAAAAAAAGGATTCCTAAAATCTTGCAACTTTTTATCAGCTCCCCCAACTGCATAAAATATCCGGCAAGCCTTTCGCCACATTGGCTGCCCATTGTTTGCAAACAAACATCAGTGCGCAGGTAAAATCAGCGCCGCGTGCCAATGTCTGCGATGGCATGGCGAGAAATATTCAGCGTTGGACGAAAGATCGCAAGTAACATTTTACAAAAGTGGATCTTAAGCGGAATTAACGCTACAGGGGTGGTGGAGAACACTGGGCTCGTTAGTGCTGTACCTTCAAAAGTGCACTCCATGAGTACGCCAAATGAGTGTGGGGCGCAAGAGCCGGACTCCCAGAAAACGTGGGGTCGCCCCTGCCCAAGAGCTGACACTCCAACACGGCGCGGAGAAATGCCGATGTGTTAATTGTAAGTACAGTGACATGGAATTTTGTGTGTCCTTCTCTTGATTTCCCACACCCTCCCATCCCTCCACCTCTCCTGGCAGTTCCATCTCCGCTGGAAGAAGCTTGAGGGGGGGAATAACAGAGTGAATCAGAGCTCGCAGATGAGGTGACTGCCAGGGACCAATCAGGGAGAGCGAAAGGAGCCAGCCCAGCCTGGCCATAGACGGAGGAAGGACCAGCCTCGTCTCTCAAGGTTACTCGCGTTCAGCAGCCCTGCCTCCTCCTTCGCAGGGTTATTATAGGACATTGACAGGCCAACTGACAATACACATCGCCTGAGGGCCATGCTTCGCTACAGCACAAGAAGGCGATACAATAAAGAGTGATATGAAAGAAATCGATACAAAAGAAAAGCTACAAGAGAAAGAGAGATACAAAAAAAAAAAGTGACAGAAAAAAAAAAAAAGCTGTACGAAAGATGCGATATGGAAGAAAGCGATATGGAAAGGAGGCGATAGAAGAGAAAGAGATATACACGAGAAAGCAGTATTATGACAGAAAACAATACACGAGAAAGCGATGTACGCGAGAAAGCGGTGTACGTGAGAAAATCGATAAGCGAGAAATCGATAAGCGATACGAGAGAAAGCCGTACCCGAGAAAGCGTTAGCCGAGAAAGCGGTACGAGAGAAAGCGTTAGCCGAGAAAGCGGTACGAGAGAAAGCGGTACAAGAGAAAGCGATGAATCGCTGCGAGAGAAAGCGATAAGCAAGAAATCGATAAGCGATAAATCGATAAGAAGCCGTACCCGACAAAGCGTTAGCCGACCTAGCGTTAGCCGACAAAGCGTTAGCCGACAAAGCGTTAGCCGACAAAGCCATACCCGACAAAGCCATACCCGAGAAAGCGTTAGCCGAGAAAGCGTTAGCCGAGAAAGCCATACCCGAGAAAGCCATACCCGAGAAAGCCATACCCGAGAAAGCCATACCCGAGAAAGCCATACTGAAAGCGTTAGCCGAGAAAGCGGTACGAGAGAAAGCGGTACAAGAGAAAGCGATGAATCGCTGCGAGAGAAAGCGATAAGCAAGAAATCGATAAGCGATAAATCGATAAGAAGCCGTACCCGACAAAGCGTTAGCCGACCTAGCGTTAGCCGACAAAGCGTTAGCCGACAAAGCGTTAGCCGACAAAGCCATACCCGACAAAGCCATACCCGAGAAAGCTTTAGCCGAGAAAGCGTTACCCGAGAAAGCCATACCCGAGAAAGCCATACCCGAGAAAGCCATACCCGAGAAAGCCATACCCGAGAAAGCCATACCCGAGAAAGCTATGCGAGAGGCAGAAGCAGCAATAAAAAAAATAGTTGGAAGTCCTATTACCCAGACTACTAAAAATTTGTTTTTTTTTGTCTCAGTTGATGAGGTGTCCCATAACTTCCTGTCCTAACAGGAAGTGAGGGGAAATCTCCCAAACAGGGACCCAGATGACAATAACCCCTTCCCTGCTCAGTGTAATACAATCTAACGAGCTTTGGATAGAGTTGTGGTGATGCTTACATGTGCCCCAGGGATTCAGCTGCAGTGCACATGACAGGTCCCCTTTACTATGGCATTCCGGAACCCGGTGAAAGGATATAAAAGGACAGACAAGTCCATACAGTTCAGAGGCCGTTCATTGGCCGTATCTGACTGCCGTGCACCGCAATCACTGCGCTCATATTTACTTTTACCGTGTAAATGGCGATAATCTTTCGGGTGACATGGCTGCTTAGAGTTTTGCACTGTAAGAATGCAGCCGGACAGCTTGTTACAGACCGGTGACATTCCTGGGGCAGCTTGTGGAAGAAACCAAAGTACTAGCGGGGAGGGGGGCGGCCATTTTTCAGCCAAATCAATACAGGTGAAAAGGCCACATCGGGAGCCAACAGCGGCATCAAAGGTTATCTCCACCGGATGATATCTGAGGGACCAGAAGGAAGTTGGTCAATAAAGGAAACCTGTACTGATGTACTGGGAGAAATCTGTAGGCAGCCAATCCTGGCCTCTCCTGGAAGTGCTGTGTCTTACCTACCGTGTTCATCCACTGGCTTCAGATTTGGGAGGTACAGATGCAGGTTCCTTACCAGCTGCATACTTGTTCCAGTTAATTGACTCAGAAGGTTTTGAGGCCAGAGATAATCTATAATCTATATGGCCCTCTCACCAGTACACCCATAACTCTGTCCTGCCGGTTATAATGGCCCACAGAGCACAATGCTGCACTCTGCTCTACCACCATTGGTCCATTAAAGGGCATGTCAAGTTTTGACTAATATGAGGAAGGATTAGAACTCCCATCTCTGGGGAGAGATTTACCTCATTTCCTGTCCTGCAGACAACAGTTTCACCAGGCAGGAAGGGGAAATTTGCAGCAGGGACACAGACAGAAATACTAGGGGTTGTAGTCTTCTCCTACTCTACTAAATGAAAGCATTTCAAATTCTATCTCTGCTGCTGGTGAAGAGTTCCATCACTTGCTGTCTGGTAAAACATTGTCAGCAGGACAGGAAGTGAGGGTAAATCTCTGTAAAGGAGACCCAGAGGGCAGTAAAAACCTGACAGAAGTTCTCATCCTCATGACTCCATCTAAGGATGTTTTTTTGGTTGGCATACTTCTTTTTGGTCCTCAACTCCGTGAACTTTGTCCCCCTACCCCGTAGCAACCTCCATCTTTTCTATCAACCGCTCTTTTCTCTGTCAGCTCAGCTCTACTTTTCAGCAGTCGGAGGCCATTTTGATGGCTGTAGTAACAAAAGCCATGTTTGGATGAAGCCTCTCTGGACGTTTCTAGTCAGAAGAGAACCGTGGTCTCACTCGGTCATCACAGGAGGAGGTAATTTCAAACCATGCTTGTAAAGAAACAGGTTCACTTCAATGGCGGTTTCCTGTCCCCCTTCCGGGAGAGGAAGGGAGGGTAACCCTCTCTAACGAAGCCCCGGACTCACATTCGTCACCATGACGAGAAGTGAGAGTAGTCCTCTCTAATGAAGCCCCGGACTCAAGTTCTCTCTGGTGTCACGGGGACAGGAAGTGAGGGTAAACCCCTCTAACAAAGCCCTGGATTCATGTTCTCTCTGAAGTCTCCAGGACAGGAAGTGAGGTTAAACCTCTGTAATGAAGCCCCAGACTCACTTTCCCTCTGGTGTCATCAGGACAGGAATTGAGGGTATTCCTCTCTAATAAAGCCCCAGACTCCCTTTTTTCTCTGGTGTCACCAGGACAGGAAGAGAGGATAGTACTCTCTAATCCTACCCCACTCTATCCAAGCTTTGGCTGGACTCTTCTTGGTAGGAAGGAAGGATGGATGGGAAGAAGGATGGAAGGATGAATGGGACGTGTGGCAGGTAACGTGTCATGGGTTGCATGTAGTCGGTCCGGCTCACCCGCTTCCATTGAAGATCATTCCAAATCTCCTTCATTGTGGGACTGAAGTGACCCCAAAGCATCGCTTCCGGGATTAACCCCTTTACCGCCGTCACTGAGAATGTCACAACCTCCTATGGTCGGCCATGCAAAAAGCAATATTCCAGCACTTACATGGCGCAGTCTGTCAGGGTCACTTCCGATCGTCCGACACTACCCGCCTCCGATGTGTACCATACACTCCTGATTGGCTCCTTCTGATTACACTCACCTGACACGTAAAGCTGACGTTTAATCTGCTTATATTTTGGCTCATCCTGGACCACCTCATCAACACGCCAATTATATTATTACATTAAACCTTTACATTTCCATTGGATACCATATTTTAGACCCGGTGATGTCATCACTGGGTACCTGTCCTCCTCCATGCAGTGTGGGTAGATCATGGCTGGTGGGAGGGGCCAGCACGATGCTGTACATTGCTTCCCGAAAACAAATCTCCCAATGTGACACCCACATGTGATCCTGAGCCTCTATTATTGATGCTAGATGTCATCCCGTCAGGGCTCTGAGTGGATGACGTGGGATCAGATTAAAAAAAAAAAAAAAAAAAATCGTAGAAAAAAAAACAATTTTTTTTTAATGTTTACATATATTATAAAAATAACTAAAAAAATTGTAGACAAAATGTAACTACAGTACTTAGAAGTTATAATATTTACACATTTAAAAAAAATTAAAATTAGGTAAAATATAAATATTAGTAATAAATGTAAACATTGTAGAAAAAAATATGTAAACATTTATAATAAATGTAAACATTAAAAAAAAGTAAAAACATTTCTAGACAAAATGTAAATACTGAGAAGTAAAAAATGTTTACACATTTAAAAAAAAAAATTTTGGCTAAAATATAAATATTTATATGTAAAAAATTTAAACATTAAAAATAGTAAAAATTGTAGTAAAAATGTAAATATTTACAAGTTTAAAAAAATCTAAATCTTTCTTTAAAAAAAATAAAAATAAAACATTTTAGGCAAATTGTAAATATTGCCTATAATAGGAGTGAGGTTGACTATCCCGGAGTGTTTTGTGCATAGCTATACAGAGCAGCTGAAACTAAGGCACTGACCGACAGTAACCCTGCGTTGCGTCACATTGGGGGCGTGGCCTCAGCCAGGAACCCTGGGACGCCTGTGGGAATCTACAATTGATGGGACGCACATGGGGGGGAATGATATCAACAGGGCACAGATGGGCTACTTTTTCTTTAACACTCCAGCCACGAGGAAGGAGACATTGGTTCCGCGTTTCAAACGTCAGAGCGCGTGAAGAAACAAATAAGAAGCCCCTAAAATGAATGGCGAGCAGATACAGCCTCAATATTTGCACTTTTTAATCAGACAACTGGACCCGGGGGGGGGATCAGTAGCTGTTGTAGGACTACAAGTCCCAGCTAAGGCAAAGCAAGCTGCAATGAGTAGGGAATGAACAGTCCCAGTATGTCCCCATCCTCATAGGACACTGACATGGTCATCAGCTGTTTCCAGGGCAGTCTGAGGCTCTACCAATGATTGTTTTGTCCGTGGTCACCCCCCCCTCATCCCCTAAATAGTGTCACCTCCTGGCACGGACAGCCATTTTTTAAAGTTTAGGACCATGTCCGGAACATGTGAGGTGTCCCTGATCTGGGAACGCTGACCACTGAGCCCATAGGGGTGCTGTGCTTTAACTACAAATCCCAGCATGCCTCTGCCTCTGGGGGGGTCATGCCTGTAACTGTCAGTCTTGCAATGCCTCATGGGACTTGTAGTTCCACAACAGCTGGAGGGTCGGAGTTGCCAACCTCAGCCATAAGTGTTACTTAGTTTTCAGTTAGCCAATTTGCACAGCAAGTTCCAGGGACAGGAAGGGACAATACATTGGGGGGGTACAGGGGCCCCCAAACTGCCACCTGCTCACACTGCCATATAAAGGGGCACACTGCCATATAAAGGGGCCGCATACGCGGGGGTCACCCACCGTCAATGTCGCTCAGCAGGGCCGTGTCGATGTCGCTGTTCCCGTGCAGGCACAGCGTCGGGTCCAGCGAGCCATCGTCGTACGCCAAACCGTTCATCCTGCCGGTGGCTCCTTCCCCCTCGCGAATGGCGGTCAGTCTCTCGTTCCTGCGGCCGGCATAGGGCTTATTCCAATAAAAAAGTCCTTCCAGCCACGAGGATCAGAGCTTGTTATGGTTGTTTGGGAGGAGGGGGTGGGGGGAGTCTCATGTCAAATCTCCCCCATGGCTCCAGCGGGGAAGTTCTGTCTAAAACTGTAAGGCTCTGCTGTCCTCCTGCTTGCTGGGGTTGTGGGCGGAGCTTGGCAAGTGCTATCCCTGCCCAGTGTCCCCCCCCCCCTCCTGCATCCCGAACACGCCCCTGATATCCTGGACCCCCCCCCTGCACCCAAGCCTGGTGTGCATCTCCTCCCCCCCTTGCTGGAGAGTTAACCCTCTGGCTGCCAGACACATCTCATGCAGCAATGTAGCCTTCAGCCTGATAAATCAGATCCAATGGTAGAATGATACATTGTATCCGCAGCTGCAAGACACAAAACACATACAATGTAGATTCCATCAATAAAAACAACATAGCTCAGTAGAGTACAAGACCAGTCCCCCTGCACAAGGAGAGAGAGCAGCATTGACCGGTCTTTATTACAGGAGGGGGCGGAGACAAGACCAGTCACCCTGCACAAGGAGAGAGAGCAGCATTGACCCGTCTTTATTACAGGAGGGGGGCGGAGACAAGACAAGACCAGTCACCCTGCACAAGTAGAGAGAGCAGCAGTGACTGGTCATTAATACAGGAGGGGGGCGGAGACAAGACCAGTCGACCTGCACAAGGACAGAGAGCAGCTTTACTCTAAGTCTTCGTGCACACCACAACACACGTAACAAACACGGAAAAGTAGCTCATGCAGCAAATCCTGCTATCGACGTCCTG
>NW_017306615.1:846894-847632 GCF_000935625.1 Nanorana parkeri | reverse complement strand
CATTGGCCTGCCCGTGTTTGGGGCTTTTAACTAGTAACAGCAGCGTAAGTGCGAGTTTGGCGCACGTTCGCGGAATGCCTCAGTGTGAATGGGGCCTAAGGTTGGTCAAGCGCCGGCCCGCAGACAGCACACAGTCCTCCGGGGTCATGTTTAGGTTTTTCATTATTAATAATTAACGAGGATTTCATATCGCCCCAAAATCAGATAATCATCTGGAAGCAAAATAAACTTCACCGTACACACGTTGCGTCATGCTTCCATATGTGTCCTCTTATCAGCTGACCGCGCAATGCCCGGGATGTACTGAGAAAACACGCCTGCCCGCCATGTACAGCCAACCACTGAAGAGGGTCGCAAAATGCTTCCTCCGGCCTGCAGCAGACTGATTACTGGGGGGAGGGGAGACTGAGGAAATGCTTCCTCCTGCTTTCAGCAGACTGATCACTGGGGGAAGGGGAGACAATGAAATGCTTCCTCCTTCCTGCAGCAGACAGATCACTGGGGAGAGGGGGGGGGACTGGCTGCCTGCATAGTGTAAGCTATGAGGACCATAGAAGATGCCTATTCACTCAGGCCTGAGCAGCCAATTACCGAGCATCAGCACTCTCGCACCGGGAGTGAGTCACATGAATCACCCATACCCGGAAGTACTGGGTGTTACTTTTTGTTTCTTTGCAGTGACATTTAAAGTGAACTTGTGCTTTGCCTGCAATTTAAGGTTGCAATAAATGTTATATA
>NW_017306615.1:843083-846861 GCF_000935625.1 Nanorana parkeri | reverse complement strand
GTGCAAAGTTCATTTATTTCACTAATGCAACTTAAAAGGTGAAACTAATATATGAGATAGACTCATTACATGCAAAGCAAGATAATTCAAGCCGTGATTTGTCATAATTGTGATGATTATGGCTTACAGCTCATGAAAACCCCAAGAACCCCAAATCCACAACCTCAAAAAAGTAGATTATTACATGCAATCAATAAAACAAGGATTGTACATAGAACAATATCGGACCTCTGAAAAGTACAAGCATGCATACAAGTACTCAGTACTTGGTTTGGGCCCCTTTTGCAGCATTTACTGCAAATACGTTTGCACGATATTCTAATTATTTGAGTTTCACCTGTATATATATATATATGCCCAGTTAACTTTTGTCAGCTCTCCTATAACCCGCCGTCTCCCTGTCCAGCACTGTTGGGGTTAAGGGCCCGCCGTCTCCCTGTCCAGCACTGTTGGGGTTAAGGGCCCGTCGTCTCCCTGTCCAGCACTGTTGGGGTTAAGGGCTCCGTTACCCAGCCACCGGGCACCTCCCACCGCCTTGTAAGGAAATTCCATGCAGCAGGGCGCCCAACACATACACACACAAACAGCTTCTGGTAACCCAACTCGCTCATGAATATTCAGCGGAGGCCATCACTGCTTCAACCAATCAGCAACGCGAAGGGGCGGCCACGGCCACAAGCTTGGTTGAGCGGGCAAAAGGGGGAAAACCCCGCCTGTAGAACGAGTAGCCGCGTCCAATGGGAGAGCGCAGAGCGAGTGGGGTGAGGGCGCGTCACACACGCCGTGCTCTGGTTACATCATGTGCTTCTCCAAGGAGTTACACTGGTTGGTCACATGTTTCTCCGGCTTCGGATTCCGCCGCCAACGCTCGGGAGGGCGGATATTTTTGTGGTGTTTATTTGGAGGGAGGCCCTGTGGCTGCCGTGCAGGGTGATCAGCATGGCTGCACTGGGCTACAGTCTGGACACATGGATATAGATTGCTGTGCACACTCAAAGCAGAGTCACATCTTCATGGAATGTAAAAATAAAACCTCTCTGGTTACCATAACACCTTGGTTGCTATAGGCAACGGTACAGCCGTTTTGATCATTCAGCTGCAATATATTGCTGTTGTAAAGCCGACAGTCGGCTCTACAAGTTTAAACAGAGTCCCGGCGGCAAAAGTCGCCGGGAGTCTGTTTAAACAGCCCCGATGCTGGCGACGTACACTGTACGTCGTCAGTCACGAAGGGGTTAATACTGAGGATTAGCTGATGCAAGAATTTTAATGGCCTCTGGGCTGTTTTTTATTGCTTGTTCAGTTAAAGCTGAACACCATGCCAATCAGATATGTGGGATCTGTTTTATCTGCCAAAGGATCTGTATCTATAGCCCCCTAATCTCGGAATTTATACAGTGCAGGGGGCCTGGTGACCTCACTTTTCTCTACTGCGCTTTATCAAAACAGTGTGGTCACCTCCCCGCACCCCAGCCTGAGATTTGACAGTGAAAGAGGGTCAGCTGACAAAGGTGCTCCGCCTTATGCTGACTCCACATTCAGATGCAAGAAGCACATGTGAGTGCAGCAGACCTGATTGGCTCAAAGACAGTCTCACAATTGCTGCAAGAGAATCGCAGTGGCTTTGTTACTAAAAATGAGAATCCAGTGGCTGGACTTGTTCAGGAGATGGTGAGAGACTGCAGGCATGCTCCAGGAGATGGTCAGACTGCAGGCATGGTGCAGGAGGTGGTCAGACTGCAGGCATGCTCCAGGAGATGGTCAGAGACTGCAGGCGTGGTGAGAGACTGCAGGCATGGTGCAGGAGGTGGTGAGAGACTGCAGGCATGGTGCAGGAGGTGGTCAGAGACTGCAGACATGCTACAGGAGATGGTCAGAGACTGCAGGCGTGGTGAGAGACTGCAGGCATGGTGCAGGAGGTGGTGAGAGACTGCAGGCATGGTGCAGGAGGTGGTCAGAGACTGCAGACATGCTACAGGAGATGGTCAGAGACTGCAGACATGCTACAGGTGATAGTCAGAGACTGCAGATATGGTAGGGGAGATGGTCAGAGACTTCAGACATATTACAGGAGATGGACAGACACGCCACATGTGTGTTTGGAGACATGCTACAGGAGACAGTTACAGTCTGGGGACTTGTTATAAGAGACCACTGTCATAGTCCCAGTACAAGTCAATACTCCTAGAAATGACTGCTGTGTCGTCCCGCCCCCCTTCTAGCTGGTCTGGGGATGTCCCGGCAGCTTCTGTTCCTTACTCTGGCCAGTGGGGGGGAATTCTTCCTGGACTGAGTGGCGTTCGTCATGTGACAGGTTCTCTTTTCACCCAATCTACTACAGGTAGACGGAGGCTGCTATAAGGATGTGATGAGGAACGTGTATTGTGAGTCGGTGACATAGTCCGGGACAGGTAAGAAGTGATAAGATGACATCACTCGCACGCTTATCAATGCCGAGACTCCAATTCCTCTCCGTGCGTACACGTGTATCGCCCAGCGCGGCACCTCTACACACACACAACATGTTTACTACATACCCCTGATTCTCTCCCGCGGCTCTTCAAGTTCCCCCTTATGTCACAACTGGCCCTGGGAATGGTCACAACTAGGTCTTATTTTCGGGGTAGGTCTTATTTTTGGGGTAGGTCTTATTTTCGGGGAAACAGGGGTATATGATAAGATAAGAGACTTATGTAGAGCTGAACTCTGGGCGCAGACACCTCCATAGAAATGTATTCTATAATAGCCATAAAGTATAGAAATCCACCTCATGTGCACCAAATGCCTCTGCAAATCCAGTTATTACTTTGTGAAAGTAGAATCGACATCATCAGTGTGCTGTACATGGTCTGTGCAGAGAGCAGAGCTGAGGGAGGGGCCCAGCCGGACCCACCCACTACAGTAGGGGGCGGGGACAACCTCCCACAGACTAGACCAGGGGTAGGCAACCTCCCATAGACTAGACCCAGGGTAGGCAACCTCCCACAGACTAGACAAGGTGTAGGCAACCTCCCACAGACTAGAGCCAGGAGTAGGCAACCTCCCATAGTCTAGACCAGGGGCGGGCAACCTCTCACAGACCAGATCATGGGTAGGCAACCTCCCACAGACCAGGGGTAGGCAACCTCCCACAGACCAGACCAGGGGTAGGCAACCTCCTACAGACTAGACCAGGAATAGGCAACCCCCCACAGACTAGACCCAGGGTTAGGCAACCTCCCACAGACTAGACCCAGGGGTAGGCAACCTCCCGCAGACTAGACCAGGGGTAAGCAACCTCCCACAGACTAGACCAGGAATAGGCAACCTCCCACAGACTAGACCCAGGGGTAGGCAACCTCCCACAGACTAGACCCAGAGGTAGGCAACCTCCCACAGACTAGACCAGGGGTAAGCAACCTCCCACAGACCAGACCAGGGCGAAGGCAACCTCCCACAGACTAGACCCAGGGGTAGGCAACCTCCCACAGACTAGACCCAGGGGTAGGCAAGCTCCCACAGACTAGACCCAGGGGTAGGCAAGCTCCCACAGACTAGACCCAGGGGTAGGCAAGCTCCCACAGACTAGACCCAGGGGTTAGGCAACCTCCCACAGACTTGACCAGGGGCAGGCAACCTCCCACAGACTAGACCAGGGGTAAGCAACCTCCCACAGACCAGGGGGAAGGCAACCTCCCACAGACTAGACCCAGGGGTAGGCAAGCTCCCACAGACTAGACCCAGGGGTAGGCAAGCTCCCACAGACTAGACCCAGGGGGTAGGCAACCTCCCACAGACT
>NW_017306615.1:827826-842700 GCF_000935625.1 Nanorana parkeri | reverse complement strand
AAACGCCCCCAGACTAGGCCCAGGGGTAGGCAAGCTCCCACAGACTAGACCCAGGGGTAGGCAAGCTCCCACAGACTAGACCCAGGGGGTAGGCAACCTCCCACAGACTAGACCAGGGGGAAGGCAACCTCCCATAGACTAGACCAGGGGTAAGCAACCTCTTGCAATGCCTCCTGGGACTTGTAGTTCCATATTAGCTGGAGTTGCAAGGTTGCCTACCCCTGGGTTCAAGTAAAACAAAAACAAAAAAATCTCCAGACAATGCGTTGTTTTGTTACCGTTTTATTCGATGTACTCATACATATTGTGGCTACAGTAGTACATTTCAGCAAAAACAAACTGCTTCTTAGTAGACAGACAGACATACATGGGAGGGGGGAGGGGCTTCTCAGTAACAGGTTAATGACTCCTAATGACAAAGAACTCTCTAAAATATTTATAAGTCTTCCACATCTTAAAAATAAGAGACACAGGAGGAACATGGTGCAACAAATAAATACTTTCCTCGTAACATTAAAGTTCATCTACAATTAGTGTTCGCAATGTATAAAATATAAAATAATTTAAGATAAAATATACATGGTAGCGTGTTATGGGGACGGATTCTGAGATGGCAGCCTGGCAGCGCCAAGATGGGGATGAATTTACACTCCGGCCGGCCGTTATCCGAAAAATCTTACTTTAAAAACTAAATAGAGGGTTTGGGATTGTTCACACATCGATCGAATGATTCTTATTGGATACTCAGAATGTTAAAGGAACAGTACACTCAAAACCGATTTCCCGCCATTCAGGATCCTCCCACTAATTCTCTAGTCATGGATATTAATAGGCCTCCCACTAATTCTCTAGTCATGGATATTAATAGGCCACCCAGCGCCATCCTTTTGGGGAGTCCCGTGCTAAGAATTTTGACTGTAGAGTCACCAAAAAAAGATTTAAAGTACACCTGTGGGTGAAGTAAATCAAAGCCACCAGGTTGGAAATATGACCATTGCAAAAAAAAAAGATTCAAAAAGATTTAAAAGGGTCTATTTATAAAATCTTTCACCCGGCTATACCCTGTGCGAATGCCGTTCGCGCCACTAGATGGAGCCGAAGAGCATACAAAATTCCTTTGCCAATCGGCTCCATCTAGTGGTGGGAATGATGTGTGGCAGCTTTAGCTCAGTGTATGGCTGGGTGGAAGATTTATAAATGGACCCCTATAGTGTAACTATGTTGCAGAGAGATGGAGATCCATCTCCTGGCCCCCATGTGATCCCACTGTGCAGGTGCAAAAATCTTTATGAAGAAGCCAGCGAAGGGATGTAAATATTGCCGCGGAGCTTTGAGGGGGAAGGGTGGGCTAGTTCTGCCTAGGGAAGGGTGGAGACAGGGGAACAAGGAAACATGGTTTATATAAGTTAAAGATAAGCCTAACCCCGGGCAAGTTTTGGATTGGGGGTGGAGTTAAAATTCCTGCATGTCCCCTCACTTCCTGCCCCTGTGACACCCGTACAAGAAATGGGATGAGAGGAGACGAGCACAGATAGCAATAAAAACAATGTTAAAAATCCCAACCCTTCCCCAGTTTAGTAATTCTGTATTTTGGTTTCATGTCTATGCCCCCAGTGCTGAGATTTCCCATCACTTCCTGTCCCGAGAGCTAAAAAAAATGCATACGTTTCTTTTTAAAAGACTAAGGGACTGGCCTTTAAACCGTGTGCACAGCTGTTCGCCGTGGCGAACAAGATCTGCAACCCTATATGGCCACTAGATGGAGACGGTGAGCACAGACATTTCCTATGCTCCTCGGCTCCATCTAGTGGCCATTCTAAGCTGTGGATCTGGTTCTCATAGCTGTTCGCTGTGAGAACCTGTTACAAATCAACCCCCAAAGTCTTTCCTCTGAACCTTACTATGTCATATAGGTTACAATCTTTATAAATCAGACATTCCAATTAAAGGATATCCAGCCTGGACAGAATTTTCCCCATTCTTCTGTAAACAGAATGATTACAATGATTTGCTGAAGATTAAAAAAAAAAAAAAGAAGTGTCTGGCTTTTCTCTTTGTTACAATGTAACTCTATGTGTACCGGTGATTCAAGTTGCCAGACGAGAACGAATATCTCTATATGAACACACAATTATTTCCCTTTAGGATAAAAGTTACATAAACCCACATTCCAAGTACAGCAGTCGTATAATAATCACATCGTTACAGAATAATAAAGAACATTGGCGAAAATACTTCTGCATACAACCTTGTAGAAAGGTGGGCGTTGTTCATCAGCGACCAATCAGATTCTTGCCATCTCTTTTTTTTGGGGCAAATAAACCTTAATGAGAATCACAGACGAGACATGAAAATATTCCCGGTGGACACATTTGTATCGTCAGCGGTGTTTCTATTCCGCGCCGCTGAATATTCATCTACTCAAAAGGAATCTGTCACTATGCCCATTCAGGCCGACCCACCGATACTCATCTGTCACTTTGCCCATTCAGGGTGACCCACCGATACTCATCTGTCACTATGCCCATTCAGGGTGACCCACCGATACTCATCTGTCACTTTGCCCATTCAGGGTGACCCACTGATACTCATCTGTCACTTTGCCCATTCAGGGTGACCCACCGATCCTCATCTGTCACTTTGCCCATTCAGGGTGACCCACCGATACTCATCTGTCAATGCCCATTCAGGGTGACCCACCGATACTCATCTGTCACTTTGCCCATTCAGGGTGACCCACTGATACTCATCTGTCACTTTGCCCATTCAGGGTGACCCACCGATACTCATCTGTCACTATGCCCATTCAGGCCGACCCACCGATACTCATCTGTCACTATGCCCATTCAGGGTGACCCACCGATACTCATCTGTCACTATGCCTATTCAGGGTGACCCACCGATACTCATCTGTCACTATGCCCATTCAGGGTGACCCACCGATCCTCATCTGTCGCTTTGCCCATTCAGGCCGACCCACTGATACTCATCTGTCACTTTGCCCATTCAGGCCGACCCACCGATACTCATCTGTCACTTTGCCCATTCAAGATTGATCCACTGATACTCATCTATGCTGTGCTTCCCCAATGCTCTGGTCATGTGTCAGAGCCACGGTTCCTATGCATGGGTGCTTAAGACCCCACTGCATGCCTCTGTCTTTGGGAGTCATGCCTGTAACCGTCAGTCTTGCAATGCCTCCGTAGTTCCACAACAGCTGGAGTTGTCCACCCCTGGTCTAAACCAGGGGTGACCAACAAATGGCCTTTGGGTCACCTGCAGCCCTGTCAGCACTCAGCGTGTGGCCCGTTGTGTTCCAGATCTCTAATGAGGTCCGGAGAACAGCCTGCTGCATGTGGACTGACAACGGCAGGCTTTAGAGCTGGAACTGCAGGCTGCCATTGATAGCTGCGGTCCAGTATTAAGTATAGGACCTGATCAATGAGCTCCTGGGCTTCCACTACCGAGTGCTCCAAAGGAGCGCGGGCAGCAGGCAATGCGCCTACAATGTTGAACAAAGTTTCCTTGCTGTGTTTAAAAAACAAGTGAAATGACGTTACAAAACCTTAAAATGGAGGCGGGGCAGAGCTGTTGCAACTCTGTCCAGCAGGAGTAGATTGCTTTTATAGTGACCTATTGCTGACTACTGACCAGATACAGCACTCTCACACAATGAAAAAAATGTAAACAATGATATCAATCCATGTAATAAACTAGTGATAAGTGCCCAGGTTACCATGTGTTGCAGTAACAAACAGTAAGACATATGTTTTACCATGTGTTAATGCAACATATAGTTATTAAAAACTTTAACTATTGTTTATTTAGACTATATATTGTCTATTTGGATATGTCAGGGGCCACACAGGAGATCCCCTATATTCACTGAGTTGACCACCACTGATCTAAACCCTGTGTAAGCTCCAGTGCTGGAGCTTACACAGGGTTGGTGACCTGCTCCTCTCCCTCATGTCACCATGTTCAGGTCTGGGAACTGGCAATGTATACTGGGAGGAAGTGGAGAAGGTCATGTGTTCCTCGTTCCCCTAAGTAAAGGGAATTTCTGAGGTTTCCAATGCAGGAGCTTACACAGGGTTGGTGACCTGCTCCTCTCCCTCATGCCACCATGTTCAGGTCTGGGAACTGGCAATATATCCTGGAAGGAAGGGGAGGTCATGTGCTCCCCATACCCCTCAGTAAAGGTCATTTGCGAGGTTTCCAATGCTGGAGCTTACACAGGGAAGGGGACCTGCTCCTTTCCCTCATGCCACCATGTTTAGGTCTGGGAACTGGCAATGTATCCTGGAAGGAAGGGGAGAAGGTCATATGCTCCCATACCCTTAACTACAGGGGATTTCTGAGGTTTCCAATGCTGGAGCTTACAAAGGCTTGGTGACCTGCTCCACTCCCTCTGAATTTGGGCCTAAAGGGGAGAAGGTCATGTGCTCCCCATACCCCTCAGTACAGAGAATTTTTGAGGTTTCCAACAGAGCAGTACGGAAGAATAGCAAAGGTGAGTATCAGCATGCACGCACAAGGGAGGCTCAGTTTCAAGGGAACCTGTCAAGTTGGAAACCGTCTTCATATCTCAACTCTTACAGGATGTCTCCTCTTTAGGGCTGCAACAACTAATCGACATAATCGATTATAATCGATTATTGAAAAAGTTGTCAACTATTTCAATCATCGATTAAGCGATATCCCCTCTCTTATATGACCTCATTCCTGTTGGCTTCCCTTCTTAGATCTGCAAGTTTCTGAGCTGCATCAGATGGCTGTCCCTTGTGATGGTGCTTATCGGAAGAGTCGCTGCAAAAGTGCAAAGTCCGTCTACTTACACAGCGCAAGCTAAATATAAATGGTGGTTATTCTTCAAAACTGTTTGGCTGTAATGGGCAACGCCAACCTTCCTTATATATCCATCCACATAACAGGTCTTATATACATCCCTTGTCATTGCTATGACCAGGCTGCTTACATTCAGACAGTGCAGTGATTTCCCAAATTAAATAACAGCAAGTACAATCCATAGGCGCCAGTATCATGGACAATGCGTATCCCCCCCATAACGGTGTAAACCAGCACAGAAAAAATATGGCATCCAAAGGGTTAAGATGAGACCATTTAAATAATGGCTTCCATGTTTAATATATGCATGTTAAATTCATGTTAGTGTTTGCTTGAATGAATGTATATAGGTTCCCTGCATTGGGAGAGGGGATCGTGGGTGCAGTAAGGAATGCCCGATGAAATCAGCAGGTGTTGACAGTGGGGGGTTAAAAGGAGACCTCCACCCCAAACCAATAATGTTAAAAGGTCTGCCACTGACTAGTCTTGCTGCTGCCCCTTACCATGTAGAGGTGTGGGTAGTAAAGACTGACATGTAACGCTGCAGACTGGGCCAGTCACCAATTAGTCTTGTTGCCGCCCCTCGTCAGGATGTCATGCAGAGGTGTGAGCAATAAAGACCAGTGATGGACCGCTGCAGTCAGGGCCTGTGACCAACTGGTCTTGTTGCCGCACCTCGTGATGATGTCATGCATAGGTGTGCATAGTAAAGACCAGTGATGGACTGCTGCAGTCAGGGCCTGCCACCGACTGGTCTTCTTGCTGCCCCTCATCATGATCAAAAGGACCCTCCCACTGCAGGCCAGAAGAGAGAAGACTTGGGACCCAGCACGTCATGTGACCACTGATTCAGGTACATATATGGGCCATTTAGAATTGGGCAAGCCAATTAGCTAAAAGAAGTTGGAGGTATCCCTGGCCAGGGATTCTGCTTTAAAGTGACATTAAACCCTCAGATTTTTTAACATAAAACAATACTGTAATGTGCGCCTTACTGTAATCCATGGTAGTTTCCCTTCTCTTTGCTGCTCTTCCTTTTAAATCTGTATCTGTTCTCATGCTCTGCAGAACTTCTATTTTGCAGCAGACTGCCTTGTCTCAGGAATAGATACACGGTGTCTGTGTATAGGTTTGTATAGGCTTGTAACCTGAGCCAGCACTACAGGAAGAGGCCCTGAGCTGAAAAGGGAAGTTCTCCCCAAGCATGAGAAGACATGAGGATTTAAAAGGAAGAGCAGCAAAGAGAAGGGAAACAACCATGGATTACAGTAAGGCACACATTACACTATTGGTTTATGTTAAAAAATCGGAGGGTTTAATGTCACTTTAAGTCTGAATTGCTACTCTATCACCCCATCATAGTGATCTCCCTTTCCTGCTGCCTGTCGCTGCGCCATAAGTAAATTGGGGATGACTCCAATCAGCACAGCAGTGGAGGAAATGAAGGGAAATTGCTGCTAGGGGATCATCAAAGGACCCCCGAAGCACCCCGAGATAAAAACCAAACTTTGCATACAAGGTCACCTAATAACCCACCACCCAAAATTTGTTGTCCCGGGTGAAGGTCTCCTTTTTAAAAAAAATATTTTTTCTCTACTGTCTGCAGAAATGAACATAATATGGACAGGCGGTCGTTTTTTGTTTTTTTTAGTGTTCAACTTAATTAGCTGAGAGGTAAGAAAGATGTGCAAACATTGCAGTTCAGGTATACATTACGCCCTCTCTCTCTCTCTAAATATACATATGAAAAGAGACCTACCGTCTTAAGAGAGATGAGACATGCAGTGCTATTGCAGTTAGACTGGGAGGTGAAGATAGGGAACATTTACAAGAAGAGAAAATTAGGAATGTGCAGAGCGCCACCTAGAAGGACACTACCGCCAAATACTATGGAGCAGGCCTCAAGCCTAACGGCCCTTCTGTCCTCTAACCGCAAGAACTGGTCGCTCATCAGTGCAAGCCGTCAATCAAATCACGAGACCAATTGCTGATGACTTAGTTCTCTGCAGGAACCCGACACTGAGATAACGCGACAGACGAAGCAGCCATTTTGTGAGGTACATACCCCCTAACACTGGGTTCACACCTAGGCGTATTACGCATGCACGTCTGTCGCGCGACCGTCACGCGTTTTTTTTACCGCGATTCGCGGTAAAAAAATCGCGCGACCGTCGCGCGATTCCGAAGGCTACTTGGCTGTATCCCAATGGAAAACGCCCTCCAAAACGGCCCAAAGAAGTACATGTACTTGTTTGGGCGTCAGCCGTTTTGTAGGGCGTTCAGACGGGCGGAAATACGGAAAGGTGTGAACCATACCCATAGAAAACAATGGGATTTTCATGGTTGTACGTTTTGTAGAGCGTTCATAGAGCGTTGAACGCCCGACAAAACGGAAAGGTGTGAACGGGGCCTAAAGCTTTGGGAACTAGTGACATCTCTGGAGCCTAAATGGGATTATGAAATAAGGGGGTGTGAAAATACATTGAGGCACAGGATGCAGTAACCCAAAACAACCAATCAGAATTTAGATTGCTGCAGTCACATCAGTGAAAGATCAATTTGGATTGGATGCCGTGGATGTTTAATTAGCTCATTATTCGCCGTTTTATCTCAGCATACATACACCCTCATCAACGTGCTAATGACTTTTTAAGCTAACCCTTCTGTTTTCTATTACATACCTTGCTGTAGACCCAGTGATGTCATCACTGGGTCCCTGTGCCATCTCTATCCAATGCAGGCAGATCATAGCTGGTGGGAGGGGCTAGCAGGGTGCGGTACATAGCTTCCTGATAACATTACACCACCCTTTCTCAGCACTCCTCTCGGGAGCCCTCAGCCCTGATCCAAGCAGTGGGCTGGTTCTTGGGAGGAGTTATGCAAATAACAAAATGCCTTGATGGGTGGGTGTCAGTCTGGAGGAGTGGGCGTTCCTTGGCTTCATTTGCATGGTAACGCCCACATGTCATGCTGAGCCTCCATGACTGAAAGAACCGAAGTCCAATTAATGAAAGGGGCGGGGCCAGGGACAGTTAGGCTGGGGAGGAAAGCGATAGAAGATGCTGGATGTCCTTCAGCCAGGAAACGAGGCGGGCTCCGATGGGTGGGTGTCAGTCTGGAGGAGTGGGTGTTCCTAGGCGGGTTGTATTTGCATGCAGGTTGCCCTTGCTAACACCTACCAAATTTGCTCCACCTTCCGCCCTTTGCGATGCTGCCGCAGTCAAGGTGTGGGGAGGATTGTAAGGTGGGACTCTGCCGTGAAGGGGGTAGAGAGGACCCTGATGTGCTCCTGAGATAAAGGGGGATCCTGATGTAGGAAGACGGACTCTTGATGTACAGGAGAAACTCTGGGGGGAAATCTAATGTAAAAGGGGGGGCTTTGATGTGAAAGGGGGACTTCCGATTGGTAGGGGGCTCCTGATGTGAAGGTGGTGGTGGGAGGTGTTCTGATATGGTGTGAAGTTTGGGGCATCTGATGATGTGAGAGGACGGACTCTTGATGTACAGGAGGAACTCTGGGTGGGGAGGGGGGAACTCTGATGTAAAAGGTGGGCTGGTGATGTGGAGGGGGGAGGGAGGGGGGTAGTTTTCTGATATGGTGTGAAATTGGGGGCATCTGATGTGAAAAGGGAGGGAGACTCTGATGTGAAGGGGCGAACCTCACATCATTTTTTTGTGCAAGGCCCCCTCTAAACATCCATACCAAATCCCAATCTAGAATAGGGGTCTGGTATAGATTTTGGGGATCATACATAATTTTTACATTTTAGAACAAATCGACAATTGAGATTTTGCATACTTTTAAAGGGTGCCGTGACTGAGAAATGGTTGGGAAATGCTGGTTTGGCTCATGTAGCTGCTGCCTATATAGTATTCGTGCCCTATTACTAGTTCCCAACAAACAGAAAATCTGCACTCATCATCTCACAAGATGGCTGCCTCACTCAGCGGTAGTCCCTTGTGAACCCATAGGCTGCATTCTATAAACAGTGAACATGGCTTCCACAGAGGAACTGATGGCCCCAGTTTAAGTTTGCGCGGCTAAAGGACAGATCGGGGCGTCTGAGTGCGGCGGTGGGTGGGGAGTGCAATGAGCGCTATACAGAAGTGACATTATTTACAATGCAAATAGCGTATCGTCGGCCCGTTCCTGCTTCTTTCGGTTGGCCGGGATGGCCGGCATGACGGGCTCTGTGCTGGGAGGGGATGGGAGATCTGGTAACCTTTCGACTGCCTTGGCCCGCTCTTCTAGGAACTTATCAAATTCTGAAAAGAAAATTGTACATTAGTCTCAATTTGGTTTTATATCAAAAAGAGAATTAAACAGGATAAAAGGGGGTGGAGGAGGGGTAAAATTAATATTTTGCCCAGGACAGGTCCACTTTATAGGTAACATATCTTTTGCTTAGGACAGGTCCACTATAAAAGGTAACCCATCCCTTGCCCAGGACAGGTCCACTTTACAGGTAACCTAACTTTTGCACAGGACAGGTCTACTTTAATGGTAACCGATCCTTTGCCCAGGTCAGGCCCACTTTAAAGGAAATCCATCCCTTGCCCAGGACAGGTCCATTTTAAAAGGTAATCCATCCCTTACCCAGGATGGGTCCACTTTAATGGTAACCGATCCTTTGCCCAGGACAGGTCCACTTTAAAGGTAGCCTATCTTTTGCCCACGACAGGTCCACTTTAAAGGTAAGCTATCCCTTGCCCAGGACAGGTTCATCTTAAAGGTAACCTATCTTTTGCCCAGGAAAGGTCCACTTTAACCTTTTCAGTACCGATGACACGCTTTATAGTCCGAGTTTCAAACTGTCCAAAAACAGCAGTTCCACCATGTGCAAGTATGCTTTACCCAGAAGGCCTTTCTGCTTTTACACCTTATTAGCTCCCCTTCTTCCCTACCTTCACTTGTCACTCCTTCCTCCAGCTCTTCCCCTTTCTAGAAATAAAAAAGAAGAGAAGCACAATTAGTCCGTCAAAATATGGCCAAAAGACAATTTTAAAGGAATTAGAACGATTACATAGAATGGAGCGATGTACCAAAGCCTGCAATGACATCACCCCAGTGATGTCATTAGGTGCTACAGATCTGACTCAAAATGGCCGACTCCAATCTGTGTAGGTGTCCAGTCACCGATAAGAGCTTATTTTTCTTGGGAATCTGTCATTTTGCTCATTCAGGGAAAAGTGACATGTTCTCTTGAAGGACACCGCCTCACCCACTGACACCTTTACCGCTCTCCACTGATCTGTCCATCTGTCGGGAACGCACAGAAATACTTGGTGCTTCTCGGCATGGGGGAGCATGTGACCTTAGCTCTTTATTACTAGGATGCATTGCTTGGGCCTTATCGGCCAATTGCTAGGCCCGGACACCGTCACATGAGGGAGGGGAGGTGGTCTTTAACCCTGTGTAAGCTCTGACAATGACCACCATGGAGCTTACACAGGGATTAGATGCGGGGCCAATGGAGCGGTGCAGATGAGTATCACTGGGTAGGTGGGTGAACTTCCAAGAGAACCTGTCACTTTTTCTGAATGGGTAAATCGGCAGATTATACAAATCATACGGAACTAATTCCAGGTTCATTAAACTGAAGAGACTCTTCGACTTGGTTTGATGAACCTGGAAGTATTCAGCGGATTTATACAGAACGTTCAATTGGGCTTCCCATTCAAAACAAAGTGACAGTTGGGCTTTAAGCTAAAGGAGGCCTAGAAATGGCAGTTGGCAGCATCCTTTCATGGGACGACTGAACAGGAAGTCGGTACAGAGTGGAAGTTAAAAATCTTTCGATACTGTGCTGACTTCCTGTTCAGTCATCCCATGAAAGGATGCTGCCAACTGCCATTTCTAGGCCTTCTAAAGCCCAACTGTCGCTTTGTTCTGAAGTTACAGGTTCCCTTAATAACAGGTACACAAGTAAACGTTTCAGGAACCAATCAGAACCGATTCCAGGTTCATTAAGCCGAAGACACTTTTCTACCCAGCTCGATGGACCTAGAAAGTTCTGTTGGCAGCATCCTTGTATAGAACGACTGAACAGGAAGTCAGCGCAGAGCGAGATGCAAAATTCTCCAACACTGCTATGACTTCCTGTTTAGTCACCCCCATAACAGGATGCTGCCATTTCTAAGCCGTCCTTTAGCTTAGAGCCCAGCTGACGTTTAGATTAAAATCACCAGAAGTGGGGTCACCAGAAGCTTAGGAGTTCCTGTCTTGTCAAATGTCTGAGCCAGTGGTGGGGAACTCCGGCCCTCCAGCTGTTGTGGAACCCATGAGGCATTGCAAGACTCTGACAGCCACAGGCAGAGGCACTTTGGGATTTGTAGTTAAAGCACAGCTGGAGGGCCGGAGTTGCCCACCTCTGGCCTAAGGCCTCATTCACACACAACGCAAGCAAAATGGTATATTGCGTATATACGAGCGTATATGCGCATATATATGCGCGTATATACAAGCGTCTATGCACGTATATGCATATATGCGTGCACTATATGCAATCCCAGAATGCATCACTCGTAATGGAATTTTAATGTGGTGTACGCGCGTAAACACGCGTATGTGCGCGTAAATACGCAGAGATACGCTGCCCGGACGCATCTCTGTTCCATTCTGTTTTTGCGCATATATACGGCTCCATACGCGGCTGTGTGTATGGAGCCATTTATTTGCATATGTTACAATACGTACGTACGCGTGTATATGCGTAAATGCGCGGCAGTGTGAATGAGGCCTAAGCCTTTGCACAGTCAACCAGCTCAAGAGTGCACATAACTGTATCAAACAACAGACAGACAGTTTGTGTTATTTTTCTCATCTCCAGGCTGTGTTAATTGACACATGAAGGAGCTGGGAGACAGGTGGAGGAACAACAACTCTCAGACTTCAGGAGACCTCTGACTTCTGGTTCTGCGAAGCTGAAAAGCAAACAAATCTAACCACGGGGGCAAATGTAAATATTTCAGAAGTCATCCTGTACTAATAAAACCACATAAGACAGAAGGTTAGGATGCTGCACAGAGCCAATTGTGATGGCTTCTATTTAGCCAAGGTGCTCAATCCGTAGGTCGGCTATGACAGACTTTTGACCAATCAGATGAGTTTGATTTGTGTTCTCCTGGGAGTCACAAAACAGAGTGAGGTTTGTGGATTCCAGAAAAGCAGAACACTGACCCCCTAACATTGGCCATACACGTAGCAATTCAATCTCCATTTCATTGTGATCTTCCATTGAAAAAAAGAAGTCAGTCAATGACTAAGCCACAATTTTCACTATAATTGGGCAATCCAGTTGAAGGAACCCGAACCGATTGGAGGAAAATGTTATTGTTTCTATCTAGGGATGCACCGAAATTGGTACTATGGGCAAAATGCCGATAATACAAAAATGGATGAAAATGTGCTGCATTCCGCAGCTTCTCTCCCCTCCGCAGGGTGCTGGCTACAAGCTTCAGTCTGTGTCCACTTCAATCTCCGCTGCTCTCCCCCACCCGTGTCGGCAGAGGCAGCGGGGATCAGAGGAGACACAAAGCCGATCCAGCTGCCAGACCCTCCAGGTAAGAGAAAAGCTGTCAGAAGGCGGAGCGGTGCGGGGAGGAGAGAGGTTGTCAGCAGGCTGAGTGGGGCAGTGCAGGAGGAGAGCTCGGCTCCTGTGACAGGCAGGACGTCAGGATGGAGAGCGGAGCACAAACACTCAGCGATCAGTACTTTGTAAATAACTGAGGACATACGGTAGTAAGTTTACGATGTCCCCAGTTATGAATAAACAGGAAGTTCTCTACATCACTCCCTGTTCATTCACGATTGGGGACATAGTAACTTATACTATCTCTTTATGAATGGACAAGAGCATTCAATATAGAAGCTTCCTGTTCATTCATAAGAGAGGCTGCAGAAAGAGAGATTTAGACCAAATGTTTCCCCAAAGCCCCTAACAGTAAAGTTAAAAAATAAAATGTAACATTTTTAAAAAGGTTAGGGAGAAAAAAAAAAGTCCTCTTCAGTTTCGGCCTGACAAATTTATTCATTTCGGTTTCGGTCTAAAAATGTCATTTCGTTGCCTCCCTATCACATTGCTTAAAGGGGTTCCTGTTTCCGTTTCAATTTCTATACAATTGCAAATATTCTGTTATTCTATTGCAGCCCATGAAATCGGTCTATCAGCTTTGTGAAGAGTAGGTTGCCTTCATTCCTCTGCTCATGTCTGATCATATCGGCAAAAAGAGGCAGGTTGGTGTAAAGTCCAATTGAATTCTCAGTTTAAAAATATCAACTAAATACATTCCAGATGCATCAAGACAAAAAAGTCTTACAGTTGATTTTTTTTATAGAAGCAGCGGTCTCTCTGCATAAGTCTTAACTCCCCCTCCCACCCCCCTTCCCCCTTCCCAATACACAGAACTAGAGCTCTGCAATAAGCACAGCATATGCCCCCTGATAATTATAAATCTCTGGCTCTAACCCAGCAGGAGACCTCCGCAGAGAGACAACGGCAGAGATCATATGTTTTGCTGATTGCAAAGCTATAGGTCTGACTCGGCAGGGGGCACGTGGGTGCTCTGCAGAGAGACCACTGCTTCCACACACAGAGCAAGGCTCTTCCTCTGCATCATCCCGGGAGGGGGGACAGGCTTTTCTACTCCGGCTTTAGCTGCTTTATGAATAAAGCATACTGTAAGAGTCTGAACACCTTCTCATGGAACAGCAATGTCACAGCTAGGGCCCTCCATTCTGCAGAGATTGTGAGTTCTGCTGATTGCACAGCTAAAAGATATAGATGTAGAGCACCCAAACACCCTCTGACTCCACAGGGGGTGTGTGGGTGCTCTACATAGAGACCGCTGCTTCCGCAGAGACAGCAAAGCTCCTTCTCTGCAGTATGCTGGCAGGGTGTAAACATGTCTGCTTTGCCAGTGGCTGTCTTCTAAAAATAGGAACTGCAACACTGCACACCTTTTGTTTTGAAGTAGCTGGAATGTACTAAGCTAGGGGTGGCCAAACTACGGCCCTCCAGCTGCGGTGAAATTACAAATCAGATGATGCATCTGTCTATGGAAATCAGTGCCTGTGGCTGTTAGAATCTTGCAATGCCTCATGTGATTTGTAGTTCCACAATAGCTGGAGGGCCGGAGTTTGCCCACCCCTGACCTAAATGGAATTTGGACTTTAAAGGAGAACTATGAGGTGAGTGCTTTTCACTCACCTCATAGTTCTAGCCGACCTGTGACAATGAGACTGTCACAGGTCGGCTCAGTAGATCGGGAGGTGAGGGAACACATACCGGCGTTCGCTCACCTCTCAATCCTGTCACGGCTCTCTGCCGTGACAGGGGAGGGGCCGGATTCCCCCCTCCGATCCACCAGCGCTGACTGGCGGAGCGGATGGGGGAGGGGGCGGGTACAGCTGGCTCTGCCTCTAGATAGGCAGAGCCAGCTGTCAGTCACGCAGCTGGGCGGATCCCGGCATAATTGTCGGGATCCGCTTCAGCTGCGGCGTCTCAGTATACCGCGAGCTACAGTTCACGGTATACTGAGCCTAGGGTGACACGAGGACGCTAGTTTGTGTCCTCCCATTACCCTAAGGAGAACTATGGGGAAAAGCCCTGACCCCATAGTTCTCTTTTAAATTGCTACGTGTATGACCTGCCTAGGGCATAAAAGTTGGTTGAGCACCTTTGCTTTATATAGAACGATCAAAGCATTAAAACATACACTAAGAAGACACATCCTTACCTGAAAATGAACACACACACATAGAAACATATTAAGAGATTCTACACCTAAGGACAGTGGGAATTAATACAGAAAGGGAAGTCTGGAAGAAAATATTGCTACTTAAAGAGATTATAAAACGATGACTTGAGCACACAGCGGATCTAGAAGACACCATAGAGCAGAGTAGAATCTCACCACGTCTGTACCGAGCCATTCCTCTAGGTCATCCATGTCCGAGGCCTGTGCCACGGGAATCTACGGAAAGGGCGCAGCCAAAACACATCCGCATGCATGAGGCGTGGCGGG
>NW_017306615.1:822213-827811 GCF_000935625.1 Nanorana parkeri | reverse complement strand
GGGATGCAAAAAAAAAAGTGAAAATGTAAAATGTGCCGGGGTTAAAAACAAAACATATGAATGAAAATGAAATTATAAAGAGGCGGTAAGGGGTTAACAGCATGGTAATGTCAAATGAACAATGATGGAAAAAAGTAATGGACGCCGGAGTGGTAAATGAACCAAGAGGTGAGCAAACATGGCGCCCGTGTTATAATGGGCAGGTTAGAAACACACGTTAGGGAAAGATGGCTCCCTTCTGATTTACTGTTCGCTGGTGAGAGACATGAGGGAGCCCAGACAATGGACGAACTATTATCTGTTTACAGCCAATGGGATCCTGCTAATAGGATTCTGCCAATGGATCCTGCCAATGGGACGCTGCCAATGGGGTGCTGCCAATGGGGTGCTGCTAACAGGCTCCTGCTAATGGGATCCTGCCAATGGTTCTAAGGCAGTGGTAGTCAGTGTGCTAGATATAGGGGGGGGTTCATCTGCAGCCCCCCAGCATCTTGGGGTTAAGGGGAGGGGCACACATAATATGCAGTAGACGTAATCATATAGAAGATAGTCCCAGACTGTAGCATATTGCTGGAGATGTTCAGGGACATCATGACAGCCCCCTACTAATCAAGGGTCCCGCTATTGGCTGCTGGGGCCCAAGGGCCACACAATAAGTACTAAAGGGGTGCATGAGCCACTTGGGATAAGAGTCACACAGTCAGTCCTGGCCCACACGGCAAAGGTTCCCAGGACAACTCAATAGGACAAGCTGCAGAAGAAATGCAGCGCAACGTAAAGCAGGTCAAACGCGACCTCTGAACTGCCTTGCATCTGCACAATATAGGTCAATGGGAGTTTGCTGACCTGCGTTTGACCTGCATCAAGGGGTAGAACCCATCAGTGGCATCACAAGGTGGGTGTAGAGGGTGTGGCCGGCACCGGGTGACACCATCAGAGAAAGGAGGGGACCCAGCAGCATACATTATCCTGCCCGGTGAATGTCCTCTCCTCTCTTTGCCAAGATGGCCGCCGGCAGTGAACTGCACGTGACGAGATTATGCACATGCGTAATGACATCACATGTATACGTAATGACATGCGCACAGGGCGACACCCGGCCTGGTGATGTCGCTGGAACCGATTAGGCATCTGTATCCTTGTGGCAGATTTTCCCTCACTTCCTGTCTGGTCAGCTGAAGCCAAAACTATATTTTTAGGTTTTTTTTGTCAGGTTTCTATTGCTGTCTGTGTCCCCGTTTGGGAGATGCACCCACTCTATTTGTTCTGGGGGCTGTTATCACTGAAAGTGAAAGAAGATTCCACCAGAATCGGACAGGAAGTGAAGGGAAATCTCCCCATTGGGACTCAGTTGGCGCCAAAAATCTGACAGGGGTTATGACCCTCCTTACTTTATCCAAAACTGGAAAAAAAGTTTTGACTTCAGTTTTAGGGAGCCAAATGTCAGCACCAACAGCATCAAGTAGGCCGGCCATAATGTCCAGTGATTTAAAACCAATGCGGATCTGCTGAAGGCTCTAACTGAACTTTGCTCTGCGCCCTCAGATATATGGGAGGCCTAAATGTGAAAAGAAAAAGCCAGAGCGGTCGCCAAGGGAACCCTGCTGGTCCTAAATTCTGCCCTGGTAACAAAGGCCTCTTAAGGTAACGAGGCCTCTGGTATCCATAGCAACCAGATTAGCCCTTCTGTTTTCTAACCTGCCCTGGAAAAATGACGACAGGAATCTGACAAATTGCTGGACGCAGGACAGACGTTTGGCATCAGACACTTTGGTAAAAGAGGTCGAAACAAATGTAGATTTTGTTTTTTTTTTAAAAGCTGAACTCCGTAATATACAAATATTGTCCTCGTGCAAGAGTCATGTGTGTATTGTTCTTGGTGAGCTTTGTGTATTCCTTCCAGATCTGTGTAGTTATCCAGTGTTACACTTGGAGCTTCCTGTAATAAAGACCGGTCACTGCTACAATCTCTGCTTGTGCAGGATGACTCCGCCCCCTCCTGTAAAAAAAGACTGGCCACTGCTGTTCTCTCTCCTTGTGCAGGGTGACTGGTCTTGTCCACGCCCTCTCCTGTAATAAAGACTGCTCGCTGCTGCTCTCTCTCCTTGTGCAGGGTGACTGGTCTTGTCCACGCCCTCTCCTGTAATAAAGACTGCTCGCTGCTGCTCTCTCTCCTTGTGCATGATGAAAACGTTTGCTTGCGAGTACATCTATCCCTTGTTTTATTTATCCTAATAAACTATTTTACACACGGAGGTGGCGCTCTGTTCCCTTTTGTTTTCTAAGATGATTCTGATGAAGGCGGCTTGCCCCAGAAACGAGTCCATCTTGGCTGACTGCGGCCGGTGGGTGGTGATGTGACCGGAGGCAACCGTGTTATAGTCGGGGTGATACCATGTTGGGTTAACAGACAGTGTGGCCTCCCGTTTGTTGTTACAGCCTGATGGAAACGTTTGCTTGCGAGTACATCTATCGCTTGTTTTATTTATCCTAATAAACGATTTTACACACGGAGGTGGCGCTCTGTTCCCTTTGGTTTCCTTGTGCAGGGTGACTGGTCTGGTCTCTGCCCCCTCCTGTAATAAAGGTCTTGTGTCCACCCCTCTCCTGTAGTTTTCTGCAGGCAGCCTGTAGTTGATGGGGATACAGCTCTGCTCTCTGCACAGGCTATGTACAGCCCAGTGATGATGTCACTGCGACTCTACCAGGTAATATCTGGGTTCCCAAAGACATTTGGTGCACAAGAAAAGAGAATTTATATCCTTTGAGGCTTTATATTCATTTATTGCCCGGAGTTCGGCTTTAAAAAATCCCCAACTCTATCCAAAATTAACAGATTTGGCTGGAGTGGGGCAGTGTTAAAACCACCATGTTTTTTTTTGCTGTCTGTGACACCACAGGGGGCGGGGGAGATCTACCCTCACTTCCTGTGTGTCTACCACACAGGAAACAAGGTCAATATTTTAATTGATAATTGAAACTTTAATTGAGACGCTTGTTTGCAATAATTTGTTAATTTAGCAAATGCAAATGGTTACGTGTACGGCCACCTAAATGTTGTAATTGCTGTACATGTCCCAAGCTGGGAGCTTGATAGTTCAGTGTCAGGGACTGCACTGTGCAGAGGTGCCTCAATGTGGCAGGGTGGCCATACATTGGGCGGAATTTACCAAAACTGGAGCATACAGAATCTGGAGCAGTGGCCCGTGGCAACCAATCAGCTTCTAGTTTGTTCAGTTAAGGTTTTAAAGTGAAAGACAGAAGCTGATTGGTTGCCATGCACATTTGCTCCAGACTGTGGCATCCCTTCATTGAGGGGAATTTATCAAAACTGGAGCAGGCAGAATCTGGAGCGGTTACCCATGACAACCAATCAACATCCATCTTTCATTTTTAAAGATCAGCTGGAAAAAACTGAACTGACTGGTTGCCATGGGCAATCGCTCCAGATAAATTCCCCTAATCAAAAGATTAGAAAAGATTTCAAATTGTTCTTTTTTGCGCTGACTGTGCTGGAGAATTTTGACGGCTGACAGGTAGCGGGGTGGAGTCGTAGGCGTGCTGAGCCTGTCATACCAGTGCAGCGCATTTTACAAGGCCCCAATAAACTTCACACGTGTCGGGGACTTTGGACCGGTCAGAAGGATCATGCAGCTCCCAGCCGTGTAAACAGGAGCCGCGTCACCGGGGAATTTGAACTTGTACACAGACAAGGGATGTAATCGGTTTTCCATTGCTTCCTGTGATAGCGTGGCTGCTGCCGATGGCAGGATAAGGACAGCAGAGGACCGGACGGACTCTGCCCTCCGTTAAAGTGACTCAAAAAGTGACTTCAGTGCTATTTTATAGGGCAATGTTAATTGTGGCAATGCAGTGCCTTGAAAAATGTACCTTCTTGTGCCTAGGCACTCCTGTGCTACAGCCACATAGTGAGATCTCAGGTGCTGCTGCCTCTGACCAGTGCAGGGACAAGGTTCTTTAGCACCAAAGGCAAAAAAGTGTGCCCCACTCCATGATTTGTCAACTACTGGATAGGCTGGATAGGTTGTAAGTCTTGCCCTTTTTGCCCTCCCTCACTCCCCCCTCAGGCTGTCACCTCCTATACCGGCCCCTCAGCCCTGCCTCTGACTTAGTATTCAAGAAGCGGTGCTTCTTGAATACTAATCTCATTCCCATTCCAAATCTCAAGAGATTTGGAATGAGATGTGGTGATGTCACTTTTGTGCTGCTCACTGTCCTCCTTGATGGAGGCTCTGACATAAGGAAGCAAAGCTCTGCCTCCATCAAGATGGCCGCCTCCAATACAAGGACACAGTGCAGAACAAGGCATGGTGAGTCAGCATTAGGGAAATGATCAGCTGCTGAGAGACCACAGACACCAGTGAGATATTCCCTCACTTCCCAATCTGACACCAATCAATGGACAGGAAATAGGGAGATATTGCTTCACTTCCCAATCTGACACCAATCAATGGACAGGAAATAGGGAGATATTGCCTCACTTCCCAAACGGACACCAATCAATGGACAGGAGATAGGGAGATATTGCCTCACTTCCCAAACGGACACCAATCAATGGACAGGAAATAGGGAGATATTGCCTCACTTCCCAAACGGACACCAATCAATGGACAGGAAATAGGGTAGTATTCCCTCCTGTCCTGTTCTGATGCCAATCAATAGACAGGAAATAGGGAGATACTGCCTCACTTCTCATTCTGACATCCATCAATGGACAGGAAATCAGGAGATATTCCCTCATGTCCTGTTCTGACATCCATCAATAGACAGGAAATAGGGAGCTACTCCATCACTTCCCATTCTGACATCCATCAATAGGCAGGAAATAGGGAGCTTTCCCCTCACTTCCCATTCTGACACCCAGAACGGGAACCCTTGGCTGGACTTTAAAAGAAAAGTTCCTACTTCTACATGTATGTGGTGACACCACTAATCCATACGATAGAGAGATTTCCCCCTAAAAGGTCAGAAGACATTGCACGTTTACAAGTAACCTATCGCCACCTAGTGTCTAATGATAGGTACTGCATGTAAATGACTGCATCAGATCTAGCTGACTACAGGCACGTTTCCCTCTATTTTACTGATCACTAACCATTTTACATACAAACAAAGTGCTTTGAGAAGTTCTTTAGACCCAAGTAAAGCCTTATCAGAAGGAAATCATCCTCCTTGGGAACAGGGCCCAGCACAAAATAAGTGATATTATGATATATTATGATAATGGTGATATTATGTGTTAAGACCCAGAGATCTAGTCTATTACACCCCTACTTGCTGTCAATGGAATGATGCTTTGCCAACACAAGTAAATCCTTTACTGCCACCTGGAGGCTGACAGCAGGTACTGCACCCCAATTATTCCAGCGCACTAACCCATATCAAGCAATGAAGTATGACCATCATCAGTAGCCATGTTATTTTTTTTCATGTGTGCCAGCTTTTCTACAGAAAGGTTATAGTGTAAAAATGTATTAGTGGACAGCACAGACAGACAACGGGCTGTTTGCATTCCTGACACTGTCTGCCTATGTTATTGGTCAGTAAAATGCCAGGAACAATGGAAGAGTCAGGTGG
>NW_017306615.1:810922-821934 GCF_000935625.1 Nanorana parkeri | reverse complement strand
GGGGGGGGCAGGGACTAGGCTCATGGTATACTGCTCACCATTCCTTGTGTAATGAGCCACTGGTCTATGGGCTCCAAGGTTGAGCTGCCAGCTCTCCCTCTCCTCTGGATGAAACCCAGACCGTTCAGAGCACAGAGAAGGAAAGGGACAGCAGAGAAACAGAGAAACATTAAAAACAATAAATTGCTTTACCTTGTGGCAGGAAGCCTCTAGAAGCAAGCACTCCTAAAAGAACTACAACTCTCAGTATGCCCAACCAGCTATGAGGCCCTATTGCTACAAGCCTGGATTGTAATACCGGTATCAAGATATAAGTTCACAGCTCCTGGGTTCCCAACTCCTCCCAGAACACCCATTCATTATGCTCTGCTTTGTTTCCAGCTCCTCCCAGTGCACCCATTCATTATGCTCTGCTTCTGGGTTTCTAGCTCCTCCCAGTGCACCCATTTATTATGCTCTGCTTCTGGGTTCCCAGCTCCTCCCATTCATTATGTGCTGCTTCTGGGTTCCCAGCTCCTCCCAGTGCACCCATTCATTATGCCCCGCTTCTGGGTTCCCAGCTCCTCCCATTCATTATGATCTGCTTCTGGGTTCCCAACTTATTATATATTATAGACAGAGTAAGGTGTTTGCAAGGTCTCTGTGAGACTTTGCTTACTGTGATGTACTGGGTGGCGTCCTCTACAGCTGGCCATACGGCTCAAACATCAGCTGACTTCTGCAGAATCAGATGAAATTCAAGCTGTGGGTAGCCCTGTCGGCACCACCCAGTTTGACAAAAGTCGCTTTGAATCAACTTTTTTTTTTAAGGAACCAGGTGGAAAATCATCTGCCGAACAGCGCCTGTATCCAATCAGACAGACACTGTTCAGGTATTCAGCAGCCGAGGGTGCAAAGGCTGCTGAATGCTATAGCCTGCAGCGGGGATGCACGGATAGGGCAATCTAATGATTTTTAATGTTTAACCCCCGAAATCTAACAGTATATGGCTAGCATTACTCAGCCAGAATGGTAACTCTCCAGCATCCACCCAACACAGAATGATCAGTCTTGGTAGCCCAGAGCAAACCAGCAATCAGCTGAAGATATAGAATTATCAATAGTACACAGTGAATACAGCATGGCCTGAGAGATCAGAGTACACTGTCACACCGGCCTCATTATCACAGAACACATGAATCATAGACGGTGGATTTTGTACTATGGGGAGTATTTGCATGAGTAACACTTTCACTTTGCTGTAAACATTTGTAATGAATAGGAAGTGTCAAAAAGGTGCCACTTAGTGGTGACGAGCAGTACTGCAGGCCTTAGGGCCCGTTCACACATACAGCGGTGACCTGCCTTTTTCTGCACTGGATCAAAGCAGGTCACTGCTTGGACACATAGAAAACCATTGTTTCCTATGTGCCCTGTTCAAACTACAAAGCTGGTGTGAGGCGCGGTGCACTTTTCTGCAGCATAACGGATGGCACAGGAGGTCACCGCGCTGCTGTGCTGAGAACTTGAATTAGCCGCATAGTAAAATGCTTAATTTTACCATGGAGCAAATGTGAACGAGCCCTCATCCATTTCCCATCATCAGACGTGTTGGAGCAGGCAAGTCAAACTGAGCTGAAGGAACAGGGCTACTTACCCCTCCTGTGTTCTGCTGCCGGACATCCAGAGCCGACGCCAGCCCTCCGAGAGCTTGAGGGTCTTCGTACGTAACACTGCCACAGAGAGAGAAAAAAAAAATTGGAGGAGTCCATAAAAACTCTACAAGTCACAGTCTATAACAGAGGTGTATAACAGGGTCTCTAACAACTCCGGCCATCCAGCTGTTGTGGAACTACACGTCCCATGAGGCACTGCAAGACTGACAGTTACCGGCATGACTCCCAGAGGCATGTTGGGGTTTGTAGTTAAAGCACAGCTGAAGGGCCAGAGCTACCCAACCCTGGCCTACCATTATGGGTCAGACTGAAGCTAATAACTTGATCCTATTGGATACAAATGGTTTCCTCATTATATACCCAATGATTATAACGGAGGGGGCTTTGACCCGTTATAGAAGGAAGACTTTATTGGGGTTGTTTTTTAGCTCTCTTTTGAATGCGTCTTTTAATTCTACAGGAGCTCGTACATACGCATACACATGCAGAATCAAATACATACATGCAATGGGTTGAACTTGATGGACCTGTGTCTTTATTCAACCACAAATACTGTGTAACTATGTAATAGTCTTGTTGTGCGTTTGTGTATTGTGTATTTGTATGAAGCCAAATAACGTACAGACACACCTCACTTAACGACAGAGTTCCGTTCCGTGAACTGGTCACTAAGTGAGGAATAGAGCTAATCAGCTCTACTATACAGTGTATGACTTAGGTTTGCATACTGCAAATACCAATGTACAGTTCGGTAGTAAATACTGGCTGACCAACAGCGGGAACAAGACAGACTGAGAAAGGATGATGTGAGATGAGCTTGGCCCAAGTTCTCCTGTAGTGTACAATACCATCTGGTCAGAGGGCTGGTTTTAAGTCCAAACGGTCGCTAAACAGGTAGGTTGTTAAGTGAGGAGAAGCTGTATTTAAAGCCCAACACCAACCAATTTTCTTTTGGGAAGACTAAACATCTCTGTACATTTTTTTTTTGTTTGTTTACGACCCCTTTGGGAAAATGTCATCCCATTTCCTGTCCATGTCAGAGCAGGACAATAATAAAATAAATAAATCAGGGGAGAGGTTTTCGCTGGGATAGGAAGACACAGACAGTAAAAATAACCAGAGAGAAGATGTAACCCTTCTCCATGTTGCTGATGAGTTTTGTTGCCGTCCGTGTCCCCGAGACCACTCAAAATATTGCAGTCACACATGTTCCCGGGTAAGACCTGAATGAATGGGGTGCCGTAGTAACTGCCAGCAGGTTGACTCGTATTTGGAAGTGTGCATAGAAATTGCTAGACTCGTGTGGGTATTATTCTCTTGGTGTTTCTCATCCAACAGTAGCTATGTAATGTGAATGTGTGTGATTTGGCTAATGGGTAGGCAGCCTCCACAATCCAAAAGACCTCCACAGTATCCTTGGCTCCAAAGTGAACACAATAGATATAGGTATTGAAGCGCCGCACCATTTAAAATCAAACAGATAAAACGTTCTTCTATTAGGTTCAGGGTCAATGAGAGGAAAGAAAAATATAATTTAAAGGAAAGAAGGTCAGAGAGGAAAAAAAAACACGCTTACTTTTTCCGCTGATCAGCCAGGGAGTTGGTTCTCGTCTGTGCAAACATATCAAAGTCATCCCTTGGATTGGTGGCTGGGACGGGATTGGTGGCTGGGAGGGTACTAAGTGTAGAGGTCACGGTATTCGTACCCATATCTGGAACACAAAACACAGTTACCGATAAAATTAGCTGCCCATCGGGTCACATTTAGCAAAGCTCTGTAACAGTAGAAAAGTTTGTTTATGACCCCTGTGCCTGCAATCCTGGACAGCCAACTATGACAGCTTTGCAAACATCTGACAGATGTAACATGTTATTTGTCCCTTTGGGTTGGATAATAACAAAGGGCAGATATCGCTATCCGCTTTCTGGTATACTCCTCATGGAAGATAAATGCCAGATAGGGATGCACCGATACCGATACGAGTATCGGTGCCGATGCCGAGTATTTGGGCGAGTACTCGTACTCGCCCAAATGCTCCGATGCCTAGCCCGATACTTCCGGTATCAGGAAACCGGGCAGCGAGTCATTACACGCTGCCCGGCTTCCTGATTGGCCGGGAAGCCGTCTCCATGCTCCCTCGTCCCTTGTGGAGCCAACTTCCCGGCCAATCAGGAAGCCGGGCATCGTGTAATGACGCGGCGTCTGGCTTTCTGATTGATGAGGGAGCATGGAGCCGGCTTCCCGGCCAATCAGGAAGCCGGTTGCCGCGTCATTACACGACGCACGGCTTCCTGATTGGCCAGAAAGATGCCTCCATGCTTTCTCGTCACCTAGTGAGGAGAAGCATGGAGACGGCTTCCCGGCTAATTAGGAAGCCAGGTGGTGAGTCATTACACGCCGCCTGGCTTTCTTAATGGGACTTTCGGTATCGGTATTCGGTATCAGCGAGTACCGAAAATAATTATTGGTACTCGTACTCGATATAAAAAAAAACGGTGTCGGTGCTTTCCCTAATGCCAGAGCAAATAGCCATCTGGGTGTAAGCTCTAACAGCAAGCAAGTGCACAGGCTTGCAGGCCTGCATAAGAGATACTACACATATTGTAATAGAATGGTTTAGGATGTATTACTAGTAAATAATTACCAAGCCCACCGAGTTGGGTGGTTAGTGATGCTGGGGCCGTGTTGCCCACCATTGGACTGACCACAGCTGGTGACCCTGGGCCGAGGTCTATAAGGTTGTCCTCGGTGACCTCACTCAGGACCTGTGACATCAAAGAAAAAGCAGGTTTATAGATTGGAAAACATAACATTTATGTGAAGTGATGATAAAGATATGTTAGTCATTTTAACAAATGCGTATGTAAACACAACCATACCCGCAGAGAAACACAGATGCACCATGCACCCTTTAAGTACCGCTGAGCAGTGGATCATGATTTGGCTGTGCTGCCGCTGCCAGCGATTCAGTTCTATGGCACACCAGGGCACCGCCGCCATAGCTGTGTGTGTGCTAGATGGAACTATGATAAAGGAAATCTGTACAGAGCAAAATCTGGATTCTGCCATTGATGAGATTCTTTCAGTTGTCTGGCTTTCAGACTTTCAGACTCTCGAAGAGCCTGCCTTCTGAACTACAACTCAATGTCTGAACAATGTTACATCATCTTTGGAAGCAATGCATGATGGGAGGTGTAGTCTCGAGAAATGGAGATTGTATCACATCAAGCAGTAGGGAAAGCGACGCAAAGCACACTGGGGATCCAGGAAGATGATGGAAGTGATGGGCAGATAGAAGGCGGCGCTCACTACATCAAAGGGATTTTTTCAAGTAAACTTTGTATGATCAGAAATAACTCTACTATGTATTCCTATTACAATGCCGATGTTATAACAGGAGAGGATGCGCTGGGACTTTACAACTCCTTTAAGACTTTCAACAGGGTGGGCTGTGGGCGATCATCAGAGGTGTCGGTCGGCAGAGGGGGGATTGCACCAGCATTTTGAATGTAAAGTAATGCAGACAGGCCCGGATTTCCGTCGGGGGGGCGTATTATGGAACCTGGCCTTGGGGCGGCAGGTGGAGTAAATCCGGCCCTGAATGCAGATCTGGTGCGGAGGTTCTCACACTCTCCAAATGGAGCATTAACAGTTTAAAAATGTAAAAACCTTAAAATACTAAAATCACATTGACCCAAATGTATTATAGTGTTTCTAAACACACACCTGGGATACCCATCTATTTATAGTACAGCACAGATGATCCAAAAGGCTTACCCCATTAGTGTTCTGTGCAGTGCGGCCTGTTCTGTAGCGTTCAAACCTATAAAAATAGAACAGTATTGGTCGAGAGAACAACACATAGCAGTCACTAGACTGTGATGAGAAAGGAGCCATGGCCAATCACCAGGCCTGAACAACGTCACATGTAGGAAGGGAGCAGATTATTTACTCTGTGTAAGCTCCAAGACAGACAGAGAGTTAATACAGGAATCAGACCCATGGTGACAGGGGCAGCTGGGGAGAGTAGCGAAGGTGAGTACCAGGGGGTGGAAGGGTGCCCATACAGGGGCAAGGGGGCATTTTCACTTAAATACCGCCCCCCTCCGCAGCAGAATGGAGAGGAAAGCCCAGCCAAAGCATAAAGCCACAACCTGGAGCTTAGACAGGGAGAACGACTCCTTCCCCACCCCATGTGACAGTGCAGGATAACCGAGTAGCTAAATGCAAGGGTTACATGACCAGCCCTGATTTCCCGTGTCCTAAAGCAGAACCCGGGGAAATCAATACTGCAAGGGTTAAGTGTTCGTTTTGTCTAGGGACCTAAAAAAAAAAAAGGTATACTCATCCGAACCGCAATCCCGGCTTGCTCTTAAACCAGTCTCCCCAGCCTCGCTCCCCCTCCGCTCCAGCAGTGTAAGGTCCTGTGAGTCATCACATTCTATACAGTGTATAGGAAGGGAGGATGCTGAGGGACCGGCTAGAGGGAGCGGTCTAGGAGCCAGCTGGAATTGTGGTTTGGGTGAGTAGATCTCTGTTATTTTAGCTCCCAAGACACAACGAGCACTTAACCCTTGCAGTGCGGGGTAGCCCCAATGCAAGGGTTATGATTTGATTTGCCTGGAGTTCTACTTTCCGCAGCTAGGGGAAGAAGCTGGTATTTTCAGCAGCAAGCCATGTGTATTAAAGAGAAATGAGGCTCGTGTAATTACAAAATGGACAGCATTCCCACATACGACCCATAGGGGGTGCCAACACTCACCTCTCATATCTGAGGAAGACATTGTTCAAGTCATCGTTCACATGGAGCAGCTCCTCGGTTACTTCCTCATTGGACACTCGGGAGATCAGTTCCACAATCCTTTGCTGCATTGCCCTGCAGGTCCTGTTTAGGTCCTATACAAAGCAATAGACTGCTGTTAGCTCCATCGAGGGATCCAGATAATACGTATCTGCTTGGTTACATAGAGAACTTTCCTAAATCCCGGCTTCTGTACAGGTTGGAATTGCGCATTCACTAGCTGACCTTGAATTACGTTACAGTAATTTAAAAAAAAAAGTTTAACGATTAAATCGAGAAATTATTCTTTAATTTCCGCAGCCCTAAATTACACAATTAGATTCCGTTTTGTAGCACCTTTCCCAGTATCTCACCGAAGACAACATACAAAACAGTGCACGGGATGGCTAAAACTGTTCCTTCAGCTCTGTGCAAAGTTCAGGGAAAAGCAGAGAGTCAATCACATAACAGGAAAGTGAGATTCTGTTCCCAAAGGAGGAAAAACACCCACAGCAACATCTGAATATTTTTGGCAATTTTAGAAAATCATAGCTTGCTGCAGCTTGAAACAGGAAGGTCATTTTAATAACACAACTCTCAAAATGACGTGTTTGCCTAATTGTTTGTGAAAGTGGCGTTTTCCTTTAAGGTCTAGACTGGCCACCTTCCCGATCCCTTCATTAGGACACCCAACAGCACCAGCTTTACCTGTAGCAGTTCCAGATCTGATGCATCCTCCTGGCCCGGGGTCATCTCTGTTAGCATCTCAGACATGACTTTAGTGTTTCCACGTACTATATCGAGTTCACTCCTCAGACGGCCGATCTACACAGCAAAACAAGCATAAGGAGCACAGGTCATGTGACTGTAAAACCCTGCAACCAGAGTGACAAAAAGGTTCAAAATCTCGCCTTGCAGGACTGGTCTGGTGGCTTCAATTCCCATCTGCACAAAGCAAGGATGCTGTTCAAAAATAAACCTTCTGCATTGGTTACTGTAATGCGGTCCGGCTGCGAATACAGTAATAAATATGCTGCAGCAAGGGTTGAAACACCCTATGCTGGCAGCACGTTACAGAGTCACGCACAAGCTGATCCGGGTCCGACGCGCCCCCCTGCACACTGCTCTGATAAACAGCGTTGTGTATTGAGCATGATTGGAGCAGTGTGCGGGGGGGTGTGACTGAGCGCTGGCACCCTGAACCACTGCATTATGCGTAAGAGCAACAGTCCGACTCTTCAACGTGGAGCATATTTGTTACTGTTAGGGATGCACCGATCGGTGCTCATGCCGAGTATTTGGGCGAGTACGCAAACTCGTCCAAATGCTCCGATGCCTAGTCCGATACTTCCAGTATCAGGAAGCCGGGCAGCACATCATTACACGCTGCCCGGCTTTCTGATTGGCCGGGAAGCCGGGTCCATGCTCCCTCATCACTTGTGACTAGAGAGCATGGAGCCGGCTTCCCGGCCAATCAGGAATGATTGGTCGGGAAGCTGGCCAATCAGGAAGCCGGGCGCCATGTAATGACGCGGCGCCTGGCTTCCCTATTGGTCGGGAAGCTGGCTTCACGCTCTCTCTCCACCTCATGATGGAGCATGGAGCCGACTTCCCCGCCAATCAGGAAGCCAAGCGCCGCGTCATTACACGGCGCCGGCTTCCTGATTAGACAGAAAGCCGGCTCCATGCTTCTCGTCACCTAGTGACAAGAAGCATGGGGACGGCTTCACTGCTAATCAGGAAGCCGGGTGGCGAGTCATTACACGCCGCCTGGCTTCCTTAATGGGACTTCCGGTACTCGGTATTCGGTATCAGCGAGTACCAAAATTAAAACTAAAAAAACGGTACTCGTTCTCGATACCGAAATATCCGTGCATCCCTAGTTACTGTATACCCACCCTGAGTATAGAGTATACAGTAATAAATACAGTGGGTTCAATGGTTGCAGGCTCATTTTGTGTCAATACATTCCAGCCATACATGACATTTTTGGTTTAGGCTCACTGAGGGTGCAACCTACCCAAAAGGTAAAATATAATTTTCCATTTTTCTTGTACACCTGGCTGCACCAATGTAACCAAATGTGAGAAAATGCCAGACAAGTGCCCCCTGGCTCTTAGCAATGTCCATTGTAGTTCTCATTGTCAAACAAACTGTGTAATAAGGCTGCATAAGGTGAGCAATAAGGCCTATAAATAAACAAGGTCCGTAGCCGTCTACACATGCATCTCGGTTTAACGGTCAAGAAGTATTACTGTACCTGCTCAGAGTTGGCAGTAATTGGTCCTCCCACATTCGGTGGTGGTCCTGCCGGGGGGGTGTATGGTGACGGAGAGGAGGGAATGGTGGAGAAGGTTCCAGTGTCGGCCCGCTGTTGGGTCTGAGAAGTATGCATGTTCATAGCTGGATCCACTTCTGGAACACTCTGTCAAAAGCAATGATATTCCATGACACACATCTCCCCAAAACACCCTGCTTGGGCCAAAGTAACACTAAGCATTTTGCTAGGGATCATTGTTCGTTCTCGGACAGAGGACACAAAATAGAGCACCAATCATACAGTATGCCTTAAGGAATCCAGATAGCACCTTGTAAAAGCAGTAATGATATCATCAATCATCATGCGGTATATAGCCTGTGCAGAAAGCAGGCCCCACCCAATACAGGAAACTACAGGAGGGGCGGAGACAAGACCAGTCACCCTGCACAAGGAGCGAGAGCAGCAGTGACCGGTCTTTATTACAGGAGGGGGCGGAGACCAGACCAGTCACCCTGCACAAGGAGCGAGAGCAGCAGTGACCGGTCTTTATTACAGGAGGGGACAGAGACGAGACCAGTCACCCTGTACAAGGGGAGTAGCAGCAGTGACCGGTCTTTATTACAGGAAGCTGCACAGATCTGGAAGAAATATACAAAGTTGGCTTTACTGCTCTTTTGGGTCAGAGGCGTACATGTACTAATGTCCTCTTGTGATCCAAAGTCAGAATAATGCAACTGCATGCAATTTGCTGACAGTGCAGGGCTGATCCATGATATTGACAGCTGGCTCTACCTCTCTAGATCCAGAGCCAGCTGTGCCTGCCCACTCTCCTGTCTGTTCCTCCAATGAGCGCTGGAGGTACAGAGAGGGGAAGGGGGAACCCCTGTGGGGGGGCGCTGGCTGGCAGTCATTGTTCTCTGCAGGGAGAAGACCGTGAGCTGTCCGTGATCACTCAGCTCTCGATCTAGAGACCCAGCGCGCGACAGCTGCAGCATCACCCTGGGGCTCCAAGTATTGGGAAGAGTAGGTTTTACTTCTCCTTTAAATGGCAAGGTGTAAAATGTGTATGCAATTTTCTATGCTCCTCGGCTCCATCTAATGGTGGGAATGCCAAAGTTGAGGTTGTAAAATCCTCAGCCGAACAGTGACTGCAGCCAATAAGCTGCAGTCACTGTTCGGGTATTCTGCAGCGGCATACCCACCTCTGTCAGAATACAATTGCCCAACTAGGGGATTCCCCCATCCAGGCTGTTAACAGCGTATGGCCAGCTGATACAGGTGCCTATATTTGCTGTGGCCCGGTACTGCTTAAAGGAGAAGTATGAGGTGAGTGCTTTTCACTCACCTCATAGTTCTAGCCGACCTGTGACAATGAGACTGTCACAGGTCGGCTCAGTAGATCGGGAGGTGAGCAAACACATACTGGCGTTCGCTCACCTCTCGATCCTGTCACGGCTCTCTGCCGTGACAGAGGGAGGGGCTGGATTCCCCTCTCCCCGCTCCGATCTGCCAGCGCTGACTGGCGGAACGGACGGGGGAGGGGGCGGGTACAGCTGGCTCTGCCTCTAGATAGGCAGAACCAGCTGTCACTCACGCAGCTGGGCGGATCCCGTCGTCTACGTCGGGATCCGCTCCGGCTGCGGCGTCTCAGTATACCGCGAGCAGTAGCTCGCGGTATACTGAGCTTAGGGTAACGGGAGGACGCTAGTTTGTGTCCTCCCGTTACCCTAAGGAGAACCCTGACCCCATAGTTCTCCTTTAACCAAAACCCAGCCGGCCATTTTGCTGAAAATCAGTGCTTCTGCAAGCGTGTGCGCTGCAGGAAGGGGAAGAAGCTGCTTTGCGCACACCGCACTACTTCCTATTCTGCTGACAAGCTGCATTTTTTTCCTCTGGATTCTCAATATCAATATACATCATCCCGCGAGTATTACCTCATCCCACAAAATGGCCACCATCAATAACGTCCACATAACCAGAGCACTTAAAACATTAGGTAAGAAGGATGGAATTTCATTAAGATATGAATATTAGATATATATTACAGATATTAACCTTCATGAGAAGGTGAGAGGCGTTCTATATTGTCGTTTCCAAAGTCCTAGAAGTTCACTTCGGAAGCCTCGCGTTCCGCCTGCACTTAGTAGCGTTAATAATGCAGAGCACGCAATAAAAGAGAAAAGCTGTAACTGAGTTTGAGCTTCTCAGATGAATTATTTATCGGAGTCAGAGCTTGCTTTCTTCAGCAGACGCTGGCCGGGGCACAAGGACGGGCTGCGGAGGGTGTAACTGTTCAGGGTCCATGAGGTCATGGGT
>NW_017306615.1:808700-810859 GCF_000935625.1 Nanorana parkeri | reverse complement strand
GGGGGGACTGGATGCGTGCCCTAAACCTTTATTCACCAGCTGTGAGCTCATATTATTTCCTGTGAAGCACAAAGCAGCAATTCTCATTGTCTCTGACCCGTTTCTCCTTTCGGATTATGGGGCCCAGAACGGCTATGTGGCAGTGTTGGCATCTTCCAGAAGGGCAGCGTGAGAACATTTGTGGTTTGGGGGGGGGAGTACTATCTTCATCAGGTACAATGAACATTTCTAGATATTCCCAATAAGACGGTAAATTTTCTTGGGTTCCATTTTAAAGTGATATTAAAGTCAAAAGATTTTAAGCGAATTCAATGCTGATGAAATCACATACAATGGATGCTGATTATTGATGTTTAAAAGTAGGGATGCGCCGATACTAGTATCAGTATCGATGCCGAGCATTTGGGTGAGTACTCAGCCAAATGCTCCGATGCCTAGCCTGATACCCGAACTTCCGGAATCAGGAAGCCGGGCAGCGAGTCATGACACACAGCCTAGCTTTCTGATTGGTCGGGAAGCTGGCCAAACAGGAAGCCGGACGGCGAATCATTAACTGCCCCCCCCTTCCCGGCTTCCTGATTGGCCAGAAAGCCGACTCCATCCTCCCGGCTAATCAGGAAGCCAGGTGCTGTGTAATGACTCACTGCCGCGGCCTCCTGATTGGTCGAAAAGCTGACCAACCAGGAAGCCAGGCGGTGAGTCATTACCCACCCCCCAGCCTCCTGAGTGGCCAGAAAGCCGGTTCCATGCTTCCCTGTCACCTGGTTACGAGGGAGCATGGAAATGGCTTCCCTGCTAATGGAGAAGCCAGGTGATGAGTCATTACACGCCACCAGGCTTCCTTAAAGTGACATTAAAGCCAAATTTTTTTTCCCCTCCCCCCATGTAAATGTTAGCACTTACCTCAAATTATGTCTCTTATTCTGATCTTCCTCTTCTTTCCCCATGTTTTCATGTGTCCCTCCAGCGGTGCGGCGTCACTCCGATCCAGCGCTGACTGCTCTGTCTCTCCGATCCAGCGGTGTCTGCAGGCGGGTGCACGCGTCCATAGACTTACCTTGCGTCTCTGCTCATCTCCCGGCCGAGAATCGGAACTGCGCATGCGCCCGCCCCAAGATCCTTTGCGGCCGTACGAGCAGTTCCTGATTCTCGGCGCGGGAGCGAGCAGCGATAACGAGGTAAGTTTAAAACCACTTCAAGCGTTTTTGTTTTTTTTAAACTTCTTGCCTATATCTACTGCTTGCTAGCAGTAGATATAGGCAAAACAAACCGGATGGTTTAGAACCCCTTTAATGGGACTTCCGGTATTCAGTACCGGCGATTACCAGGAAAAAAAATATCGGTACTTGTACCGAAAAAATAGTATCGGTGCATCCCTATTTAAAAGTTTTAGTTTTCTGCAGAATCAGCAGCTTCTCCAGGACCTTCTCCTTGGCAGTGGCCTGGGGAGTGAGTCCTCATTGAGCGCCTCCCCAAGCAGGACATCATGCTGCATGCACAATGGGTAGGGTCTCCGACGGCAGTAGTTCAGCCAGTGGCGGGCCCCCTCCTGGCCGCGCTCCCGCTGGCACACAGGAACTGTCAGTCTGCCCCTGCTCCTAATGTTTGTATTCTGAGCTGGGTGCAGAATAAAAAAAACCCTGTCCCCCCCATGCTAGGCCCCTGCCTCTCCTCATCTCCATAACATAAAAAGGGAGAATTTCTATAGTCCTTAAAAATAGTTGAAAACAAAGCCACTAATAAGAGTGCAGCACAGGCAGAGAGCACAGGCAGAGAGCACAGGAAGTTCTGGCAGGATCAACAGTTATATTCGGGAGACACACAAAGGTTACTAGCAGTGCACACACAAGGGTGGCACCCTAGGACCCTGCAAAGTAGAGGAGCCACCCTAAAACAGGCTATCAGGGCCAGTGCTCAGGGGACCAGCTGATTCTGTAGGAAACTAAAATTAAAATTTTCATTGTAAGTGAATTATCAGCATTTGAAATAACTTAAAAACCTTCTGACTTCAATATCAATCTAGCGTTACAACTATAGTAAGATGACTGGCAGCGGTAACCCTTACCCTCTGCGGCGTGTGTATAGGAGACAGCGCATCCAGATCTGCCATAGGAAACTCAATTCCTTTCCTCTTCAGCTCTTCATAAATATGCACAACT
>NW_017306615.1:807313-808465 GCF_000935625.1 Nanorana parkeri | reverse complement strand
GCGGGTGCACGCGTCCATAGACTTACCTTGCGTCTCTGCTCATCTCCCGGCCGAGAATCGGAACTGCGCATGCGCCCGCCCCAAGATCCTTTGCGGCCGTACGAGCAGTTCCTGATTCTCGGCGCGGGAGCGAGCAGCGATAACGAGGTAAGTTTAAAACCACTTCAAGCGTTTTTGTTTTTTTTAAACTTCTTGCCTATATCTACTGCTTGCTAGCAGTAGATATAGGCAAAACAAACCGGATGGTTTAGAACCCCTTTAATGGGACTTCCGGTATTCAGTACCGGCGATTACCAGGAAAAAAAATATCGGTACTTGTACCGAAAAAATAGTATCGGTGCATCCCTATTTAAAAGTTTTAGTTTTCTGCAGAATCAGCAGCTTCTCCAGGACCTTCTCCTTGGCAGTGGCCTGGGGAGTGAGTCCTCATTGAGCGCCTCCCCAAGCAGGACATCATGCTGCATGCACAATGGGTAGGGTCTCCGACGGCAGTAGTTCAGCCAGTGGCGGGCCCCCTCCTGGCCGCGCTCCCGCTGGCACACAGGAACTGTCAGTCTGCCCCTGCTCCTAATGTTTGTATTCTGAGCTGGGTGCAGAATAAAAAAAACCCTGTCCCCCCCATGCTAGGCCCCTGCCTCTCCTCATCTCCATAACATAAAAAGGGAGAATTTCTATAGTCCTTAAAAATAGTTGAAAACAAAGCCACTAATAAGAGTGCAGCACAGGCAGAGAGCACAGGCAGAGAGCACAGGAAGTTCTGGCAGGATCAACAGTTATATTCGGGAGACACACAAAGGTTACTAGCAGTGCACACACAAGGGTGGCACCCTAGGACCCTGCAAAGTAGAGGAGCCACCCTAAAACAGGCTATCAGGGCCAGTGCTCAGGGGACCAGCTGATTCTGTAGGAAACTAAAATTAAAATTTTCATTGTAAGTGAATTATCAGCATTTGAAATAACTTAAAAACCTTCTGACTTCAATATCAATCTAGCGTTACAACTATAGTAAGATGACTGGCAGCGGTAACCCTTACCCTCTGCGGCGTGTGTATAGGAGACAGCGCATCCAGATCTGCCATAGGAAACTCAATTCCTTTCCTCTTCAGCTCTTCATAAATATGCACAACTCCAGTGAGGTCCGGACTGCTCCGA
>NW_017306615.1:788966-807103 GCF_000935625.1 Nanorana parkeri | reverse complement strand
GGGAGACAGATCCATTCTATAAATTCACAAAATTGTAAATGTCTCATTGAAAATTATCTAAAAGTGTGACTTTCCCACCATAACCCAATTCCATATGGACCCACAAAGGAATGCAGACACAGGGGCTATTTATAAAGAAGGCAGTTAGCTTGGCGGTATCTTACACAACCATTTTGGTGGTTTATAATGAGATCAGACAGGTGCAGTCATCCCAGTAAGTAATTATATTGTAATGGAACAAGATATTACGTACAGACATTGATATTCTATCCAGAACTAAGAAAAATCAAAAAAGACTTGGGGCTTTAAAGGAGAACTATGGGGTCAGGGCTTTTCCCATAGTTCTCCTTAGGGTAACTGCGGGGCCCAAACTAGCGTCCTCCCGTCACCCTAAGCTCAGAATACCGCGAGCTACAGCTCGCGGTATACTGAGACGCCGCAATTATGTCTGGATCTGCCCAGCTGCGTGAGTGACAGCTGGCTCTGCCTATCTAGAGGCAGAGCCAGCTGTACCCGCCCCCTCCCCCATCCATTCCGCCAGTCAGCGCTGGGGGATCGGAGCGGGGAGGGGGCAATCCAGCCCCTCCCCTGTCACGGCAGAGAGCCGTGACAGGATCGAGAGGTGAGCGAACGCCGGTATATGTTCGCTCACCTGCCGATCTACTGAGCCGACCTGTGACAGTCTCATTGTCACAGGTCGGCTAGAATTATGAGGTGAGTGAAAAGCACTCATCTCATAGTTCTCCTTTAAATATACTTTAAGGTTACATTTGTAAGTTATTTCAACACTGCAAACCGAGCCTGAGCTGTAGAGAAGGCTCCTTTCGCTGCTTACGTTAGGATTGAGTCCCTGCCACCCCAATGCACTTCTTGGGCCCCTCTAAAAAAACAGAGCCACTGAATATGGGTCAAAAAGGTCCTCATTTCATCCTCTATCCTACACTGCCGAGTTTAATACCCGCATGACCGATCGTCAGACTTGAGCACTGTGACACTGAGGGCATGCCCAGCCCTTAGCAGCTGACTATTTTAAAGGAGTTGTTAAGTCCCAGCACGTCCTCTCCTGTTATACCATCAGCATTGTAATAGGAATACATAGTGGACTTGTTTCCGATAATACAATCAAGGCTCCCTTTTATGTAGAGAGCGCCGCCTTCCGTCTGTCCATCACTGCCAACAACTTCCTGGATTCCCAGTGTGCTTTGTGTCTCTTTCCCTGCTGCTTGATGTGACGCAATCTCCATTTCTCAACACTACATATCCCATCATCCATTGCTTCCAGCAAGCAATGATGATGTTACATGGTTCAGATGTTGAGATTGTTCAGAAGACAGACTCTGAGTGTGGTGACATAGGAAGTGCATCCTATTGACAGCTTCAATAAGTAAGTTTACAAACCTCTAGACAGTTATGGTTATAAGGAGTGGGATAGAACTGGGATAGAAACACATATTTATGTGTAGTGTTGGACTACAGATACTCTTTAAAGTCTTTCAGGGTTATTCACTAGAGGGTGAAGGTTTTGGAGAAGGCAGGAGAAGTGAACAATCTAGGACAACATAGCTGATGTGGAAAAAATTCTCCAATCCGCTCACTTTCCAGTTCAGCTATGTTGTCCTAGATTGTTCACTTCTCCGGCCTTCCCCAAACTCTTCCCCCTTTTGTGAATAACGCTGTATATGTGCATTTCATCTCTTCAGGGAAGCCTATCCCACCTCAACCTAACTACTGAACTATCACGTTCTCAAACAACTCGTACTCGCCCAAATGCTCCGATTCCTAGCCCCATACTTCCTGTATCAGGAAGCCGGGCAGCGCGTCATTACACGCTGCCCGGCTTCCTGAATGGTCAGGAAGCTGGCCAATCAGAAAGCCGGGCGCCGTGTAATTACACAGCACCCAGCCAATCAGGAAGCCGGGCGCCGCGTCATAACACGGCGCCCAGCTTCCTGATTGGCCGGGAAGCTGCCTTCATGCTCTCTCGTCACAAGCTTTCCTAATCGGGAAGCCGGATGGCAAGTCATTACACGCCGCCTGGCTTCCTTAATGGGACTTCCGGTATTGACGAGTACCGGGAAAAAAAATATCGCTACTTGTGCTCGATACCAAAATACCGGTATCGGTGAATCCCTAATATATATACACATATACACTTATTCTATACTTCTAAAAAAAAAAAAGCATTGCGTCAAATTTTTTTTCCAACAGGCCCCTGTTCCGGTCTATAACCTCTGCATGCAGGTCTCTATTGTATCACTTACCTTGTAGAATGTTTTATGTGGGCCCCAGAGCAGGAACAGATACCCCGTACCATGTATCTCAGGAGTAGATTTGTGTGTTTGGTAAGAGGACGGCGGAGGAGAAGGGAACTGGTCCCTTGCACAGTACACACCGAACTGACTGCAGGAACACTATAGCCCCTGACACATTTCCCTGCAGACCAGGCTGGTGACATCTGATCTGCACCGCACAGCAGATGGAGACGCCGTCCCCTTGAAATTCTAATCCTCGGCCAGCAGGTCTCTACTTCTGATACTTTGGGTTTTAATTAAAAGGGGACCTGTTAATTCCAGGAGATACAACGTTGCTGGAGGCTAAAACACAGGCTCACTTTAAAGAGACCCTGTAACCAACTTAAAAAAATGCAGGTAAAAGCATAGAAAATGAGGTATTGTAAATGATTACCTGCAACGTTTATCCTTTTCATAAAGTTTTTTTTTTTTTATTCACTTGCAATGTGCCTTTAAGCTTGCTATGGAATTCGACCACTGCAGGAAGAGTTGCTTCAGTCCAACCCCGACCCCGCCACATTACAACCCTCTGCTCCCCTGGGAGTGTCTAATTACTGCCTGTGTAGGCCCAGCTCCTCCGCCCCTCACCTCCCTACCATACAACGTTATGTAACTGCCGTGGGAGGAGTGAAGAAGAATACTATGGAATGTCTGAGCTAATTAAATATAAGGCAAGGATGCTGGAAAAGTAAACAAGAGATTCTTGTCTGCTTTTGTTCTGATGTACTGAGACTTTCTTGGCATGTATTGCCCTACTGTTGACTATACTACAGCTCAGGGACATTGCTATAATGAGGCATCCTGAGGTGGTTGGGTCATGTGGAGGGGAGAGGGGGGTTTATTTAGCACCTGTGTATGGCTTTACACGTCTCCCCACCCAGCCAGATCTTAGCAACCTGGGACGCTTTAGCTGGCATTCTGCCCAGCTCCTGGCAACCAATGACGCCTGTGAGCTGGGTGGGTGGGACGACGGACAGACAGAGCCAGAAGCACCCACCCCCCCCCCCGGTAACTAGCATTCAACACCATCAAGATGCCCCCCAGTAACTAGCATCCCCAGACAGCAGCTCGCCCACCAACATCCCCCCCGCCCTATAAAGAGCCATCCACTGCCAGCACCACTGCAGCTACCTCTACAAGCCAGCTGCAGGTGGAGTAAGGGCTTGTTCACACCAGCAGCTGCGCTCAGCTGCTGGTGTGCGTGTCCCAGATAGTGCCGATATGCTTGATTGAGGTGCATCGCACTGTTTTTCTCTTTTTTTTTTTGTTATAACTTTATTGAAATGTCACAAGTGACATGTCATTAAGTTCTATGGGCTCACCGTGGTACGATGCGCTTGTACTGCGTCTGACTGCGGTGAGATTTTAAAAAAACACTGCATACTGTACTTTGTCTATGCGCACACCACGGGACTCAGTGGTGTGAACTGTCACCACCCATGACAAGGCAAATGGCCTTCACGTGAGTCTGGGCTGAGCTGGAAAAAACAGCCAGCACAGCCCGAACGAAGATGGTGTGAAAGAGCCCTTACACCGAGTTCCCTGGCCCTGTAACTACACGGGCCGATCACAGCTTCAGCTCGTTTCCAAAAAGTTGGAGGTCTCACCTGGATCAGAGCCAACACTTTGTCCTGCACGATGGTTGGCGGGTTGTTCTTAGGGGAGACGATCTTCACAAGGACCCCGTCAATGAAATCGCGGTGCGTCACAAGCACGTGAAAGCGATGGCCGCAGTTTTTCACGCAGGTTTCTAATACCTATGGCGGAATGAAAAGAGAAAAGAAAAACTTTCTCAAATGATCGAAACATTCACATATAGTTAACAGGAGCAAACCGCTGAAATAAAAAAAATTTCAGAAAGAGATGAATAAAATAAAACTAAATAAATAATAATAAATGAAATACAATTTAAAAGAGGTTAAAAAACAATAAATAAATAAGGAACTGCAGTATAACACTTTTTTGTGGCCATATCAGGTCAATGATGGCGTCAGCATCGCGCTCCTTTGTTTGCGTATATTTGCTACAGCTGATTGTGCCGGCGCTGCCAGCTTCCTTCCAGGGTCAGATGAACTCAAATTAGTATCCGAGAACTTCCCTATTCATGAACACCATTGGCTATACTGCCGCCTTCTGTAGGATTGGGAAAAAACTGAAGGTCTGCCCCTAATGTTCATAACCACTTCTCTTGGTATCTTGCTTAGTTACTGCAAAGCAGTAAAAATACATAATGGCAATAAATAAGCACAAGAGGGGGCAAGGGGGGGTAGTGATCCTTAATGGACTCCAAGAAAGGTATTTTATGGGAATTACATAGTTACATAGTATTTGAGGTTGAATAAAGACATGAGTCCATCAAGTCCAAGTGTGTGTGTGTGTGTGTGTGTGTTCTCATTCTTAAGAGTATATGTACCCTTTTGGTCTCTCAGGAAAAAAATGTTTGTTTTTTAATCATTCATTGAGGGATGTCCCCAAGAAGTTCTGAAATAGAGGGGCGAGCAATCTCAACAACAGATGAAGATATAGCCCAAAGCTGCCTGTAACACACTGGCATCCACTACTTCAGATACAGGTCGCAGCCTTACAAACTTGAGACACAGAAGCCTGATGGTGAAAGGGCCAAGAAGCACTTACTGCCCTGCTGGAGTGAGTCTGGAAAGGGAGGAACATTCCCTTCTGATTCTCCATTAGGCCACCAAGTCAAAATAAGCAAGATACCTAGAGGAGGGCTTAGGGTTCAATCTTTGGGTAGGCGATGTGGTGGACCCAAATGCATTAGTCAATGGATTCTGAAGTGTGCCAAACTGATGCCACCAGCATAAGCCCAGAGACCAATGACACATGCGCAGAGCCCAAAGACACATGCGCAGAGGCCAAAGACACAAGGGCAGAGGCCAAAGACACAAGGGCAGAGGCCAAATGACACAAGCGCAGAGGCCAATGACACAAGGGCAGAGGCCAATGACACAAGGGCAGAGGCCAATGACACAAGGGCAGAGGCCAATGACACAAGGGCAGAGGCCAATGACACAAGGGCAGAGGCCAAAGACCCAAGGGCAGAGGCCAAAGACCCAAGGGCAGAGGCCAAATGACACAAGCGCAGAGGCCAATGACACAAGGGCAGAGGCCAATGACACAAGGGCAGAGGCCAATGACACAAGGGCAGAGGCCAATGACACAAGGGCAGAGGCCAAAGACCCAAGGGCAGAGGCCAAAGACCCAAGGGCAGAGGCCAAATGACACAAGCGCTGGGCCCAATGACACAAGTCCAGAGGCCAATGACACAAGGGCAGAGGCCAATGATACAAGCCCAGAGGCCAATGACACAAGCCCAGAGGCCAATGACACAAGCCCAGAGGCCAATGACACAAGCCCAGAGGCCAATGACACAAGCCCAGAGGCCAATGACACAAGCCCAGAGGCCAATGACACAGTCCACTGAACCAACGGTTCATCAATGTTATACACCAAGCGCCTCAATGGATAGAGAAACCTTGTTCACACTCCAGTATTATAAAACAAGGCCATAAAATGAATTGCATTGGCTCCATCAGGAAAAAAAACCAATCCAAATGACCCTTTTAAGCAACGGGCACAATTTGGTATTAATAAAATAATTAGTACATAAACTAGGCAACATAAAAAAGAAAAAAAGACCAAAAACATCATCGTTCCCATTGAAGCAGCTGAATGATTCTTGTTAAAGAGCCAAAATGGAAACTCACCGTTAATGCCAGCATGACCTCTCTGTAATTTTTGTTTCCATTCAACCTTTTCTTTAAGGCGCGGATCGCATCTTTTGGCCTAGTAACAGAAAAAAAATCAACATTTATATTAGATTGCCAGCCTTCAAGCACAAAAACACAGAGAATCACATCCGCGATCCGCCATTTTCACGAACCGCCAAATACATTTATTGCATTTGGGACATGTATAAACCGCCAAATAAATATTTTGTATAATGTCTGCAGTGCTTCCATGCAGCTCTGTGTCACATTTCCTTCTACCTGAACACCAGTACAAAAAAAAAAGTCTTGCTGCCTGGTTGGAAACAGCAAAATTTCCTTAACAGAGAACTATAGCCAAACCTGTTTTGGCTTTCGTTCTCTTTTGGACCACAGGAGTAGATTTACTAATGTCCTCCTGTGACCCAAAGTCAGCATATAGCGGGCATATAGCCTGCTATATGCTGACAGTGCAGAGCTGCGCTGCAGCTGGTAAAGATCCCAACAATATTGACGGGATCCACTAAAAAGAACTCGGTGTAATCCCAAAGAGATTTACTCCACTAGGATGCTTGAAAAGCATGTAGAACTCTGTACAGATGGACTAGGCAGGTGCACACAGTGGGAAGGTGATCCAGACTGGTAGGAAGCAGACCCTGCAAAGGATTGTGGCTACAAAGGCAGTATGTATGCAGCTGGGGTGCGGGAGAGTTCAGAGTGAGTCATTTCAGTACGGGACAGCAACCTGTACATACTGTGCATGACATGTTTATAAAAAGCAACCAACCCCCTAGATAAAGACATAGGTTGGAACCCATTCAATCACTCAGCCCTTCCCTTTATAGAACCAGTTCACCAATACGTTCAGGAATAGGTAGAGCAGGGGTAGCCAAACTGCGACCCTCCAGCTGTGATGAAAGTCCCATTAGGCATTGCAAGTCCCTGACAGCCACAGGCATGGCCTACTGAGGCAGATGCTTGATAGTATTTGTAGTTTCCCCACAGCTGGAGGGCCGCAGTTTAGCTACCGCTGAGGTAGAGTCTCATGTGATGAATACCCCTAGGGCAGGAGTGGGCAACTCCGGCCCTCCAGCTGTTGTGCAACTACAAGACCCATGAGGCACTGCAAGACTGACAGCTACAGTCATGACTCAAAGAAGCAGAAGTATGTTGGGATTTGTAGTTAAAGCAGAGCTAGAGGGCCGGAGTTGCCCACCTCTGCCCTAGGGGCTCATTCACACCAGTGCGGTGTGGTAACCTGTACACAATGGTAACCATGTACATGATGTGCGTTGTGCAGCATGCATTCAATGTTTGTGTGTTGAGATCTGTTACCACCCATTCATTTTGAAGGGGCTGCCGAATGCACAAAACCACGTGCATTGCAGCACAGTCCGTCGTGATGTGGCCCTAACAGCTATGACACCTATAGGCAGGGCTTGGGCTCGGAGCCCGATGAGCAGCTTCCCGGCCGGCCGTTGTAATTACACGGCCAGCCGGGAGCTTTACATTCAAGCGATCGAGAGTCTCAAGATGCCTGATCGCTTGTATCAGAAGCTGTCACTGCCGTTGCCGGTCCCAAGATCCGCTGTGTCCGATGCGGCCGGGACCGGCACGGCTCTGTGACAGGAGATCAAAGGGAGTTCAGTATACGAACTCCCTTTGATCTCCTCTCAGTCCCCGAATGCAGGAAGTGATGTATATTACATCACTTCCTGCATTCAGTGTCACTCTCCAGCTACAGAAGCTGATGAAGCCGATCTCTGCTTCATCAGCTTCTCTGGGGGTCCCTAGGTGACATTAGGGGTCTTGGAGACCCCTGATGTCTCCATAAAGAGGACCTGTCATGTAAATTGGCTATCACATAGGGGGCTTCTTAGCCCCCCATGTAACAGCAATAAAGTTGTGTGTAAAAAAAAAAAAAAGTAATACAAAAATTAAAGAATCCTAAAAAAAAAATAAAGCATTAAAAAAGAAAACAATTTCTTTTTAAATTCCCCCGCCCCCCCCCCCCCTACCCACCCAGCAATAGGCCGGTTACCCGACGTGACCCCGACTTTTATGTTTTATCAAAAATATGGGTAAGAATAAATGTTTTAGACTAGAACGTAGGGAAACTTTTTTCTTTTACATTTACGGTACTTTTTTCATTATATAGTAACCCCACCCCCCCTCCCCCGTGGTGATTATATACCTCCAAAAGAAAGCTCTATCTGTCCCCCATAAATTTTAACATAAATTGCAAGGCTATAGTCCTGTCATGCTGACTGGTGCCATTTTTGACTGACAGGTGAGACACCCTAACATTTTTCCAGCCCTGCCTATAGTAGAGGACTCCAGCCGTTACAGAGAAAGGAAAGCGTCAATGATTTATCTACTACCATATGTGTAATGAAATCATTTCCCCGTGATTAGCTCTAACACAAGCCGTGACGTGTCTGAATGCTCGCAATGGATCACACACGGCTCTATCCGCACTGATGAAGTATTAAAGAAATGAAATGACTTTGGCTGCCGTGTTTTTGTCCGTCCTCCAAACTTCCGTCGCTGTGCTCTAAGCTGCGGAGAAACCAGAAATGTCTCCAGTCCCCGGGGCGGAGGCGTGGATGTGGCTTATTAATCTATATATAGTCAGATCTGGTCTGGTAAGTCAGGTTCACACAGGAGTGACCATGTCCTCTGCCTGTGTCCTGTTCCATGAAGGGCGGGAGAGGGAACGTACACACACCTCAAATCTGAGAGAACAAATTAAAGGGTGACCCCAGACGACATGTGTAATGCTAACATCATCCAGGAAACAGTGCTCAGCAAGTTCCCTCATGTGTCCCAGGGTGGAACTGCAACCTCTGGGCACATGATTCTGTAACACAGTCCCCTCTCTGTCTCTGAGAGACAGTAAACACCCTTCAATGGGTGCAGTTGGGGATACCAGACCTGCAAATCAGCAAGCTCAACCAACAGTGGCTTAGTTAGCGTTTGCAGCAATGGGGTCCTCAATTCGAATCACAGCCGGGACTGTTCCTGGCCCGCCCCTTTCATTCATTGGATTTCAGCTCTTCAATCATGGAAGTTCAGCATGTGGGTGCTACCTACAGCTGTCTGCATGCAAATACAGTCTGAGGCAGGGTGCTGTGACGTTTAAACCTTTTTGGCCATTTCCACCTGCCATGATCTGCCTGCATTGCATAGAGACCCAATGATGACATCACTGGGTATAAAATCGGGTCTCTAATGAAAAAGGAAACACCTCATGTTGATGAAGGGGGAACTAGGGAAGCCAAAATACAAGCAGATTAAACTTCAGCATCTTGCCGGCCCCTCCTACCAGCCATGACCTGTAGCAATGGAAGAAGCACAGGGACCCAGTGATGACATCACTGGATCCAACATAAGCCATGTAATTAAAACAGAAAGGTTTAATTAGAAAATGTAATTAGTGTGTTAATGGGAAGGGGTTCACTTTAGTTTTCTCAGTATAGGAAAGAAAACCTTAACTATCCAAAATGCTATTTTCCATGATTTCCTCACCCTTCTTCTGTCTCGTTGATGATGTCACAGATCTCCATGTTCAGCGTCCAGTCCTCGCTCTGAAGGGAGCCATCTGTGGCTTTCTCTGTGGAAGACAGAAAGGAGACACAAGTTAGATATAAACCTCATAGGCTGACCTAATGGTGTGGAAAAGGGCAGCAGAAGGATCTCTCTTGTTCCCAAACCAGCATCTCCTGCGGATTTCTCCACAGAGATTGACAAAGACTTTTGCCCTGCATCTAGTACAGAGATACAATTGCCGTTGTTCCGTGCTGCAAGAGGAGCATGTTTGTTGTCGGTCTTTGGTCCTCCAAGTCATCCAGTGGCCTCTTAGGGACCCAAGTGGTAAGTCCAAACCCAAAGTCTTACTCTTCATGCTGGTTGGTCATCATTGCATGATTGTCCTTCCCCAATGGAGTCTCTGGTTCAAGGTATCATTGTGTAGTAGCACCAAGAAATAAATAATTGCAGATGGAACACTGCACCAGTTGCAACAGTTGAGTTCCAGTCTTCAAATAAATAAAAGCTGTGCCCCTCCTGGTGTATGCACAATACAATGCTCATTGAGTCTACAGGGGACCATAATAAAGAGGTATCCAAACCTTATTCCTTGATCCCACATCTATTGCCTTATTCCTTGATCCCACATCTATTGCCTTATTCCTTGATCCCACATCTATTGCCTTAGTCCTTATTCCTTAAGCTGCCACTCCAGTCTTCTTCGGAATGCAAAAGGGATCTCGGAGTCATCTCAGTGGGCTCTAGTCCTGCATGATGTCGTTGGCTAGATGGAATAAGACACGACCGGTGGGAAGAAGCAGTTCCATACTGGTTGTTAATAATAGATTCAGCAAAAATGACACCTGGTTGACCGAGGCCTCTTGGGTTTTACTGCTATCTGGGGCTCTATTAGAGAGATTTGAAGAAGGTTTGTTGCACTGCTTACCGGACAGCCCCGAATATGGGGAAGGGTGCTCGGAATGACAGCGGATGGTGCCGCAAGTTGCACATAATAGAGAAATGTCACCAGCACACCAGACTCCTTCAAGGATAATCAATCATGGATTTATTCAGAACTCATGTCAAATAAACAAGCGCTTTCGGGACCACACAGGGTCCCTTCATCAGGCATAGCAGTGACATAGAAGGGACCCTGTTTGGTCTCGAAAGCGCTTGTGTATTTGACATGAGTTCTGAATAAATCCACGATTGATTATCCTTGAAGGAGTCTGGTGTGCTGGTGACATTTCTCTACCATTAGAGAGATTTGCCCCTTCTTCCTGTCCTGCTGGTAACAGTTTCACCAGACAGGAAGTGGGAGAAAACCTGCAATAGTGGCACAGACAGAAATAAAACTCTAACAGGAGTTATTAAGCCCTTCTTAACTAAAGAAAGGGTTTTGGCAGGACATACACTTTAAGACACCCACTCCCCTTCTTCATGACGACACATGGAACACCTGCCACTGGATTGCTGCCAACGTCAGTAATTTTCTGTTGTCTATCACTATACAACCTGTCAGCTCACACATGTAGATAACTTGGAACACACATCGATACTTGCCTACGTTCCAAACTAGAAAGCCCTAAAGAAGGGCGTGCAAACCTATTGGGATGGATTGGCCTGTTTCTTAACAGATAATGAGAATTCTGGTCTCCATCTTCCAGTATTTATTGCTTGGCGCTCCTACACAACGATGACTTGATCCACGTTGAAAAGCAGCTCAGTTTTTGAAGTGCTCCCTTCCATGCGAGCAGCCTGACCTTACACAACTCCACATCTTAACATAATACTGACAAATCTTAGAGGATTCTAATCCAGCGCCACCACAATCACCACACAGTAAATGAGCAATGGGATCTTTGGAAGCAAGCTTTCTAAGGCTGGCCATACAACAATGGATTTGTGCCTGCAAATCTAACGGACACTGTTTAGCATCGATGGAGGGATCCCCCCCCCTCCAGGCTATTGTATTAGGAGGCTGCTGCTGAATACCCGGACAGTGCTTGCATCTGACTGCATGCAGACACTATTTAGCCAAAGATTTTTAGACTGGCTCCTTCAACAAAAGTTGATTGAAAAACGGAGGGGTGCCGAGTGGGCAGGACACAATCATTAAAGGTGACACAGGACATATCGCAGGAAGGCGGGGCTGGGAACACCATAGCCAAAGTCTTATTGGCTGACTTATCTGCAGACATAAGAAGCAGGCGCACTGGCATCTATAGGAAGCAGCGTTGCTGGCATTTATAAGAAGTGGTTGTGCTGGTAGCTACAGGTAGCAGGTGTGCTAGCATTTATAGGAAGCGGGTGTGCTAACATTTATAGGAAGTGGGTGTGCTGGCATCTGGATGAAGCGGGTGCGCTGGCAATTATAGGGAGCGGGTGTGGTAGCACCTATAGGAATCAGGTGTGCTGGCACCTATAAGAAGCAGGTTTGCTGGCACCTATAGGAAGCAGGAGTGCTGGCACCTATAGGAAGGAGGAGTGCTGGCACCTATAAGAAGGAGGAGTGCTGGCACCTATAAGAAGCGGGTGTGCTGGCACCTATAAGAAGCAGGAGTGCTGGCATCTACAGATGGTACTAGTGTCCGTCTTGCCACAGTGATGTCATTAGAAATTTGATAAGCTGAAGGAAGATTCAGGAACAAAATGGCTTCTTTCACTGTGAAAACTAGACAAGAAAACAGAGATTCTACAACTCTTTCGGGCAGACTATTCTATTGAATTACAGGAGGTCAGGCCCAGCTCAGCAAAACGAGTCCACACCGCAGCACAAATCACAGGGAACGGGGACGTCAAGCTCCAAACTTACTGGAAATCCTGATGGTGTCAGCAAAGAGTGACAAGACCTTAAAAGAGAGAGATGGCTGGCTGGCACTTCCCTGACTGCCAAGACAAATGAGCCCCGATGATCCGAATATCGAGTCATCAGTACCGCTCCATCTAATCCAGCCAACCTCGTCAAGATTTGACTGAAAGCGACTGAAACCTGGTAAAAGGCCAAGCTGCTGCGGCACCTCCTGCAAAGTGGACCTGTCAATCAAAAAACAAAGAAGGCTTTATCCGGGAAAGGAGAGATGGCTGCGGAGAGATATGCAGCAGATCTCCAGCTCTCCTGGAATGACCTCTGTCTAAGGTATTGCTATGACAATCCGGCTTAATAGTAGTTTACAACAGCTACAGAGAAGCGGAGAAATCCTTTTAATTTGCCAGATCCTGTGTCCATAAATCACTAATTTCGCAGCCTACAACATGCAGCAGACACAGCCATTCCCTCACATCTTCCTCCGAAGCCTAAAATTCCCCCATCAGCACCCAGAGATTATTGCAGCTGGCAGCCGCTCTGCAGTGTCAATATATCTACAGTGAGCAGAGACGCAGCGCGCGGTGCTAGCGATAGACTTGTACTGCACTGCATCCAATCACCCGCAGCACGTCATTGACAACGCATGCTACGCTGCCCTATATAGAAACAGCTGCAGCGTGATTAACCCCTTGGAGGCCCACTATACAGCCCCATGCCAAGATACAGTGCCTCGGCCAAGGAGCATTTGAAGGATGAGGGTTTGGCGTGTTTTGTGAGCACATAATGCAGATAGGCGAAGATCTAACGTCTGCAGATCCGAGCATGACAATGTTATAATGTCTATGAATCTATACCCCAAATGTGTGTGATAACAAATGCCTGGATGGGTCATTCTGTGCCATTGAAGTAAATGGAAACCCAATATTAGCACTTCTGCCTTGCAGCACTGGAGGTCCCCAGTTCAAACCCCGGTCAGGAGGGAGCGAGCCACAGTTACCCTGCACAAGGAGAGAGATCAGTAGCGAGCGGTCTTTATTACAGGAGGGGGGCGGAGACAAGACCAGTCACCCTGCACAAGGAGAGAGATCAGTAGCGAGCGGTCTTTATTACAGGAGGGGGGCGGAGACAAGACCAGTCACCCTGCACAAGGAGAGAGATCAGTAGCGAGCGGTCTTTATTACAGGAGGGGGGCGGAGACAAGACCAGTCACCCTGCACAAGGAGAGAGATCAGCAGTAGGGCTGCAACAACTAATCGACATAATCGATTATAATCGATTTTTGAAAAAGTTGTCAACTTTTTCAATAATCGATGATTCTCAATACAAACTAGTAGTCCCATCACTGGAGCCATTTTTTAAAATGTATTTTATTGTTTATCCGATTAACCGATTAATCGAACCTAATAATCGGCTAACTAATCGATTTTGAAAATAATCGTTAGCTGCAGCTCTAATCAGCAGCGAGCGGTCTTTATTACAGGAGCGGGGGAGACAAAACCAGTCACCGTGCAGAAGGAGAGAGAGCAGCAGTGAGCGGTCTTTATTACAGTAGGGGCGGAGACAAGACCAGTCACCCTGCACAAGGAGAGAGAGCAGCAGTGACCGGTCTTTATTACAGGAAGCTCCAAGTCTCACACTGGATCACTGCACAGATCTGGAAGAAATACACAAAGCTCACCAAGATTGAATACACATGGCTCTTGTATTTAGAGATTATTTGCTTTTCCGGAGTTCAGCTTTAAACAGTCTGTAAAAAAACTGCTTTGGACCATCACGTCGTCCCGGCATGTCTAGCAATCCTCTACAGTCCAAATCGGATTTTGCTCTAAAGTGTAGATGGCAATCCCGGGTAAAGCTCCGGCGGCGGCTGCGAACCTCTGCAGGGAAAGTGGGAAGGAGGATCTACACGGCGGTGCTTTTCCAGTAAGGGCCTCGTCTGCCTTCCCTGATCTCGTTTCCTGAGCGGCTCCCTACGGGTGATACACAGTAATCCTGTTACTGATAATAGGATTCTCTACAACTCTTTAAACTGCATATAATCCAAGGGATCAGAGCAGCAGCAAAAAAAAGGGGATCGATCCTACTTACACCCGACTCCCAGCGGGCCGATCCACAACTCGGGCGCCACCAGACATCCCAGAGTAAGTTCCGTTAGCCAAATACGCCAAGTCCCCAAAGGGGGAGATTTAAAGTGGAACTACAGGAAAGCAGTTACCTTCAAACACGTACAGTATGGGACCAACAGATCTGCAATTTTGTTCAACTCGTCTTATGTTCCCTGTACCTCTGCCCGGCAGCATGGTCACAGATCTTATTTTATTCAATCTGTTCTTGTAGTCTTTAATGGGAAGGTCTTTGAGCCCCCAAATACGTGTCAGATGCTCCATGTTGTTGTTTGTGAACCCATTCTATTAGTAAATGTTTTTTGACTTGTGCTGTCTTGTTTGGTGCTCTCATTGGACTTTATATACAGTAAGTACTCCAATGTAAGAGGACATTTCCCCAATGACCACCAACGTAAAAGGGGCATTTCCCCAATGACCACCAACGTAAAGGGGCATTTCTCCAATGACCACCAACGTAAAGGGGCATTTCTCCAATGACCACCAACGTAAAGGGGCATTTCTCCAATGACCACCAACGTAAAAGGGCATTTCTCCAATGACCACCAACGTAAAGGGGCATTTCTCCAATGACCACCAACGTAAAGGGGCATTTCTCCAATGACCACCAACGTAAAGGGGCATTTCTCCAATGACCACCAACGTAAAGGGGCATTTCTCCAATGACCACCAACGTAAAGGGGCATTTCTCCAATGACCACCAACGTAAAGGGGCATTGCTCCAATGACCACCAACGTAAAGGGGCATTGCTCCAATGACCACCAACGTAAAGGGGCATTTCTCCAATGACCACCAACGTAAGAGGACATTTCTCCACTGACCACCAACGTAAAGGGGCATTTCTTCAATGACCACCAATGTAAGAGGACATTTCTCCAATGACCACCAACGTAAAGGGGCATTGTCCCAATGACCGTCAACGTAAGAGGACATTTCTCCACTGACCACCAACATAAAGGGGCATTTCTCCAATGACCACCAACGTAAAGGGGCATTGTCCCAATGACCGTCAACGTAAGAGGACATTTCTCCACTGACCACCAACATAAAGGGGCATTTCTCCAATGACCACCAACGTAAGAGGACATTTCTCCACTGACCACCAACGTAAAGGGGCATTTCTCCAATGACCACCAATGTAAGAGGACATTTCTCCAATGACCACCAACGTAAAGGGGCATTGTCCCAATGACCGTCAACGTAAGAGGACATTTCTCCACTGACCACCAACATAAAAGGGGCATTTCTCCAATGACCACCAACGTAAGAGGCCATTTCTCCAATGACCAGCAATGTAAAGGGGCATCTTTCTAATGGCCTTCAAAGTCCAATTCTCTACTGACCCCTCATGTCAGGCAGGAAGCAGTATAAGTTTTACTGTCAGTGCTTTTTGTTATCACTATTCTTTCACTTCATAATAATTAGCAAAATTATTTTTTGAGCAAGAAGGTGTTAATAAATGATCTGATCAATACTCTGGTGTGCCATATTCTTTGTTTTCTTTCTGAAACAGATTGCATTAATGTACCTTGACCTGCAGATATAATACTTTTCAGCAGGGGTTCCCGAAAGTCCTAAAAATGTCAAGGGTTCCTCCGGGGCAAAACACACACACACCAATGAAGAGTTAATCACGGTCTTTCTGACAAGAAGCCCGCCGCTGATTGCTGGAGGATAGTCGTAGTCCATAGTCGAGGCCGCCCACCGAATGACGCCATCAATGAAAGCTCGCACTGTGCCCACACAAGACTGAGCCCACAATCATTCAGGGGCCGCAGCATGGAGGATTTTGGATTTCCCCGCTGACCTTCTCTGACCTCCACTCCAACACAAACATGAATGTTTTAGAAACGCTCCAAATCGCCCCGAAATGACATGATGTCAGGTTGCTGCTTTCTGGATCTGTGATGGAAGTGATATATAAACACCACGCATGTCGGGGCTCATTCACACGGGCGTGCACGTCCGTACAGCAACGACCCGCTCCCGGGAGGGACAGGCGCTGCCTGTAATTGTGGCAGCCTGTACATCCCTATGGGAGGACGCGGTGCATGCAGTTACACGCAGATCTGAATCTGCACATCCATGCGGGTCCGGGTGCCCTCACTTGGACGCAGACAGTGTGCATCCAAGTACGGACACCTTGACCAGCACAGACGTGCAGGTTCCGCACTGTGTGTAACCGCATGTAATCGTGTGCAGCCGTGTCCTCCCATAGGGATCTAGACTGTTGCACACAATTAAACGCAGCACCTGTCTTTCCCGGGGGCGGGTCCTTGCACGGGTGTGCACGCTGTACGGACGTGCACGCCCGTGTGAATCAGCCCTTAAAGAACAACAATATTTATTTTTCATCTTTAGATCCTCCCGCTCATATAAAAATGATTGTCAATCACTACATACCCCTCCACGCTGCAGTACTCCGCAGTCATTCAGAGAACGCCTAATATTTTTGTCAATGACTACAAGGGAATCTGATTGGACAAGGTGCAATGATGTCACGATCCACCCTTTAGAGAACGCCTTTCCCAGCAAAGCAATGCTGCTGCTGCCGTGACTCCCAAGCGCCTGCCCACATACTATATTTGGATAGGACTATTAGGAGATGTAGTACTGGTGGGACGAACTGCAATGACATCATGATCCGCCCCTTTTCCATTCAGAGAACACCTTTCCCAGCAAAACAATGCTGCCTTACCTTCGAAGTGCCTGCCCACTTTTCTTGCCTGTGACTCTGAAAACACTGAAGCCAAAGTGATAACGTAAGCCCTCAGGGGCAGGGCCCTCCTTACCATCCTGTCTTGAATTGTATTGTGATTGTAATGTCTTCCTTATATTGTAAAGCACTGCGCAAACTGTTGGCGCTATATAAATCCTGTATTATAATAATAAGAATAACGTTACATGCCGGGCAAACTGCATTTTCAGAAGACTTTCGGCAAGAGGAGCCATCATGCAGTGGTGAGGGGTATAGTTTATATTGGTGTAGTGCTCCTTTGTGACCAGCAGAGGGAGCTGAAGAAACTGAGATCTTATAGTAACTAGGTCTCACTGCTGATGTTTTGTGCGTCCCATGTACCAAGACTGATAGATACCCCTTCAGAGTCTACTCTATACAGATAATAGACGGGGGAGGGGAGGGGGGGTATTCCTTCATGCTTTCTGGACATATAAGGAACACGCAACCTAAAATGTTTATTTGCCGGGTGTGGAAACTGAAGAGATGAAACAGTAATATGAAGGGTGTGTCTGTAGCGGGGTGTATACAGAAGACGGTGTATATACATCACAGGGGTGCAGAGAAGACAAGGACCTGCGACTACACAGTAGTACATGGAAATCCGTGTATACAGCAGAATACAGAATTCAGGAAGCAGTCAGTACAACAGGCAGGTATTCCTATCAGCCAGGAGACACGTGCGCTCCACCCGTAACAACAGAACCAGCCCGGAAAAGAGAGACGACGATTCTGATTCCAGATCTTATATGTACAACAGTAGAGATCCCGGAGAGTGTACACACATGAGGGAGAGGGATATACAAGTGTCATGACACTGGAGAGAGTATATACTGATCCTTCATAGAGTTACACCGTGTATATAGATAGTGGAAGGTCTACATATATTATGGGACGGGGTGTACACAGGGGTGACAATGACA
>NW_017306615.1:775437-788278 GCF_000935625.1 Nanorana parkeri | reverse complement strand
GGTGTACACAGAGCTGACAGAGACACATATGGGGGGTACATATATTATAGGAGGGGTGTACACAGGGGTGACAGTGACACATACGGGGGAGGGGGGGTGTACATATATTATAGCACGGGGTGTACACAGAGGTGACAGTGATACACATTAGGCCCTGTAGGGCTCACACACATACACACAAGGCCTCGGGCCCGCCTCTCTTACCGATACACTGCCCCACCGGGGTGCTGTACGGGTTCCCCAGCAGAAACTCCATCTTGATGACAACAAACAGCCGGTCTTTAGATTCACTCCCACAGTCAGGCCGAGCTCCCGCCCCCTCTTCGTCTCCATTGGACGAGTGGGAAGAATCTTGCACCCTACTGGACGACTCTTCCACTTCGCCCGCCCTCACCGATATTGTTCTCACACGCCATTGGTCTGGGCACCTGTCTATCTTAAATGTTGTCCTTGCTGCACCGCGGATGACAGGCAATCACCGCCCTCAGGTGCTGATTGGTCGACGCACTCCGCCATCATCAGTGTCACTGAAGCGCCCACCTATTCCGACGTCACGGCTAAGGATTGGCTGAGGACACCTTGAAAGATAAAGCTTTATTTTCTCACCGTGCTACTAGTGAACAACGCCGTCATTGGACATTTACCTACCACGTGTCGAGTTGCCCTTGGCAACCAAGGACGCATCTCTACTTGCTCAGGTAGGAATAGGGTATCAGAACATCTATATTAAAGGACAGGGCGAAGTGCACAGGAACTAAGGCAGCACTGAATAAATTCATCCTATTTGTCCTGGTGACCACTGTCACTAAAAATAAAAAACAAAATTTTTTGAGTTGTCACCAGAACAGGAATAGAAGGGAATTCTTCCAATGGGACACTTGTATCTGGTGACCACTAAGAGATTTCCTCTCACTTCCTGTTTTGTCTTCCAGCCAGATTTCAGAAACCTCTCTGTGTAAAGGAGACAAGTGAGAATGAATGGGCTGCATGGTATCGCCGAGCCGAACGTTATTGACGATGAAATGCTGAGAAGAGCCGTGGAGGAGCAGGGCCCCAGCGAGGAAGCCGGACGCATTGCCAAGGCAGAGGGCATCGATTTCAAGGATGTCGCCAGCTTGCGCCTCGATTTCAGACGTAAGGCTTTTGTATTGTTATATCACATGACCCCCAGATATAGCGTCTACGTTTAAATGAACTGCTTGAGTCCCTGGTTTGACCGGTGGGTCACCACACTGTGGCCCTCCAGCTGTGCTGAAACTACAAGTCCCATGAAGCATTGCAAGACTCAGGCAGCCACAGGCATGACTCCCCTGCCAAAGCAATCCAACGTTGCCCTGCTGTGATCCACTGTTCACGTGACACAGTCCGCCATCTTGGTGCTCCTCAGTTATTGAGAGCTGGATGCCTTTTCCAGGTCCAGGCAGCCCCAAGGACGCCCGCAGCTCTGCCCACCAGGCCGCTCCGTGTCCCTACGCCTGAAGCCTTGTGGGATGTATATTGGGGATACTCCAGGAGGCTGAGGGAGCGGGGCATTTCGTTGTGGCCGGGGAGAGAATGGCGCTGCAGGGGGCGGGGCCTGGCATTTAAAAAAATAGTAAACAAGCAGGTAAAAGAAATCGCGGTTGACAGCCGGTTCTCAGGCGCTCAGAAGGTGACGCCGCCTCCTCCTTAATGCATTGCAATACCACACTGCAAGCGTTTGCAGCATGGTCCCATTAACTGCAATGGTCGCATTTGGCAAGCAGCATCGCCTGCCCCAAGAGGGACATGCTGTATAAAATTTGCTGCGGCATGTGTACACTAGTGATGAACTCGGGCGTGTTCGCAGCTCCACGTGCCGAGCCCGCCAGGAAGCTGACAGCGCCGCAGCGCCAATCACAGGTACTGAGACATTATCCCGGTCCGCAGCTGCAGAGATCGGGAAATGTCTCCGTGCCTGTGATTGGCGCTGTCAGGTTCCTGGCGGGCTCGGCACGTGGAGCTGCGAACACGCCCGAGTCCATCACTAGTGTTCACACCCGAGGGGGGTCGCCATTTTGTGTTCTGGGGGGCCGAAGACACGGGGCTCAACCGCCTGTTTATAGCGCCCCTTTGCTGCCAGTGTCAACGAGGCCTAAGGCTGCCTGCACACCTATGCAATGCAATGACGCATGCTCTCGCACCGTGAATGCATTCCTGCATTGCGGCGCCATTCATTTTAAATGGCACCCTAGCGCACCACCGATGCACCTGTGTTGCAGTGTACCGCAACGCACTGCCAGGCGCTGTTTTAGAAAAATAGCGCAGGCACCTTTGCGATGCGATCATCTGCATTAACACAGCGCGCCGGTTTGGATTAGTCCTCAGTCTCGGCGCCAGCGCGCATTTCGGCTCTCACTTCCGATGAAATAATAACATTATAAACATCCTCTCAGTCATGTTCATCCGCTGATCTGTTTTATTGTAGACATTCTGAAGATCGATAATCTCTGGCAGTTTCACAACCTGACCAAACTGCAGCTGGACAACAACCTCATCGAGAAGATCGGCGGGTTGGATACGCTGGTGAATCTCGTGTGGCTCGGTGAGTAAGATGCTGAGATCTGCTTCTATTGTACATTGGATTTAAAGGCACAGTCCACCTTTAAAAAAATAAATAAATAAATGTCCTTGCATATGTAAAAGGAAGTGCATTGGGGTGTCATTCAGGATGAATGGTAACATGCCGGGGGGAAGTGCACTGGGGTGTCATTCAGGATGAATGGTAACATGCCGGGGGGAAGTGCACTGGGGTGTCATTCAGGATGAATGGTAACATGCCGGGGGGAAGTGCACTGGGGTGTCATTCAGGATGAATGGTAACATGCCGGGGGGAAGTGCACTGGGGTGTCATTCAGGATGAATGGTAACATGCCGGGGGGAAGTGCACTGGGGTGTCATTCAGGATGAATGGTAACATGCCGGGGGGAAGTGCACTGGGGTGTCATTCAGGATGAATGGTAACATGCCGGGGGGAAGTGCACTGGGGTGTCATTCAGGATGAATGGTAACATGCCGGGGGGAAGTGCACTGGGGTGTCATTCAGGATGAATGGTAACATGCCGGGGGGAAGTGCACTGGGGTGTCATTCAGGATGAATGGTAACATGCCGGGGGGAAGTGCACTGGGGTGTCATTCAGGATGAATGGTAACATGCCGGGGGGAAGTGCACTGGGGTGTCATTCAGGATGAATGGTAACATGCCGGGGGGAAGTGCACTGGGGTGTCATTCAGGATGAATGGTAACATGCCGGGGGGAAGTGCACTGGGGTGTCATTCAGGATGAATGGTAACATGCCGGGGGGAAGTGCACTGGGGTGTCATTCAGGATGAATGGTAACATGCCGGGGGGAAGTGCACTGGGGTGTCATTCAGGATGAATGGTAACATGCCGGGGGGAAGTGCACTGGGGTGTCATTCAGGATGAATGGTAACATGCCGGGGGGAAGTGCACTGGGGTGTCATTCAGGATGAATGGTAACATGCCGGGGGGAAGTGCACTGGGGTGTCATTCAGGATGAATGGTAACATGCCGGGGGGAAGTGCACTGGGGTGTCATTCAGGATGAATGGTAACATGCCGGGGGGAAGTGCATTGGGGTGCCATTCAGGATGAATGGCAATGCAATGCACCAGGGCACCAAGCGTGTTGCACCCACCATGCGCTGTACTAACATTTAGTGCACCGCTGCAGCATGAAGCGGCCCTTAGTGCTCACTGCTAGGGATGAGCAAAGCTCAGAGTTTTGGGAGATTACATTTGTGAGATTTCATCAGAATTCCGCCATTTTGGTTATTGGCATTGGCCTCAAAGGCGTAGGTGACCCAATAGATCCAGGCTGGGGCTTCATTCACATTTGCGAATGGGGCGGATTGTGTGATTCTCACAAATTGCTGGTGGCCGTTTACGTTTACTCATACGCGCCGCGATTCTCTGCAGCTGACCGGCCTTGGACGCAACCAGCGATGGCACGTCATATCTTTGCTCCATGTTAACCCTTCACTTCCCTTTTTTGTCCGCAGACTTGTCATTTAATCACATCGAGGTGATCGAGGGGCTGGGCGCTCTGACAAAGCTGGAGGATCTCTGTCTGTGTAATAACGGCATCTCCGTTCTCGAGAACATGGACGCCCTGAACAATCTGCAGATCTTATCAATGGGGAATAATAATCTGGCGTCCCTGGACAATGTAAGGAATCTCATTGAACCGACTTTGTGTCCGGTCATGTTGGGAGGGAGACCAGAGATGTATACACAGTAATAGTTCCTCATTAATAACCAATGTCCCGCGTCTTATGATGTCAGAGTTCTTTTTTTTGCCTTCTTCAGCTCGTCTACCTGCGCAGGTTCCAGGATTTGCGGTCGTTGAGTCTGGCGGGGAATCCGATGTGCGAGGATGAGAACTATAAATTGTTTGTTGGTGCTCATCTCCCAAACCTGGTGTATCTGGACTTCCGGCTTCTAGATGAGAATATCGTAAGACTGGACTTTGTACATGCCTTATACATTCCATGTCTGCTGAGTACAAGTACTGCTAGCCCTCCATTTTATATGTTATAGACATGGCCAATGTTATGTACCTGCATTCCTCCATTTTGTATGTTACAGACATGGGCAGTGTGACTTACCTGTATGTCTCCATTTTATACATTAGAGACATGGCCAATGTAACATATCTGTATTCCTCCATTTTAATAAGTTAGAGACATGGCCAATGTGACATATCTGTATTCCTCCATTTTATACGTTGGAGACATGGCCAATGTGACCTACCTGCATTCCTCCATTTTATACATTAGAGACATGGCAAATGTGACGTATCTGTATTCCTCCATTTGCTACATTAGAGACATGGCCAATGTAACATATCTGTATTCCTCCATTTTATACGTTGGAGACATGGCCAATGTGACCTACCTGCATTCCTCCATTTGTTACATTAGAGACATGGCCAATGTAACATATCTGTATTGCTCCATTTTATACGTTAGAGACATGGCCAATGTGACGCACCTGTATTCCTCCATTTTATACATTAGACACATGGCCAATGTGATGTACCTGTATTCCTCCATTTTATACATTAGACACATGGCCAATGTGATGTACCTGTATTCCTCCATTTTATACATTAGACACATGGCCAATGTGATGTACCTGTATTCCTCCATTTTATACATTAGACACATGGCCAATGTAACGTATCTGTATTCCTACATTTTATATATTAGAGACATGGCCAATGTAACATATCTGTATTCCTCCATTTTATACGTTAGAGACATGGCAAATGTGATGTACCTGTATGCCTCCATTTTATACATTAGAGACATGGCCAATGTAACATATCTGTATTCCTCCATTTTATACATTAGAGACATGGCCAATGTAACATATCTGTATTCCTCCATTTTATACATTAGAGACATGGCCAATGTAACATATCTGTATTCCTCCATTTTATACGCTAAAAACATGGCCAATGTGATGTACCTGTATGCCTCCATTTTGTATGCTTGAGACTAAATTTGCTCCAGAGTGCCTGCAACTACATAGGTCAGTGATGGCTTGTTTTACTGCTCATTCACTTCTTGTTCGGAATATAAAAATAATTGATTGTTCCTAGCCTGGCCTAGTTCACTTTAAAGTCACTATGATCCGTTTTGTATTTCAGAGAGACATAGCCAATGTGAAGTACCAATACTCCATTGAGGAACTGAATCATAATGAGACTTTGGAGAGAGTGAAGAGGGAAAAAGAAGAACAGAGTCAGCAAGAGCTGGATAAGCACAAGGTAGACCCCGAATAATATTCTCCAATGTGTGTCACCTGAACTTCTAGACCAGGAGTAGGCAAACTCCCGCACTCCAGCTATTGTGGGACTACAAGTCCCATGGGGCATTGCAAGACTCTGACAGCCGCAGGCATGACTCTCAGAGGCAGATGCATGATGGGATTTGGAGTTTCACCACAGTGGGAAGGTTGGAGTTTGCTTACTTTCATTCTCTGACATGTTCTACTACAATGGCAGCTTGTTGGTCGCCATGAACAGCAGAGAGTTTTTCTATCCCCTGAAGTTTTCTATCTTGTGAAGTTGTATCTGTCACTGTTGTATGATATTTACATTAAGGTCGCCTATGTGGAATACCTGAATGGCCCCTTCCTGTTCGAGGGCATGTATGCAGAGGATGTGGATGGAACTCGCTTGTCTACCTTGCCTGGTGTGGATGAACTGGTGGACTCATATCCTTCTATCCTCCTTGTGTCACGCTAGGGGAGATGTTCGCTTTAGATCTAGATCACTGACGCGCTATGCCTGTGATTTAAACCTCACCTGTTGCTGTGGTGTGCACCATTTTGAAGACCACTGTATATGACTAAAACCTGACCAATGTAAGCTTCCCCAGCAATGGTTTCTCCCAATGCCTGCAACTGACACTTTTGCTGGACAGCTTGGCCTATGAGGTTATATTTACACGGGGCGGCAGTAGATTCCCGCGGCAAGAACCTACGGATTGCATCCAGGGACAGTTATTATTTCTGAACCACAGGTAATTGTGCCGTGTACATGCTGACTGCCGATGACAGATGCAGCCGCTGTAAGCATGCCATTAACTTGAACCGGCACACCGGCCGCATCTGAACGGGGACACCTGGGGATTCCTGCCACAGGAATACTAAGGTGCTCCAGCCACAGCCTAAAGCCCCACTTTCATGAGGGCTTAGGGGCCTGGGGCCACACATCGAGGGGCCATTGGAGCACCTCACAGCACCTCACAAACGAGCACAGGGCTACGAGAACTCGGCTTGCCTAGCCACATATGTGCAGTCCACTCTATCTTGAGCAGCAGGTTAGCTCAGCTTTCTGCAAAGGAGATAGTGAGCGGATTGTGCATGCATGATAAAGCAAGTTGAGTGTTCCTAGACAAGTGTTTGTTAGTGAGGTTTTGGGGCCACATATACAAAGGTCAGTCCGTCCTGCCTAGGATCCCATGGTAGAAGCAGCTTCAAAAGTAGGAATTATTTTAAAAATGGAGGCTAGGACTGTACAATCAAAGCTGTAATGCGTATGCAGGGCCGAATTTCCCACAAGGCCCGGCCTTGGAGCAGCAGGGAGTAGAGGAGCAGCAGGGAGTAGAGGAGCAGCAGGGGAGTGGAAGTCCTATCTCCCGATGCCCGGGGCATGCAGTTCCGGGCAGCGGGCGGGTAGTTGTTTTCTACATTTAGCCCTGCTATGGGCAAGCAGAGCTAAATGTACAGCAGGGAAGCCGCCACTTGTTTTGTACAAGTGATCTCTGCGATGTTGACGAGATCACTTGTATGCAGCCTACGGGTCTGCCATTCTCCATGGTGGTGCATTGAAGGAACCTGGCCTTGGGGTAGCAGAGAGAGTAAATCCGGCCCTGTGCGTATGGATTTGTTTTTCAAAGATGAACTAACCCTTTAAGCTCTGTTAAATCAGCCTATGCATTTGAACGGACTGTCTGTTGCACCAAGTGCCTATTGCACCATGTAGCATTTGTGGGGGGACTCGGAAAAGCAAAACCAAAAACTGTTGGGTTAACTTATATACAAACTACCTCATATACCACTTTAATGTACCACTGTCACCTAGAAAATAATATATGATTTTCCAGTTGTCTTCTAGGACAGCCCATGAGAGTGTGTAACTCCTCCTCCAAACAGGAAACACGTCACCACACCAACTTAAAAGCTCACCGATACTATCGCTCTTCAGTTATTGTGTTTCCTCCGTCTGGAGGAGGTGATCGTTACCATTGGATCTCTCATGGGCTGTACTGAAAGGTGCAGTAATGGTGGACTTAGTGCCCCCGTACCTCTCCTAAGGCTCCTATGCGAAGGGGTTGGTCCCGGCTCCACTTCCCTCTCGGTGCTTGGAGAAAGCCATGACTGGAGGTCCCGTGTCTCCCTTAACGTGCATAATAGAAGTCGCCGGCACTCGATAATATGTGCAAGAAGTAAAGCACTTTTCATTAAATAGTCACAAGCGTCATAGCCCACGCTATCTCCCTTAGCGTGGTCGCAGTGAAGCTGGTTCGCATGTCCATAGGCTTCTCCACGCTAGAACGAACAGCGGGCGACATCATTTCCATTGGAGATACGCGACTTCCGGGTGAAATAATATATGATTTTCAACACTTCCCTGCAATCTGGAGTACCGGCTCATCCTTTCCTGCTTCCCATACCTTTATATTGGCCAGTAAAGCCAGCCCGCATAGAGATGGCCTGATAGGATGGTGCAAAGCAGGGAAATGCACACCCTTAAATGCAGTGCTTCTGGGGTACTGCAGACATTGAAAGGTATATTCAGGTATCAGCATGTTCCGAAATTTTCTTCTTCTCTAGTCATATTAGGTGACCGGTGTATAGTAAGTCAATATCACAATATAGGATCAATATTCATACATCCAGGGCAGCCATCAGGGTGGTACGGCAGATACTCATGTAAGGGGCCCGGGCAGCCTGGGGGGCCCGCCCGGATCCCTTACATGACTATCGGCCAATGGTGAAGGGCGAGGAGGCGGAGGCCTGGCCCTAGCAGCGCAGGGCCCCAGCATTGCAGCTCCAGTGGCTTTGAGACAAGCAAGGGCCCCATCAGCGACGCTGCTCGTCTGATGTCGGACAGGCCGGATGTGACGTCACTTCTGGCCGGTCCGGCGGCAGACGAGGCCATGTGTGCAGGTAAGAGGAGCTAGGAAGGAAGGAAAGGAGGGAGGGATGCAGCCCTGACCAGCCCACCTGAGACCCCTTCAGAGCCCACCAAAGACAGTCTCAGATGGGCTGTGCAGCATTTATGGTGGGCTCTGCAGGGTCACTCTCAGGTGGGTCCTGTGTCCAGCACGTCACTAAGCCCTGCGTCCAGTGCGTCACTAAGCCCTGTGTCCAGCGGCGCGGGGGGAGGGCTCGGCCTAAAGCCGTGTAAGGGGCCCTAAAATTTCTGATGGCTGCCCTGCATACATCATGTACAGTATGTTTTTCCTTAACACTGACCCCACATACAGGACGAAGTGTACCGAGGTCTGCCAGGCTATATTCGATTATGGCCTCAAACACTATGAGAACAGGGAAGCCGAAATGGTTATCTTTAACCAATGTCAGCAGGAGGCCGTGGCAGAAAACCAGGAGGCCGGTGCCAAGAAAATTAATGAATTTCAAATGAAGAACGATGAGGTATAGCGGAAAAGGGTGCATGACTGTGGACTGGCAGTGCTCCTGTATGAATAGTGGGCATGTCAGCTCACCATTATGTCATTTAGCAATTGGTAACATTATAATGACGCTGCGCATCAGTCAAACCCAAAGACATACTGAAAGTGGAGAGTGTCATGGGCCATAAGGGGGCATGACTACGTTGCCCAGCACTTACAATTATAACGTCACCGATGCTTTCTGTATCATCATGGATTGTCTTCCCATCACGTAATTTTAGGACAGGAAGGACGGGGACACAGGGCCGAGAAAGGTTAGAACTTCTTCTATTACTGTTTGTCTCTTTCTGTCTTGGTGACAACTGCGCCTCTGTTTCTTGTAGGGGTGTCACAGGGATAGGAAATTAGGGAAAATCTCTCAAGTGGGGTCATTAATGACTAGACAGACATTTTAACAGTTCCTCTATTCAAAACAAAGCAGGAGTTAGGCTTTAAAGAACAACTCCTGGTGGAAATGTTCATAACCCTTGCAGTGGGGCTACCCCCACACTGCAAGGTTTAATTGCTTGTTTTTGCCAACAAAGTTATACTCACCCGATCCTCTAAGCCCAGCCGGCTGTGACAGCGCCCCCTCCATCCTGTACCCCTGCGTATCCCACGGGGTCCTTGTGTCCTATAGACGATGCAAAGAACGTGATGACTCAGGGACCCTAGACTTCTGCAGCAGAGGAAGAGAGACACACCAGGGACCGGTCTATGAGCTCTAAGCCCGGTTGGCTGTGACAGCGCCCCCTCCATCCTGTCTCCCCCTCCGCTGCATGTCCCACGGGGTCCTGATTCCTATACACGATGCAAAGAGCGTTATGACTCGGGGACCCTAGACTGCTGCAGCACAGCAGAGGAAGAGACGCTCCAAGGACCGGTCTACGAGATGGCCGGCTTCTAGGATCAGGTGAGTATAGCTTTTTGTAACCTGGACAAAAAGTACTTAACCCTTGCAGTGAGGGGTAGCCCCACTACCAGGGTTAGGAAAATGTTTTCCTGGAGTTCTGCTTTAAGAGTACATACAGTATATGGTTCCTTGCATTGGTCCAGTCATGAGTAGTTTATTTTATGTTCTCCATATACTCTCCAATTTTCTGAACGATTAGGTTGTTCTAACCTAACCTTGTCCTTACAAGTGATTGAAATACATTTTTTGATGATGTCCTGTATGTCTCTCTAGCTGTTTGATGAGCTTTCGCAGATCACAGACCAGCAGATCGTAGACACTAAAACATTGCAGTATAGTCAGGACGTCACCCAGCTCATGGACTCCCTACTGACCCTGGAGCTTCAGCTGGTGGACCAACTAGAAGTAAGTTCTCATCTCCTAACAGTGTTTATTCCCCCAGACAGCGCGGAGGAGCCATTGTAATCCTGACCTTTTTAAAGGGACATTGTAATGGTATTCAGGTCAAGTTTTGTGTAAAGGATAAGTGCACTTTGCATACTTACCTTGTTCCCACACTTTGTTTACATCTAGTGCCGCAAGTCTTTATTGCCCCGGCCATGCCTGTGTATTACAGCCCCATAGAGTTCTATGGGACTGTGTCCTGAGGCTAGAGATCCATAAAAATCTATGGGGCTGTAATGCTCAGCTGTGGCCAGGAAATTGAAGACTTGGGGTGCTGAATCTAACAAACAGCAGAACCGTAGCTGTCAGATCGAGGTACGTATGCCCAAGACCGGATTTACTCTCAACGCTGCCCCAAGGCCAGGTTCCTCAATGCACCCCCCCCCCCCCCATAACACCCCCCACAATGGAGAATGCCAACCAGATGGCGGGGCCGGCAGGGTGAGTTTGAATTTTTTTTATTGTTTCTTTTTCTTTTTTTTTTACTTTTTTAATCCCTTTTTTTTTTTTTTACTTTTTAAAATTTTTATTTATTTAATCATTTTTTACTGTTTTTATTTTTTATTATTTATAATTTGTTTCTTATTTTTTTTTACTTTTTATTTATTTTTTACTTTATTTTTTTAATTTAATTATTATAACTTTTTTTTGTTTTGTTATTTATGTATATATTTTTTTTACTCAACTTTATTGCTATTACACAGGAGCTAACAAGCCCCTGTGTTCTAGCATTTGAAGGTGACAGGTTCTCTTTATGAGCCTGTCACCTCCAATATAGAAGTTCTAGCACAGCACTGTGCTGGAACTCCTGTGACAGGTGAGAGGGGAAGACAGCTCTCCCCTCTCACTGTTTACACGGAGTGGCGCGGGGGGACTGGACGGACCGGCTGCAGTCTTATTACAAGTGATCTTGGCGACATCGCCAAGATCACTTGTAAACAAACAATCAGCTTATCCGTTCTACATTTAGCCCTGCTTGTGCAAAGCAGGGCTAAATGTAGAAAACAAATTACCGCCCGGCACCCAGAACTGCATGTCCCAGGCATCGGGAGATGTGGGGAATCCGGCCCTGCGTATGCCTCCCGGTGGGGGGGCAGGTTAGGTTAGATCAGGGGAGAGGGGCAAAAGGCATAAATGCACAATGCACTTTATTTTAAAGTGTACTTATACTTTAAAGTGTATGTAAACCCTAATGATGAACTTATCTTATTTGTTCCCTTTCAGTCTGTGGAAGCATTTTGTTATATCTAAACCAAATTAACAGCGCTAGTAGGTGAATCAAAAAACCACATAATGGTGTTTGTGAACTACAAATCATCAAAAAATCACATCAATGCAAGTACCGTAAATCAATGACAAAACACGGCACTGTAATAGTTAATAAACATGTGTACGATTAGGAGGTGATTTTTAACCAAGTGCTTCTACAGGTGAAACTCGAATAATTAGAATATCGTGCAAAGTTCATTTATTTCACTAATGCAACTTAAAAGGTGAAACTAATATATGAGAGAGACTCATTACATGCAAAGCAAGATAGTTCAAGCCGTGATTTGTCATCATTGTGATGATTATGGCTTACAGCTCATGAAAACCCCAAATCCACAACCTCAAAAAAGTAGATTATTACATGCAATCAATAAAACAAGGATTGTACATAGAACAATATCGGACCTCTGAAAAGTACAAGCATGCATATGTACTCAGTACTTGGTTTGGGCCCCTTTTGCAGCATTTACTGCAATTACTTTTGCATGATATTCTAATTATTCGAGTTTCACCTGTAGGTGTCTCAATGTGTAAAAATAAAGTGGATCAGTCTATACACATTAAAAAATCCTTCACTTTTTTTACACCTTCATGTGCATTAATAACATTAAGTGACAAATCATATGCGTGAAAAAATTCAGGTGGGTAAACAAAAATACAAACGAAAATAATTGTGAATGACAATTAATTGTGCTAACAAAAAATATAAACAGATAAAGTCTCTGTAATATACAGCTCCGCTTCAAAGCCAAATAGCAGAGCCTTCCAATGTTCGGTAGAGTAGTGCTTTCCTGGGGTTTGTATTAAGATCAATACATCCCCCTAATAGAGTGCGTACTCACCCCAAACTTTCGGCTGTAACAGACAGCCCCAAACGCTTTGTCTGATGGGACACAGTTACTGCGGCGTCTTTCGTATCTCGTTCTTTACCATCAGTCCTCAGTGTAAAGTATTCCCACAGTCATGCAAAGAAAAAATCTTTCATCGGG
>NW_017306615.1:750389-775089 GCF_000935625.1 Nanorana parkeri | reverse complement strand
ACTCATTACATGCAAAGCAAGATAGTTCAAGCCGTGATTTGTCATCATTGTGATGATTATGGCTTACAGCTCATGAAAACCCCAAATCCACAACCTCAAAAAAGTAGATTATTACATGCAATCAATAAAACAAGGATTGTACATAGAACAATATCGGACCTCTTTGTGTAAAAATAAAGTGGATCAGTCTATACACATTAAAAAATCCTTCACTTTTTTTACACCTTCATGTGCATTAATAACATTAAGTGACAAATCATATGCGTGAAAAAATTCAGGTGGGTAAACAAAAATACAAACGAAAATAATTGTGAATGACAATTAATTGTGCTAACAAAAAATATAAACAGATAAAGTCTCTGTAATATACAGCTCCGCTTCAAAGCCAAATAGCAGAGCCTTCCAATGTTCGGTAGAGTAGTGCTTTCCTGGGGTTTGTATTAAGATCAATACATCCCCCTAATAGAGTGCGTACTCACCCCAAACTTTCGGCTGTAACAGACAGCCCCAAACGCTTTGTCTGATGGGACACAGTTACTGCGGCGTCTTTCGTATCTCGTTCTTTACCATCAGTCCTCAGTGTAAAGTATTCCCACAGTCATGCAAAGAAAAAATCTTTCATCGGGGAATAGTTCCACTAATAGTTTATTCAAAATTTCTTTTAAAATTCAAAGAATCACATTCGGCCAGTCCGAAAACAAACGTATTTGGTATGGTAGACCTGCCCCTCATTTGGTTTAAACATCTTCAGACCCAGCGGTCTTTAATACAGCAGCTTGTATTTTACATCACAATATTTATTTATTTATATTGCTGTGTTGACACGATACACTAAAAATTCATCACATTGACTTTGCAGTAAGTAATCTGTTAACCACTTGCCGTCCGCCCGTAGTAAAAAAACGGACGGACGGCACTGCAGCATCTGCGGGTAGCCGTCTCCAGACGGCAATTATTTTCTGCTCGCGCGCGCCCCCTAGTGGGCACGCACGGGCAGAAAAGACCCGACGATTAAACACACCCGTTACCGGGTGTTTGACATATAGGCGATCAGCGGGTCCATAGCCCGCCAATCGCCTATACCAAAAGAAAGCTCTATCTGTCCCCAAAAAAGGGTATAAAATTCATTTCAGTACAGCGCTGCATGACGGAATAAATGTCATTCAAAGTACCGCAGCGCTGAATACTGAAAAATGGCCTGGATGGGAAGGGGGTTTAACACCGCGGATGTCAACTGGTTAAGGAAACACTATTTTGGTTTAAATCACTGCCACCTGTATGATATATGGCTAATTGAACTCCTAGCGCTGCTTATCTTGTTATATCATTTTGTTATATCTGTTTTATAAGTGCAAAAGTAAAAACTGTTGATCTGAAATTCAGAGCTGTCCTGAATCCTCCGCACACGTCCTGCTATCATAAAGATCCCTCCTAGTTCCTATCATGGACTACAGGATGATTAGCCTTTATGGTGTATACCAGGAGAGTGGGTGGGTCTGAATAGTTTGGCACAAGCCAGTGGGCAGGGCTGACACCACTCAGCTCAGGTCAGTGTGTTGTCAGCCCACAAAAGAGCTCAGGAGCTGAGTTTATTTCTGGCAGATCAACAGGTCTTTATCGTTCCATTGAGCAACATAGAAATTCTTCCAATTCATAGACTTTTGGGTTGTACTACTACTATTGGAAAAATGGACAATGGCAACAAAAAGCGGCCGGCCAGCACAGGATAACTCCGCCCACAACCCTCATGTTTCGGTTTTGTATCAATGTAGTACAGAGAGCGTGAAATAAATTCAGAGGGGTGGGACCTGTGCCTCTCAAGATAAGGTAGGTACAAAAAATAAATTCCCCCTGTAGGCAACAGTATAACCCAACAGTCAAAGAATTCTAATCATTCCTGTGTCCCTAAATGGTCTCTCCAAGAACTGCAAAAATTCTGTGTTTTCTGTACTTGCAGGGTATTTAAAGGGATAAAACACAGGAAATGTGCTTCTATTGCAGAGATGTATTGTGTATGGTTTTTTTATTTGTATTTTGCCTTAACATACACTTTAATAACCTGCAAAATCTTTCTGCTCACAGGAGATAATTAAAGAATATGAAAGGAATATCTCTGAACTGGTGTCAACATTTCTGGAAACTGTGCAAGGACTATATCCTTTCCCCTGACACGTCTGGCAAACAAAGCCAGCAGCTAATATGCAGTGATCTGATAATATGTCTCTGTATTGCCTGCCTGGGGTGTCATCATCTAGGTTCATAATCTGAGATACAACATACGTCACAAGCGTACATGTCCATTATTGTGACAAATTCAAGTGCTGATTGCAGTAATGGGGCCATTTAGGAGATTGCTATGAAGAGATAGCCAGTGCTTTGCAGCTTTAGAAGTCTCCCATATCTTTCAGTGAGATTTTTATATCTCTATTGGTGAGATCACTGAGCTGAGTTCCTGGGTCTGTACACCTGTAATGCCCATTATGAGGGACTCCCACCATCCAAGTGCTGAGTTCCTGGGTCTGTACACTTGCTGTGCCCATTATGAGGGGTTCCCACCATCCCTGTGCTGAGTTCCTTGGTCTGTACAGCTGTAATGCCCATTATGAGGGACTCCCACCATCCAAGTGCTGAGTTCCTGGGTCTGTACACTTGCTGTGCCCATTATGAGGGGTTCCCACCATCCCTGTGCTGAGTTCCCGGGTCTGTACACCTGTAATGCCCATTATGAGGGACTCCCACCATCCAAGTGCTGAGTTCCTGGGTCTGTACACCTGTAATGCCCATTATGAGGGACTCTCACCATCCCTGTGCTGAGTTCCTGGGTCTGTACACCTGTAATGCCCATTATGAGGGACTCCCACCATCCCTGTGCTGAGTTCCTGGGTCTGTACACCTGTAATGCCCATTATGAGGGACTCCCACCATCCCTGTGCTGAGTTCCCGGGTCTGTACACCTGCTGTGCCCATTATGAAGAATTCCAACATTCCTGTGCTGAGTTCCTGGGTCGGCACCTATGCTGTAATGCCCATTATGAAGGGTTACCACCATCCCTGCTGTATTTATTTTTATATTATGGAGAATCTAACAGGAGGAGCTGGGACACACAAAGGTGGCTGGGAATACCCAAAACTCCCAGGTAGACGGGAACAAAGCTGGGAATTATGACAAGGATCTCACTGTTGGAATATCTAAGACATAAGAAGCTGGGGGCAGCCTTGGCCCACCCTGCTCCATGTATGCATTTTGGGGGCTTGACCCCTTAAACTATGGAACAATCAGATTGAAGTATGTGGGTGCCTTCAGACTCAGAAATGCTTTAACAGTTCAATGACTTGTTGTCTGGAGTTCTTCTTTAACCCCCCAGTTTACAATGGCTCAGATCAGAGACTTGGAGAACCACCACCATGAAAAGCTCCTGGAATTCTCTATTAATATGCTGGAGAGAGTACTGAAGGGGGAGATGGATGAAGAGATGAGCGATGAGGTTCGAGCGGTAAGCAGATTTCATTGTTATAGCACACCCCCTCAAATTGTTTGCTGACCAATGTGCTCAGGGACCATTAACACGGCATATTCTTCACCCGCTGCTGGCAGCTGTTTGTGGACAAAGACACCATCATCAATGCAGTCAGCGCGTCTCATGACATACACCTACTGAAGATCGATAACCGAGAAGATGAACTGGTCTCTGTGAGAATCTTGCAATGCCTCATGGGATATGTAGTTCCACCACAGCTGGTGGGCCGGAGTTTGGCTACCCCTGCTATAAGACCTAAAGTTTGAAAGTTTGTTGGCCCCTTCAGACCATCACATGTACAATATGGAGTCTGTCAGGAGTATGCGGACACCCCCCCCAAATGATTGAGTTCAGATGTCTCCAGTGAAGGGTACTGTTAATGCTACAACATACAAAGACATATATAGACAATTGGGCTCTTCCAAACTTGCGGTAATGGTTTGGTGAAGGCCCTTGGGGAAAGTTCCGGTATGACTGTCCAGCTCCATAAAGACATGGATTGATGGGTTTGATGTGGAAGAACTTGAGTGTCCTGCACAGAACCCTGACCTCAACCCTACAGAAAACTCATTTGGGATGAACTGGAATGCTGATTGCAAGCCAGGTCTTCTCGTCCAACATCAGTACCTGACCCAATGAACACCAATTCCCACAGACACACCGGGAAATCTTTTGCAATGCCTACTCAGAAGAGTGCAAGCTGCTATTGCCGCAAGGGGGGACAACTCTATACATAGGAGAACTATGAGGTGAATGATAATCACTCATCCTCCATAGTTCGAGCTGACATGTGACAATGAGACTGTCACACGTCGGCTCAATAGATCGGGAGGTGAGCAAACATATACCGTCGCTCGCTCACTTCTCTATCATCTCCCTGCAGAGAGCCACGAGTGTCAGTCACGGCTCCCTGCGGGTTTTCCCCCCTCCCCGCTCCGATCCTCCAGCACTGACTGGAGGAATGGACGGGGGAGGGGGCGGGTACAGCTCGCTCTGCCTTTAGATAGGCAGAGCCCGCTGTCACTCACACAGCTGGGTGGGTCTCGACAGTAATGTCAGGATCCGTCCTGGCTGCGGCGGTCTCAGTATACCGCGAGCTGTAGCTCGCGATTTACTGAGCTTTGGAACCAGCGAAAAACTTACTTGCAAACTCCAATACGAAATCCAGTCAATTTCTTTATTGAATAAAGTGGTGTTTTCTGTTTGCCTGATGAAGGGACCTCTGGGTTCCGAAATGTCGCATGGAGATGTTACACCACTTTAGTCAATAAAGAAATTGACTTGATTTCATTTTGGAGTGCGAGTGACTTTTTCACTGGTTTCATGTTATCTGGAGAGGCATCTGCTATCGCTACAGCACCCACCCTGTATTCTGGCTTTTCCTCCGGTTAGGAGTGGAATGGGACTCATTGAATTTTGAATACTGAGCTTTGGGTCACTGGAGGATGCTAGTTTATGTCCTTCCGTGACCCTTAAGAGAACTATGGAGAAAAACACTTACCCCATAGTTCTCTTTTAATGCCAATGCTTTTGCAATGGGATATCCAACAAGCTTATATATACAGGTGAAACTCGAATAATTAGAATATCGTGCAAAGTTCATTTATTTCACTAATGCAACTTAAAAGGTGAAACTAATATATGAGATAGACTCATTACATGCAAAGCAAGATAGTTCACGCCGTGATTTGTCATCATTGTGATGATTATGGCTTACAGCTCATGGAAACCCCAAGAACCCCAAATCCACAATCTCAAAAAAGTAGATTATTACATGCAATCAATAAAACAAGGATTGTACATAGAACAATATCGGACCTCTGAAAAGTACAAGCATGCATATGTACTCAGTACTTGGTTTGGGCCCCTTTTGCAGCACTTACTGCCATTACTTTTGCACGATATTCTAATTATTTGAGTTTCACCTATAAGTGTAATGGTCTGGTGTCCACAAACTTTTGGCCGTATTATGTATTTTTAAGTGGCTCTGGATACATGAGATGTAGGTTTCATCTCCCAGCACCACTAACAGTCATTGATATTGGGTTCTGTTTTCACTGTGAGCATGCTACTTTTCTGTCCATTGCATAGACGGCAGCAGAATGGGACACATTCCTGGATAGTAGAAGATATGGCAGGGAGACCTAGTCAGGGACCTATAGTAAGGCAGTGATTTAACCCCCCAGTGTCCACCCATAAAAAAAATTTGCATCTGGACTAGACTGACCCTTCCAATAGACTTTCTTGCAGTGGACTTACATAGGAAAAGGCAACAAATGAACTTCTATGGAGCTCCTGCAGCTGCACCTACTCACATTCTTTTCATTTCCCTAGTCCTGTGTGAATACAGCCCAGTGTGCGTCACGATAGTGCAGTGCAAGCTAAGAATAAAAGTGGTGAAGAGGGTCTGAATGTGGGGACGTAAAACCGCTTTTCTAGTGGACTGCTATTTCCCCTTTGCCGTTTATAGACGTCATTGGAGAAAGCACCGCTGGGCCAAAAAACATGCATAAAATACATCAAATCCACATATCATCTCATGAGAAGGGAATGGATGGTCTACTGACAGGTTCTCTTTACAGGTGTTTTCCATTCACATAGGGAAGTGTTAAATCCCTAACTTCCCCCAGTTGCTGACCTGCTGTAATCTGCAAAATGCCAGATATGTGTGTCCCTTCACCACAAAATCAGCCTCGGTGAGGCACCCCAGAAATGGACTTCTCTCACCGCATCCCAGCGGGATTGATCATCCTTGCGGCTGTTTTTTCGAAAAACAGAGTGAGGATTCTGGGGGGGGAGGGGGCATGCTGAAGGGTAACGTCAGCCATTGCCATTCCTACCAACGGTGTGCTTTCATGTTTGAACAGGTTCACAGAGAAGAACAGCAAAGGAACCGGAAGCGGGTCGCAGAGATCAACATGTACATTGATTACCTGCGGGACGAGCTTGACAACCTTGATGTCCATGAACAGATATGACTGTCCCGTGTCTGAACGCAGCTGAGACTTTCAATATGCTTACATGGCTGTCCACAGCACCATCTATTGTCTGCCATGCCAGGCTGCATCATGTCTCCCGTAGACACTCCTACCCAGGCCCATGGGTCTCACAAGTTTGGACACACTCCTGGTGCACTACTTCCCTCTGCCAACCCAACCAACCCCTTCCCTTAACCCTTTCTTCCCCTGTGCCCCTACCTTTGTCCCATACCTATCTCCTTCCCCCCGCCATCTTCTATCCTTCCTCCTCTTCTACCCCCCCCCAATCTTCTATCCTTCCTCTTCTTCTACCCCCCCCCAATCTTCTATCCTTCCTCTTCTTCTACCCCCCCCCAATCTTCTATCCTTCCTCTTCTTCTACCCCCCCCCAATCTTCTATCCTTCCTCTTCTTCTACCCCCCCCCAATCTTCTATCCTTCCTCTTCTTCTACCCCCCCCCAATCTTCTATCCTTCCTCTTCTTCTACCCCCCCCCAATCTTCTATCCTTCCTCTTCTTCTACCCCCCCCCAATCTTCTATCCTTCCTCTTCTTCTACCCCCCCCCAATCTTCTATCCTTCCTCTTCTTCTACCCCCCCCCAATCTTCTATCCTTCCTCTTCTTCTACCCCCCCCCAATCTTCTATCCTTCCTCTTCTTCTACCCCCCCCCAATCTTCTATCCTTCCTCTTCTTCTACCCCCCCCCAATCTTCTATCCTTCCTCTTCTTCTACCCCCCCCCAATCTTCTATCCTTCCTCTTCTTCTACCCCCCCCCTCTTCTATCCTTCCTCTTCTTCTCCCTCATTGCGCTATTGGTCTACCAGACTATCCCACACCAGCAATAGTTGACCCTGATTCTTCTACATCCCGTCACCATCTTTACATGCCATACAAAAGACAATATCAGACATGTCGGGTGCAAAACATTTCACTTTATTGTTACAATTCAGTACACTGAAGAGGCTAGGTTCACACCTAGGCGATTCAGATGCCGAGCTGTCTTCGCGCGTTTATGATTGTGCGACTGTTCATTTAAAACGGTGTGGTTGTCGCACGGTTTTCAATGTATAGAGATGTGTATGGGACCCAAACCGCGCGACAACAGCCCCGAAAATAGATCCTGTACCTCTTTGACAGACAGACGATTTCGTCCATGCGACAAACCGCAAAGGTGTGAACAGCCTCCATTGACTTCAATGCAAATCTGTGTTTTGTGCAATATCGCGCAACAAATCGTCTAGGTGAGCACCGGCCCTAATTCTTCCAATTACAGACGTGAAGAACGAGTGTGGAAATGATAGAACATGAACTTTACATGTTGGTAATATTGTATTGATTTCTGATGAATGATGTTCTGTTCTGCCTGAGGCAGTGTTGATCAGTTAGACCAGGGGTAGCCAAACTTCGGCCCTCCAGCTGTGGTAGAACTACAAATCCCATGAGGCATTGCAAGATTCTCACAGCCACAGGCATGACTCCAGGAGAGAGATGCATCATGGGATTTGTAGTTTCACCCCCAGCTGGAGGGCCGGCGTTTGGCTACCCCTGAGTTAGAAACTTCATATGTGACACCTTAGTTTAAGTGTCTGATTAAATATCTGCTGTCCTTGGAGCTGAAGTGATTGATTATTTTGTTGTGATTTATATGCCTAAAGCGCAGCAAAACCCAAAAACAAACATGTCCTATACTGCAGCTCACCTGTCCTTAGGTGTGGCGGCTGCATTAGTTTTCTTCTTTTTTTTTTTTTTTACCTGGTGATCCTTCCAGTAACACACTTCCTGTCCTAGGGTGACAGCACTCATTTACCGTACATTATCAAGATGACAAAAACAGTATAGGACTGTGGAACCCCTCCCCTCTACTATTCCTCATACCATGGTGGTGGTGGGGGTGTTTCATAGTCCTCAGAGACTAGCTGAAAACAATGTAACTGATAACAGTCAACTGGTGCAGAGAGCACAGAAAGTCATCAGCTCACAAAAATTCCAGCAAGATTTACAGGTATTATTTTTAACGTATACATTTTTTTAAATGTATCAATTAAATATAACAAATCATTTTAAATGGTGTATTTAACAAACTAAAAAGGGGCCAAATATGACATTTCTGTTTTCTGGGTTTAGGAAAAAGGAAAAGTCTTTCAATAACTCATCTCATTGCTTTTCAAGCTTTTTTTATTTAATGTCATTAAAAATGATCTTTCCATTTCAGCCTGCCGCTATTATTCATTTTTTTTTTAAAACTTCCAAAAATAAATTCCCAGTGGGGTCACACACAGAAATAAGACACTGGATTTTGACGTTTCCCCATGTTATCCAAGACTTTAAAAAAAAAAAAAGTCAATCCTGTATAATAATAATAATAATTTAAAAAATGAAAAAAAGCTGATTGGTTGCCACGGCAACTGCTCCAGCTACTGTCTGCTATTCCCCCCAGTGTACACTAGAGGGCGCCCATCCATTCCATATACACACGGCGGATGGAGAGTCTCATTACTGTATAGTAGTGTATTGGTTCCGTTGTGCGGATTGTGTCCACTAGATGGCAGCGGTGCTCTGCGGTGCTTTGTTTTGTTAATTTACAAGGCGCTCTTTCCTTTTTTTTTTTTGTTTGTTTGCTTGTTTCCTTAACTTTATTGGCAGCGTACAAAGTGTTCATGGCTCCGCACCGCAGAGCTTTGCATTGCGCTGCGGTGATCTCCGGTATCCGGTATGTCTGCATTTTACCACAACGCACATCTCACCCGCATTGTACGTGGGGAGGACCCACAAAACCATTGTCTTCTATGTGCCTCCAGTGCGGATCAGGAATTTATTTGTGAACTGACAGGTCCACTTTGTACCATGGTTTGAGTTCGGCTTTACACACTTATGGAGAGTTGCGGGTGGTTGTCATTAGTAACACAGACCGTTCTTCTTTCAGGCACATTGAGGGGAATCTGTCTAAATTGGGCCAGGCAGAATGTGTGTTACCCATAGCAACCAATCAGCTCCTATCTTTCATTTTCACAGTCACGGAGTCACCTGCATACAGTCCATAGACTCCGGCCCTCCAGCTGTTGTGGAACTACAAGTCCCATGAGGCATTGCAAGACTGACAACTACAGGCATGACTCGCAGAGGCATGCTGGGATTTGTAGTTAAATCACAGCTGGAGTTGCCCACCCCTTGGTCTATGGTGTACCAGTACAGCTGCAGGAGAGGCTATCACCATAAACAATCCTGGGAATTCTTACAGTGATAATATTGGGGACTGTTATAGAAATGTTATTGCGTCTCCACCGCGGAGCTTGTGGCAGAGGTGCTTCCCTGTCCATTAAAGGGCCGGCGGCGATATGTCAGACTGGTTTCCATTTCTCCTGACCAGAGCGCATTCTTTCCGTAGGTCACGTCAGCTTTGTGCCCCCCGTGATGCCAACTTTGTGATGCTTTCACATCTCCAACCTACGGAGCGAGAGAAGGCAACCTCGGCACTCCGGCTGTGGTGAAACTACAAATGCCACCATGTCCTCTGCCTCTGGGAGTCATGCCTTCTGCTGTCAGTCTTCCAGTGCCTCATGGGAGTTGTAGTTCCTCCACAGCTGGAGGGCCGAGGTTGCCTATCCCGAATCATACCGGTAACATCAATGGAGATCATCTACTCCAGCGCTGGTCCTTCCAACCACTTGGTTTGATGACATTCACCATCCTCATCGGACTTCCCCATACGCCATCCAATACTCCTCAGCGTCAACACTTCTGTAGGCGGAGCTATGTCAGGGGAAGATCTCATTTTGGGAATTCTGTGACCGGTGGTTGAACACATACGGAGAACAGGAAGTGTTCAATGATGGTGACTAGGGATGCACCGATTTCGATACTAGTATTGGTGCCGATACTGAGTATTTGGGCGAGTACCGTGTTTCCCCGAAAATAAGACACTGTCTTATATTTTTTTGGGCTCAAAAAAACACACTAGGTCTTATTTTCGGGGTAGGTCTTATTTTCAGGGAAACAGGGTACTAGTACTCGCCCAAATGCTCCTGATACCTATCCCGATGCCTAACCCGAACTTCCGGTATCAGGTAGCCGGGCAGTGCGTCATTACACAATGCCCGGCTTCCTTATTGGCCTCGAAGCCGGTTCCATGCTCCCTCGTCAATCAGGAAGCCGGGTGGTGTGTAAAGACTCACTGCTCGGCTTCCCGATTAGCCGTCTCCATACTCCCTCATCACCAGGTGAGGAGGAAGCATGGAGCCGGCTTCCCAGCCAATCAGGAAGCCGGGCGCTATGTAATGATTCTCTGCTCGGCTTTCTGACTAGTCGGGAATCTGGCCAATGAGGAAGCCGGATGGCAAGTCATTACATGGCGCCCCCCCCTTGCTTCCTGTTTGGCTAGAAAGCTGGCTCCATGCTTCCCGTCTTCCTGATTGGCTCCATGCTTTCTCATCCCCTGGTGACGAGGGAGCATGGAGATGGATTCCTGGCAAATCAGGAAGCCGAGCATCGGGTCATTACACGCCGCCCGGCTTCCATAATGGGACTTCCGGTATTGGTATTCGGTGCCGGAAAAAAATACTTGTACACGATACCGAAAAACCGGTATCATTGCGTCCCTAATGATGATTCTTCACATGCCAGTTGCAATTTCCAACCCGGGGCCACAATGCCGTATTTCTGATTTGAAAGTGTAAAGCCAAAAGTTAATGTTTAAAAATGTTTTGTATAGAGCAGAGAAGAGGAAGCAAACCCAAATCGGGTTCTTAGCTTTGTACCACCGGGAAAGACTTCACTTCCTGTCCTGGACAACAGGAAATTAGAGGATATATCTACGTACGCCCAACTTAGAGAGTTGTCACTGGAGGAGGTGTCCACGTGGGAGGAGCTCCGCTCACTTCTTGCTTTGGGGACAACTCAACATTTTTGGGTTTCCCATCACTTTCTGTCTGGCGAGTCACCGTGACAACCAGAGGGGCCATATCACACAGACAGACGAAATGAGCTGACAGAAGGGTGAACCTTTTCCACGTGCCGTCCGGCCGATGGTAATTAAATGTCCGTACAGCTCACTCATGCCGGCGGGTGAGCGTTTATAAACGTCCTTTCCTGCCGACCCGTACGCATTGTTTACATCCGATGAAGGCTGCTGCATACAAGTGATTGGGTGGCCACAGAGCTGCCTGATCGCTTGCATGGTGTGTGGGAGTTTGGGGGACTCCCTCCCTACACCTATTGTCGGCTCTGCTGTCCTCCATGCGGGCCCGGGACTGGCACGGCGGGTCTCTATGGTTGGAACATAGGGACTTCCACCGGCTGATCTCCCCTTCAATCACTGCAAAAGGGATATGTATTACATCACTTCCGGTGTCCCCCTGTCCTCTCTTCAGCTGCTATAGCCGGAGAAGAAGCTGGTGAAGCAGATCTGTGTTTCATCAGCTTCTTTGGGGGTCCCTAGGTGACATTAGGGGTCTAATAGACCCCTGATGTCTCCATAAAGAGGACCTGTCACTGTATCTGTGCTATCATATTGGGGGCTTATTAGCTCCCTATGTGACAGCAGTAAAGTTAGGTGTAAAAAGAAATGTTTAAAAAAATTAAAGTCACCTATAAAAAAAAAAAACATTCATTTTTTTAAAGTCCCCCACTTCCGCCTACGCGCACATAGAAACGCAAACATGCGTCGTGTGCGCCTACGTGCGAAAACAATGATTACACCAAACATGTTGCATAGCATCGCGAACATCAGAGCGGGAGCAATTATTCTGGGGCCATCAGTCACTGATAACACTAAACTGATGGGCGTTATTAGCTTTTAAATTGTCAACTAGGGGCGATGTTGGGTATGGTAGTCTTTTGTGATTTGGCGGGCCCGCACGCCATTTTAAGGCTTGACATGTTTGGTATTTGTTTACTATATAATATAATAGCTTTAAACTACAACATAGGATTTAAATAATGACAAACTTTATTAACAGACAAATAGTTTACAAGCATTCCACACTCAGCTGAAGCTATAAAAATTTTTTTTTTGTGGTGCCATAGAGTGCACTGCAGAAAATGCAGCAAATAATACTAATCGGTCTCCGCCGAAGACACAGTGAAATGAGAAGCAGCAAGCCGATAAGCTCCCTGGGAAGCTCCATCTAGTGGCCACAATGTATTATTACAACAGCAAGTCAATGGTCAACAGCTGATGATGGCAGTTGATGGTGATATAGGACCTTCCCGATGACTAGGATTCATTGCTGACAGGGGTGGATCATAATTGATTGGGTCTCTTGAATAGGGTAGGGCAGTCCTCCTGGCATGTCATCTAACACTGTGAACACATTTTCCCATTTTGCATGATAATCTTTAAAAAAAAAACGACTCACATACCTGGCAAATCCAGCGTTGTCCTGCTGTGGTCCACTGCTCTACTAACATAAGTTGGGTCATGGGCAGCCATCTTCCTCTGTGGCATCATCACAGGAGTCGGTGCTTGCAGCCAGTGTCCTGATGACGCACTACACTGTTTGCTCTCCCGCCGTGGTGTGTCCCTGCTCCTGCAGCCTCCTGGGATATGTAACAGGGATAGCCCACGAGGCTGCAGGAGCAGGGACATGTCATTCTTGCCTATCCAGGAATGAAGGCAAGGGGTGGGCCAGAATTAAAAACATGTAAAAAATATAAAATATGCTTTTTAAAAAAAAACTAGTGCAGGAGGAGGGTTGCAGTGGGGAAAAGTCAGTTTTTGGAGTGAAAGTTCAATTTATTAAATAGCTAACCTAACGCTTATGGACTCTCTGCGCAGGTTTATATACACACTTGTGGGTGCTACAGCAGCCAGGCTATTGGCTGTCTAGTAGAAGGGATTCAGGCAACTCTAAAGTCACCTGATCTCCATATACTGTATATAGCAACATGCCACCCCGCTGCCTGACAACCCCCTTCCCCGCCATGTATCCGAGGCACTACCATGCCTCCTGGGTGCCTGGGACGGCCATAGTGGGTGTCAGCATGGAGGCCAGGGGGAGCCCAGTGAACATTGCTGATCTCCCTTAGCTAGAACGAACCCGGAAGTGACGAGCTCTAATCGCTTCCAGGTTCAGAGCTGTCATTCCCCTGGCCTCTGTGGCTGGCCCAGAAGTTAATGGAGCACAATCTGTGCTCCTTTAGCTGCAATGGAGTGCAGAGGTGACATTAGTAGTTTAATAGTCTCCCGATGTCTCCTTAAAGAAAACCTGTCACTGCACTATGCTACCACACGACGGTTCCATTGTGATAGCAACAAAGTTAAGTGAAAAAAGTAAAACATTGTAAAAATAAAAGTTTAATCAAATAAAAAACAAAAAAATAAATGCTCCCACCCCCACAAATCACTGTACAAATGCAAATGCACGTTTGGTGTGCTCACATATGAAAATGATGACTTCTCCACTCAGCTAGCTCAATTAATTGTTTAAAAAAGCATCTGGATGTATTCCTAAATGCACAGAATATTAATGGTTATTGAGTTCTTACAGGTATATTAGGCATCAGAGATTGCTGATCCAGGGAATATATCAAATTGCCTTATGGGATCAGGAAGGAATTCTTTTCCCCTGTTGGAGCAAATTGAACCGTGCTTTAGAGGGGTTTTAATTTTGCCTTCCTCTGGATCAACAGTGTGTAATTGTGGGCAGAGCGTTCTGTTTAGGCTTTTCTTCTCTTTTTTTTTTCATATCTCTGTAGGTTGAACTCGATTGACATGTGTCTTTTTTCAACCTGACTAACTATGTAACTATGTTGGGTATCGCTGGATATGTCAGACTGGGAGCAATAATTTAACGGCCATTACCGTAAGGGCTTTAAAATAATGCCCATGGGCCTTTTGGGTGTCGTCGTTTTTCGACGTTTCACTGGCACACGCGATTTTGAGGCTTGACATGTTTGGTATCTATTTACTAGACACAACCCCATTTTTTTTATATTCTAGCAGAAAAGTGGGTACTGAAAATTTGGGTTTGATAAACATTTGTGCTAATATTGTGCGACATAAAGAATTGCAACTGCTGCCATTTTATTCTATTCTACAGGGTCTCTGCCTGCAGAGTACAGCGCTGCTCCACGGTGCCCTGCTCCTGTATATGTAGGGCCACTGCAAGGCGCTCTGTTTGCAGGACAAATGGTAAGTCTCTGTAAAGCCTGGCAGTCATTCCACTCCAATATACTGTATATTGTCCCCAAGACACTTCTTTATTATTATTTGTTATTTCCACAGCATTTTGCCCTTTGGAAGGGGCAAATGATTGCTTGTTGTATTAAAAAAAAAGTCATACAATGACACCCATGCATGAGCCACCCCTACCTTGCTCCTGAGATGTTTGTACAGCTCTCTTTGTCTCCTGCACAGGATCTGTCTCCTGCACAGGACTGGCAACCCTTCTGGAAAAGCGAAATTTTTCTAAAATAAAGGAAAAAAATTCACAACTGAATAGTTACATAGTTACATAGTATTTGAGGTTGAATAAAGACATATGTAGATAGATAGATAGATAGAGGAATATAAAGATAGAGGAATAGACAGACAGGTATAGAAAGAGATAGACACAGGGCTTTTTTTCTGATGGTACGCACCAATACTGCCAGCCCTTTAATTTTTTATAAAAAGGTGCCCTCACGACAAGCATTATCACCTCGTGCGTCTGTTGCGTGCCCGAACACTTGTTGTACAGACAATGCGCAAGTGTTCTGACGGCAAGTGTGCGGACATGCGCTGGGTGATGAAGCTTGTCTTCTGCCACTGTTTACCACAAAAAAGTTGGCCGCAGACAGTAAACCTCAGTGTCCCCCCGTTACCACAACCAAAATGGCCACCGGCCCTGAGGTTTATTGTTGGTGGCCATCTTGGTTGTGGCAACGGGGACGTACTGCACATGAACAGTGTTTACCTGCCCACAACAAAGTACCAACACCTTTTTGCCCAGAAAAATGCACTGGGTAGACACATAGATAGGAATAGACAGACACACTGAAAGGGGATAGACAGACAAATAGGATGAAGTGCAGAGGGGTTAGAATCCCTATAAGGTATTGCATTGTCTGCGTCCTCGATGGGGAGATGTTCCCTCACTTCCTGCCCTGGCAACCACACAGGAGGTAAAGACAACCTCAGTGGACATAGAAATAAAACCCTGGCAGATTTTCTAATACATTCAAAGGCTTCACAGCACAGTGTTCAGTGTACCTTTTATGCCTCCTGGGCCTTTGCAGTTGGAGGTCCGGATCCCGGTACATATGTAAGCTGGTCTAGATACGTCTCTGTCTGTTGATGGCACTGTGCACACATCTGGTTGTGTCTCCTGCACAGGGTACGGCAGCTCTTCCAAAAGACAATTTTGTTCTATAAGAAAAAAAAATAAACAACATAATCAGGTTCCCTGACTTGCTGTGGCGATTGTCAAATAAAAATACAAAAGCCCAAAAACTCTCTTTTAGAAAACTACCCCTGGAACAGGTTTATTCCTTGGAAGATCCCCCCTCTTCTGGTGAAAAGTCTAAAATTTCCCATCACTTTCTGTCTCAGTGACAATGGTCATCAGTAGAAGTAGATTGGGAGTGCCCCAGGTCTTCTGAGTGCCCCAGGTCTTCTGAGTGCTCCGGGTCTTCTCCTGAGTGCCCCGGGTCTTCTCCTGAGTGCCCCGGGTCTTCTCCTGAGTGCCCCGGGTCTTCACCTGAGTGCCCTGAGTCTTCTCCTAAGTGCCCCTGGTCTTAAGTGCCCCAGGTCATCTTCTGAGTGCCCCAGGTCTTCTTCTGAGGCCTCCAGGATTTTTTCCTGAGTGCCCCAGGCGGTCTTCCGAGTGCCTGTGTCTTCCCCTGAGTGCCTGAGGTCTTCCCCTGAGTGCCCGAGGTCTTCCCCTGAGTGCCCCAGGTCTTCTCCTGAGTGTCCCAGGTCTTCTCCCAAGTGCCTGCCCCAGTTCTTCTAATGAGTGCTCCAGGTCTTCTCTTGAGTGACCTAGGTCTTCTTCTGAATGCCCCAGGTCTTTTTCTGAGGCCCCCAGGTCTTCCCATGAGTGCTGCAGGTCTTCTTCTGAGTGCCCTGGGTGTTCTTTGCCATCATCCCAAGTATGACCTTTTCATTTAAGTCATTTCATCAATTACAAATTGTTTTTCATGGCAGTTGCATGGAGGTTCCCAAACTTTCTATACATTCATCTTATCCAATTGTATTTATAAAATGCTATTGGTAACGGCATACATCACTGTGTAACCAAGCAGCTCCGTGGCCCCTTCTGCCTATGGCTCCTGTAGCAGGTGCCTATCGTGCTATGGCTATCACTATACCCTTGTCATTGGATCAATTCAATATTTTCTGCTTCTTTATCTTGTGTTATGTAATTGAGATATTATATTTTAAAGTAACAAGCAAGGTCCGCTTAATACATCTTAATCCCCTCCCATAATAAATTGGAAATGCAATGCAATAAATTTTGTAATTTATACAATTGTACTATATTATTAGTAAATATGTTGGAAGGCTAACAAGTTAGCCTGAATTTGTGGGAGGAGTCCGCGCCCTCCTGCCCTACTTAAACAGCACCCTTAGCATTGTGAGGGACGGATCGTTTCAGCATAGGAAGCGTCCGTCGGGTCTCACGAGACGTCACTTTCCGGGTCACGGCAGCATCATTTCCGGTCACTCGGTTCAGGTATCGCTGGCGCGGCGGTTGCTGGCTCACGGTCGCATCGGCTCAGTATTGTTTAGCACAGACGTGTTCTCTGCGAGTCCCGGCAGCTGAAACAATTGATTTTCTCCTCTATGCCGTTGGCTATAACTCAAGGATGAGGAGTCTGATCTTTTCTGATAAGAAATGCTTAGCCGTTTATCCCGCAGAGTTTTTTAGGGTTAGGACGAGTTCCTTCAGCAGTGGAACGGCATTTCGATGTTTATTCCGCAAGCCTCATGGGGGTCTCCGCAGGTAGTTACGGATGCAGCGGCTTCTTCAGGCTTTGGAGCTTTTTTTGGCCCTCATTGGTTTGCTAGCCATTGGCCGGTAGAGGTAAGGGATATTCCCATGTTCACGCGCACATCGGCTTTGTTTGAGATCTATCCCATACTCCTTATTGGCATTACTGTCCTCTCGGACCAAGGCACACCTCAGGTCGGTATTTAGTTGTATCTAGTTGCACTCTTGTGTGAGGTGGAGTGGACTCTTTTAAACAAATAGTATATACCTTAGCCCACTGCCGTCTGCAACGCCTAAGTAAGGGTAACATACCATCCTTCCAGTGAGATCCCAGGGAATGCTGGGTATCCCAGATCTCATGAGAAGATGATCTTGCACTCTGCTGAAGTCTTCTCGTGGGACTTGGGGTACTTGGCCTTGACTTCACCATCTGCAGTTACGGGGCCAACACCACTTAGCAAAGCCAACTGCATGACACCAATAATTTGACACCAAAAAAACAATAAGGGGCATTTATCCCGCTGGCCACCAATGCAAGGGAGATTTATCCTACTGGCCACCAATGTAAGGGGCATTTATCCCACTGGCCACCAATGTAAGGGGGATTCTTCCCATTGACCACCAATGTAAGGGGCATTTTTTCCTATTGTCCACCAATGCGAGGGGCATTTTTTCCCATTGCCCACCAATGTAAGGGGCATTTTTCCCACTGACCTCCACTGTAAGGGACATTTTTCCCACTGGCCCCCAATGTAAGGGGCTTTTTTCTCTCTGGCCCTCAATGTAAGGGGCATGTTTCCCACTGGCCACAAATGTAAGGGGCATGTCTTCCACTGGCCACAAATGTAAGGGGCATTTTCCACACTAACCTCCAATAAATTGTCTTAGCAGGGTTTCCCGAGACCTGAAAAATATTTAAAGGGATCCCCTGGGGTAAAGTGATTGAAAAAGACTGCTCTTATTTATCTCTATGCAGTTGTGGATATGTAGTGATTATATACTGTATGCATGGCTGTATGGCTGGGATTTGTTGTGCATGACCTTTTATATAATGTATGTACACGGTAAACACAACACTGCAATCACAAGTCTCACTCTTAATGGCACCTTACAGAGGGAAGTTCACATACAGAGCCCCCACCTCTGGGGTCTCCATGAGATACAGGAACCCGGTACGTTATTTAAACCACGAGCTGGTTCTATGTAGACTGACCCTTTAATGCACTGACGCGTGTCTGTGAATTGTTGTGCATGACCTTTTATATAAGGTCAGGGGGGTGTTAGTGAAATCCCACGTTAACCCGGGTGATAAGGGGTGGGTGTTAGTGATCCGGCAGGTTGACCGGGGTGACAAGGGGTGGTTGTTAGTGATCCGGCAGGTTGACCTGGGTGATAAGGGGTGGGTGTTAGTGATCCGGCAGGTTAACCCGGGCGGTAAGGTGGGGGGTGTTAGGGATCCGGCAGGTTGACCCGGGTGATAAGGGGGGAAAACAGTGCCACCAAAAGGTTGTGCAATGTAAACTTGGCAATGCAATTGACAGTCTCACTCTTAATGGCGGCCGTGTTTCCTTTGAGACGGAAGATCAGTTACAGAGCTCTCGCCACCGGGGTCTCCAAGAGATACAAGGAGTCGGTATGTAATTTATAGTATGAGCACCAACCCAGTGAAGAATTACCGGTTCTATAAAGATCGAACCTCGATGGCTAATTACACGGGATGCTAGTCTCCTCGCGTCTTGGTGCCCCAAGGCTCGCTGCAGTCATTTACGCAACCCGGGTTTATCTTTGGCTTTATATGAGCGACCTTATGATAATTCTATCACATAATTAAGACATCAATAAACACAAACTTCACTTACTCATTGTTTCCGGAGAAAGATGAAAAAAAATGTCATTTCCTGTTACGTCAGGGTGAGGGTTGGACCTGGAAATATCCACCTGCCCATTTTACCACCTTTGTGGTAACACCCAACCTCCGTACCTTCTTTCTCCGGGCACTAATCAGCCATCGGAAGCACCAGTAAACCATGCATACCCAAGTGAACAGAACAAACTCACGGATTGAGGAGGCTAAAAGGCACCAACCTTTAACTCCACCCCCTCTTCAAAAGGCAAAAACTTTATTGAGGCCAAGGCACGGGTCGTATAATGACAACGCAGCCGAGTAGATTTACTGACCGCTTTGGTAAGTTGCCTTTTGACGAGCCCGTGAGTCCGTGGATGTCTTATAAACTGGTTCCCCTTATTATCTTAATTCCCTGAATGTTACCTCATTTTTGTTTTACAATTTTTTTACAAAGTAATGACACAAAGTTCTTTTTTCACAAAATTTTATTTAAAACAATGTGCTGTCATGAAAATATAACAAGACTTAAATGTACTGATCACTCCAGTTATAAGTCATTGACTTAAAGCTTAGGAGACCTTAAAGCAAGGCATCTACAAAACAGATTTTCATTACCTTTCTTTATTTAAAAGCATTTTCAGTAGGAGAGGCTGGCAATGACAACCTTCATATGTTCTAGTACAGTCACTAGACTTACCTGTGCTGACCTGATAGGAACAGTGATGAGTCAGAAGAAAATCTTTAACCATCTGATCATGAACATGAAGATCTGACCATCTTTAACCATCTGGCCATCTTCTGTCTTGAGTGCCCCAAGGGAATAAACTCAAAGCTTTGAGCTCATTCATAAAGTGAGCCAAAAGACAATGGGGGCTGTTGTGCATAGCAACATATGTATCTAACAACACTTGTGGTGAGCCGTATCTGAAGTCTTCTATGATAGGCTTACAAACCATTTTTGTGTCAAAATCTGTCACTCTTGTCCAGCTGTTTCCAGTGACTTAAACTGACACTAAACTCAAGAGTGAAATCTTAGCTTATTTGTGTATCACTCGGCTGTAGATCCTCAAATCATCTCTGAATTGGAGCTGACACTGTCCTTCCTTCTGGAGGGGGGCTACTTTTGTTCCCCATGGTCCCTGTGTGTGTTGTAAAGTAGTCTCGCTCCAAGTTCCCCCCGGGATGTAATACAATCTCATGTTTAGTTTACCAATATGTATTGAGATTGTAGTCCATCACAGGAGCAAGCTTGGAGCGGAGACTACTAACACACACAGGGACCACAGGGAACAAAAGTAGCCCCCCTCCAGAAGGAAGGACGGTGTCAGCTCCAATTCAGAGATGATTTGAGGATCTACAGCCGAGTGATACACAAATAGTGTAGTTTTGTTTTTGCTGTCTATGGCCTGTTGAGGTTTTTCTTCACTCCGTCTTCCAAAGGCTCCACAGGAGGCGAAAGAAAATCTCTACAAAGTGAGGGAAACCCCCTTCTCAAACAGTTGTCACCAGTACAGGTGTCCCCATTGAGAGATTTACCCTCTCCTCTAGTAAAATGTTGAATCTTCCATTACTTTCTGGTCACCAGGACAACTAGACACATCGCTAAACCTCAATCTAAATCTCTTGAGACTAGAGGCAGCAGTGCCTTAGATGATCCCACACTGCAGATATACAGCTATGAGGCTCAGGGCACAGGAGTACCGAGGCACCTTTGAGACAAAATTTGAGAATTTAAGACAAAAGATACGTTTTTCAGTTTACGGATTAACATTTCTAGATATTCCCTATAACAGAGCAAATCTTCACTTTATGAGTTCAGTCCCACTGTAACACCCGATGAGAAATGCAAGTATGCATGTGAGAAATAAACATGGAAGCCAGAATGCTTCCCTCAGATGTAAGGCTGACCACACATGTTACATTCCGACCACACATAGTTACATAGGTTGAAAAAAGACAGAAGTCCCTCAAGTTCAACCCATAGATTCTTTACAATCAACTTTAGATCTACCAAGACTATGAGGACCTACCCACTCTGTCCAATCCATCAGACAGGCTCTTGTACTACATATTCATTGGCAGGTCTAAAGGGGATTGTATAATTGGATTGTAACAAGCGTGGTGAGCTTAAGACTTCTCCAACTACAGAGTTAGGAGATAGCTGAGATGTAGAATAGATAGATAGACGTAGATTAGAAAGCGGCCAGTGTAGCCGGAACAATAGAGGAGTCACCATCCATCATAATCAGAAATAACATGAGGCTAAGAGAATGCAAAGTCAAAGCCGAGCTTAGTCTAGAGAGCAATATGAAGAGAGCAGCAGAAACATCCACATACAACCCTCTCACAGACGGGTCTTCAGGTCACATTCCAGTGGAAGCAGGTTATGAAGGAAGTAGAAGCGCTGCATGTAAGGTATGCAGCAGTGAGTGTGACCTTCAAGCTGCTTTATATACCTGTTCATTGTCTGTTTCATTGTCTGATGTTCATTGGCTGTTTATGCTTCACCTAACAACAATGTGACCAACCCGCATGTTTTCCAAACCAACTTGATAGACCACATTGACCTGTTTGGGGTGTAATACCTACAGTATTTCAGGGTGTGAGAAATTACTTATCAGCTTGAGGGTGAGGAGGTACAGTTCAGGCAGTTATAAAAGATTCACATTATTGCACGTCTGTATTTATTAGTATCATTAATTCAATGTATTTTGTTATTGCAAGCAGTGTAAGTACGTGAATTTGACGTGATATCAGCTCTCTGCTGTCTCTGTACAGCAAAGCTCAGACCGGGAGACTAAAGCAGCACAAGGAGTAAATCAGCTGTGTTGCAGTCACCCATTCATATGTAAATATCACAGTTGAGACTATTTTCAGTGGGGAGGCCAGTAGCCCCTATCTTAATTTTGGTTGCCCCTGTCTGCTGCCTGACATCATGTGTCAGGCAGCAGCAGCATTCAAAACCCGGACTGTCTGGGTCAATCCTGGACGGGTGGCAACCCTAGCTGTATGGCAGAGCTGTGTAAAAATCTCAAGAGTGGATGGACAGAAGCACAAATCCTTTGGCAGGTAGAATGGCTCCGTCATACTTCGTTCATCTGTGTATTTAGCTGCTTGGCTGGAGGGAAGAGCTGATAACTATTTGTCCTGAGATGAAAGTGGAGGTCTACTCAAACCTTCCCTGTGTATTGGAATGAGGCAGGATGTGCCCCCCACACCCCAGTTTGCATTGTGATTTGTGTCCTTGTAGTTTTTGTCTCCTGCATTCAGTTTCTCCTGGGAGTGCTGCAAACTGACATTTTGTCCCATTGTCTTGGCCAGTCTGTATTGCTAACACAGATGCTAAGACATCAGCAGACTGATGAGTTTATCTCTCTGTGATTATGTTTTCTCCTCCTGTCAGCATGCTCCTGGCATTGCAGCACAACTAAATGTCTCCTTGTGCTGCTTCTTCCTCCCCCAGTCTGAGCTCTGCTGTACAACGACTGCAAGAGGCTGATACCGGGTCACATTCAGACACTCACACTGCTTGCATTTAAAAAATACATTTAATGATGTCATACCTACTACGGAGCTTCATTCATTAATGTCTTTTATATCTGCCCGGAGTTCAGCTTCAATCAGCAGCATCGCTCCAATATGGATGAGCAGTAGGTGACTGTAGACACAGCACACAGCGTATAGGTATTATACTGACATCTCCATGGGGGGTGGGCATTAACATACATGGCACGGGGTAACTTACACATGGGGGATCTATTTATAAAGCAATGTGAATGTTGTCAGCAAGCATTCACCGGTGGTAAATCAAAACTGCCATTTAATATTCATGCACCTAGACTTATTCACATGAAGTGAATGTCAGATTCAGTGCGTTATAGACATGTCCTTTAATGTAATTTCAATGTGACAGGTTTGTAGGCGATGACTGGTGAGCAAGACTGATGTGTTGGAATTTATTACGTGTTGCTGGTTTCCTTCTTCCTTGTAAAGTGAGAATGTCATCACATCATAATAAATATGAGCGTGAATCTCGCTAGCGCTTGGTCACCGACCGCCGACCCCTATAGATCTCTCAGGTTGTTGTCCAGGATTTTTTAGGATTTTCTTCTCTTATGTCTGAACAGCACTCCATGATGGACAAACCCATTACAGATGCTGAGATTGAGGGCCATTGCCATCTTCCAGCCAAGGGAAACCCCCAGCTTAGATGGTTTACTATCAGAATGGTATGGTCATAATGTATATATATAACACCTATGTGTGTCAATCCCTACCCCCTTCTATGAATGAAGCCTAAAGGTGGCCATACACTTCATGAACCAGCCGAAATACGCACTGTGGGTGCTGTTGTTGGAACCCTTTTGGCCGGCGTCCCTCGATCAGCTGATAGAAGGAGCCATTCGGAAAATCTTGAAGCGAACAGAGTGGGCAGCCAAAGAGATTCAGCCCGGAGGTTGAATGAAGAAAATATTACAGTGCAGTGGCGGAACAACCGCCTTTGCGACGCAGGTGGACGCTATGGGGCCCGGGGGCACAGGGGGGTCCAGCCAGGACATCCCCGTGATGCCGTGCTTGCTGCCTGGGTCGCTATGGCATCTCAGGCTGCTGGCTGTCACTGGCGGCTGTGAGGAGGAACACACTGCTGTCCAGATCACTGACAACCTGCCAGTGATATGTGCAGCTGCTGCTGAGTCAGTGACAGAGGAGGCGGTCACCAAGAAGGTCATCCGCCACTCGCTCCCGTCTGAAGATCTGAAGATTCTCGGGCAGCCACAAAAGATTATGGGGCGGGAGCAGTAGAGATCTTAGGCAGGGAGAAGGGGAGAGACACAGGGTAAGTCAACCAGTAATCGGTTGGTAATCGCCACTTACGGTGATGTAGTTTTCGGGGGGGTGCTTTGAGGGAATGGTCACCGGGGAAAGGGGGGGGCGGCAGCGTGTACGGCTGATTTGGGGTGGCGGATGCTGAACCATGCTGTCAGCAGTTCTGTCCACCATCCTGCCCAGCTGACTGACATCACTGGTTGCCATGAGCTGGACGGGACTCAAGCCAGAGCGTCCCCGCTCAGCTCCTGGCAACTGCAACTGGTGACGTCAGTGAGCTGGGTTTGGAAGCCGCACCACACAGAGCGTCACAGGGTGCTAAGAGCTTGTAGCAACCTCATACGCTGTGACGGCCACCCACTACCTGTCCGCTCCCCAATAATAGCTAAGCTACTCGGATGCATTTTTAACATTTAACTCCGGAGTTTTTGTGTCACTTTAATTTTTTCACCATATTATTGTCATGGATCTCAACACCTCTGATTGCACAGATTCAATAAATGTTACAACTATCACTTTCTTTTGGATACGCCATGTATGTGGTTCTGCTTTGATCTTTGTACTTATTATTCCTAGGGTGGCAACGGGGGCAACCAAAATTAAGATAAAGGCTACTGCCCCCCC
>NW_017306615.1:736971-750180 GCF_000935625.1 Nanorana parkeri | reverse complement strand
AATAATTATTATATTATTATAATTATAATTTATCAGACGCCTGTCCAAGCAAATTTTACAACCTCTGATCTTCGCTTGACGTGTCGGGGAGACCCCTGATGGGCAATCCTCCATAAGAACTACCCCACCCTCTATAATCGGAAGGACGGGGGGTCCACGTTGGCTCTCTGTAAACACCTGAGTTTGTTTATGTTTTGCACATTCATATCATAATTCTCATTATTCGGAAGGGGATTTTTGCACTACGGGAGGTATGACTGTGTGTTTGTGTCTTTGTGTTTATGTTTTAGCACACATAGGTGTGTGCAGTCATTCTAATTATGTTTTTGTTTAATGTTCTCTCTGTTATATATACAAAACATGAATTTGAATCCACCTAAAAAATGTCAGATAAGGAGGGAACATAACAGGTATGCTCGGTACTTCTTGGCAAAGGTGTGTCTACATAATATTATTGCACCATTTATGATAATGTAGATGACAGATCATATTTACTATTGCAACATTTTTTTCTTATTCAGATGTTATGCAAAGATCCGTCTCCTAATAGCTAGATGTACACCACACAGTGCAATCAGCACCTTGCTGAACAGATGCAGAATGATGCCCTATAGAGAATCGCTACAGTAGAACCGGAGCAGGATATAAGATCCTGGAAGATTTTAACAATTTCTCTCCTTCGTTATTATAAAGTGAAGTTCATCAAAACACTGAAATCCCCATTAAGTTTCAATGTCACTTTAAATCTGCAGCCTTCGTATAAAGACAACCCGCTGATGCTGCCAATGAAGGTCCTTATAAAGGCAATTCCTGTTATGGGGTGACAACCCTTTTCCAATAGTGCTTCTGTTTTGTCAAGTCTAAGGACCCGTGACGTCACGTTTGTCACGTGCTCAATCACCTGGTCAGTTGTCGCTCACCTCCTTGCCCCTCCGCTCTGGTGGCAGAATTTCCTTTGGTGTCCTCACATCCTAATGCAGTTAGGTTAGGCATGATGACGTCACGGGTCCTTAGACTTGCCGAAGCTCAGGGGGGAAAAGAGGCTGCGGGGCAGGGGCATCCTGAGGCCGGTTGTTGCCCGGAGCAGATACCAGGTGACACACCGCCGTGACGTCATCGTGCATGCGCGGCCATCTTAGTGATACCTGCTGGCTGCCATCTGGGTGATGGATGCCGGCAGAGAGAGGAGGGGACGTTCACCCAGCAGGATAAGATATGTCACCGGGTGCCCTACTCTCTCCTGCAACAGTCGGGCTCTCAGTCCATGACCGAGTGCCCGACTTTTCAGAGGGAGTGACACCAAAATGACTGGCATTCATTTTGGTGTCACTCCCTCTGAAAAGTCGGGCACCTGGGTGACCTAGTCCAGAACAAGCACTTAACCCTTGCGGGGGTGCGCAAATAAGAAGAGGAAGCTATAAAAAAAAGGAAACATTGTAACAAAAAGACTACAAGCTGGAAGAACAGAATATTACCAAGGAACTCCAGGATTTTTAAAAATTAACCCTTGCAATGGACTACCCCCACTGCAAGGTAACCTCGGCACTGCACAGGTTAAGTGTTCATTTTGGTCTGGGAACGGTAGATATAGTAACCAAATCCTTCGGTTCTGCCTGGCTGCTAGACTGGTCCCCAAAGCCCCGCAGGCTCCAGCGGTCTAAGGACCAGTGACATCATCAGGTCTAATATAAGTCCATTAGATGTGAGGTCGCTGAGGGTCATACCACAGCCGGAGCGGAAGGGGGAGAGAGGTGAGTGGTCACCACTGCAGGACCAAGGATCAGGTGAGTATACACTATATTGCCAAAAGTATGGGGAGTGTGTCTATGGGAATGTTGGACCATTTGTGAGGTCAGGTACTGATGTTGGGGGAGAAGGCCGGGCTCGCAGTCTCCACTCCACCCCAAAGGTGTTCTATGGGGTTGAGGTCAGGACTCTGCGCAGGCCAGTCACGTTCCTCCACCCCAAACTCCCCCATCCATGTCTTTATGGACCTTGCTTTGTGCACTGGTGTGCAGTCATGTTGGAACAGGAAGGGGCCATCTCCAAACTCCTCCCACAAAGTTGGGAGCATGAAATTGTCCAAAATGTCTTGGTGTGCTGATGCCTTAAGAGTTCCCTTCACTGGAACTAAGGGGCCAAGCCCAACCCCTGAAAAACAATCCGCCCTAATAATCCCCCTCCACCAAACTTTACACTTGGCACAATGCAGTCAGGCAAGTACCGTTCTCCTGGCAACCGCCAAACCCAGACACGTCCATCGGATTGTAGACAGAGAAGCGTGATTGGTCACTCCAGAGAACACGTCTCCACTTCTCTAGAGTCCAGTGGCGGCGTGCTTTACACCACGGCATCCCACGCTTTGCATTGCACTTGGTGATGTAAGGCTTGGATGCAGCTGCTTGGCCATGGAAACCCATTCCATGAAGCTCTCTGCGCACTGTTGTTGTGCCAATCTGAAGGCCACACGAAGTTTGGAGGTCTGTAGCTATTGGCTCTGCAGACAGTTGGCAAATTCTGCGCACTGTGCGCTTCAGCATGCGCTGACCCCGCTCTGTCATGTTTCGTGGCCTACCACTTCCTGGCTGAGTTGCTGTTGTTCCCAGTTGCTTCCACTTTGTTATAATCCCAGTAACAGGTGACCGCGGAATATTTAGCAGCCAGGAAATTTCATGGAACACCTGAATCCAATGATTTGGAGGGGCGTCCCAATACTTTTGGCAATATAGTGTATCTGCTTTATTATGGCCCCTAGAGAAAAATGAGAAGTTAACCCTTTCAGTGCGGGAGTAGCCCCACTGCAACGGTTAATGTTTCACATCTTTAAATTTTTCCTCCCACGTAGAAAACTAAAAACACCAGAAAGTCAAGAAACCAGAAAGTATTGGAGGAATGTTCTTCCTTATGAGCCTCCAGTAAACTGGATATCTTTGAGCTGTTTGCTGATGACAAAGGATTTTGTCAGAACATTGATGAACATTGGAGATAACATGCCATCAGGGCTCTCAAAAAACAAAAAGTAACTTCCATCTCATACAATAGTCCAGGTGAACATACAGAGAGGGATGAATGATTAAACACGTGTATCACCGCTCCTCTGAAAGGGAAATCTAGCACGGTAACATACAAATCGTTCTTTCCCCCCCACACTGATGGATGATTTCGAAAACAATCTAACACAAGGTGAACTCGAGGTAAAGAGGAACTCCAGTAATTACAAAACAACCCCCCCCCCCCCCGCACTGCAAGGGTTAAAGAAGACCTTCAGGAAATGTAAAATGGAACCCTTGCAGTGCGGCTACTCCAGCACTACAAGGGTTAACTGTTCATTTTGTCTAGGGGGTTATTTCATTATGTTTCTTTTCTGTGGGACACAGTAAATGAGTATGGGGTCCCAAAATAATGTTTACTATTTATCAGAAGAGGGTATGAGCCAAGGGAAGGTCCCTAAATTGTACATGAACCCACCAACTCTCACTTAACTCGTTGGAAGTGTCATTGGCGCCTGCACTGAGCTGGAGGGTTACCGCACCTCATCTCTGCACTTTACCCTGCATTGTTAAGGAAGGCTTTGCCTCTGTCTTAAACTTTTGTCTCTCAGGTCTCACCTCTCATAAATGTTTCACAGGCATCAGACTATGACATCTACATTCCAAATACAAAAGTCCCCAGAGCTTAGAAACTGATCTTATTTTATTCCGGGAGGGGTGTGACTATTTTCCTTGTAGCACTAGAAGAGAAAGTCTTGAAAGTACGTATTTAAAAAATGCACCGAATTCTCCACAACAATTGGCTGACAATGTCTTCCATGACTCACATAAAAACTCCACTGAGGCTTTCTCTAGGGCAGGGGTGCCCACAAGGTCGATCGCGATCTACCAGTCGATCGCGTAGCGATCACTGGTAGATCGCCATGTCCTCTCCTCCCGCCGCTTCTCTGGATCCCCGCTGCTCTCCCCAGCGGGGATCCGAGAAGAAGTGAAGGAACTGGCAGCGGGGGAGGACGGAGCCGCTGTCACAGAACTAATGCAGAGCGGGACTCGGTGCCATTGACTTCAATGCACCGCCACGCCCCCTCCCGCCCCTAAATGCAGGTGTTTTTTCGTTGGTAGATCTCAATGAGCTCATCATTTGAATTTCCAGATGAAAAATAGTGGGCACCCCTGCTCTAGGGTTGCAATGTTCTTCTTTATTATGAGCCATAAAAATGTGATAAACTTATCCTGCAAAACATGGAATGTGACCAAGTTTGTAGAGGAAAAAAAAAGCTACTACAAAATTTGGGTGCCAGAATTAAAGCCCAATTCCGAGCACAATAGGTTCAGCAGGGTTGAAGTCCTTGTAGACTCAATTGCCTCAAAAGCCACCTCCTGCCATGCACGTTTTCTTCTACAGTAGGCACATTGTCTTGCTTACATACCAGGATTAGTAGAACTGCTGCTGTACTTCTATGCCACTTATGTGTAAGCACTGCAGGTCTCATCGGTCCCAGCTCTGTTTTCACATTCCAACATTAGTAGAGCTCCCGCTGTACTTCCAGGCCGCTTGCGTTTAAAAAAGAACTATGTGGTAATTGCTTTTCCCCATAGTTCTCCTAAGGGTCACGGGAGGACACAAACTAGCGTCCTCCCGTCACCCTAGGCTCAGTATACCGCGAGCTAGAGCTGTACCCACCCCGTCCGTTCTGCCAGTCATCGCTGAAGGAGAGGGGGGAATCCCTGCAGGGAGCCATGACTGACAGTCACCACTCTCTGCAGGGAGATGATCGAGAAGTGAGCGAGCGACGATATGTGTTCGCTCACTTCCCAATCTATTGAGCCGACCTGTGACAGTTTCATTGTCACACGTCGGCTCGAACTATAAGGATGAGGGAAAATCACCCACCTCATAGTTCTCCTTTAAGCTCTACAGGTCTCATAGACCCCAGCGCTACTTTTACAAGCCGGGAGTAGTAGAGCTCCCACTGTATTTCCAGGCCACTCGGGAGTAAAAGCTGCAGGTCTCATAGAATCCACCTCTACGGTCCTGTCTCTTTTCCTCCCTCCCCTCCTGGCAATTCACTGAGCAGAGGGATGACATGACCATAGTACTAGGGTCTATGAAACCTGCAGCATTTACACGCAAGTCGCCTGGAAGAATGGCTCTACTAATCATGGCGTGTAATTGTAGCGCTGGAGTCTATAAGACCTACAGCACTTATACCCGTGTGGCCCGGAAGTACAGTGGGAGCTCTATTAATCCTGCTATGTAAAAATAGGGTCTATGAAACCTGCAGCACTTACAGCCGAGTGTAAGGAGGAGCTCTACTAATTCCTATAACGCTGGGATCTATGAGACCTGCAGCACTTACATCCCAGGGACTGCAGAAGCTCCACTAATCCCTACATGTTAATGTAGCACTGAAGTCTATGAGTGGCCCAGAAGTACAGCGGAGTCTATACTAATTCCAGCATTGCCTCATGCAGAAGAAGGCTCTCGTCACAAGAAGTGGCTTTTGAGAAATTAAAGTTTTTGGAGGGGATGCTGTGTGGACGGTAATGCTCTCAACAAAAACTAACTGAAGCAACTTAAAATGGAATGGAAGGACAGCTAAAACCAACAGAGCTGGAACAGCAGATATATGGATGGCAAACTGGGACTGTGGTCTATCCGGCTGGCATACTCAGTAATCCATGGAGTTGTCACATGTCAAGCAGAAGTTCTAGCCTTCCCTTTTCTTTTAAAGAGGGGCTTTGTTGTCTGTGTCCCTAGAGGTTTTTTTCACTTCCTGTCCTGGTGACAACACCAAGTCCCAGACAGCAGTACATGCCTGACAGAGATTTTAACCCTTATGCTCTTTATTCAGTGTTAATGAGGAACTGATCTTTGGATGATGTGGCCAAACAAAGGCAGGCAGAGGGTAAAGGACTAGTCACCAGGATTGCCTGTGGTCTGTGGACTCCCTGCAGCTGATCCTTCCCCCATTACTGACTTAACATGCCTTGTTCTGCTCTGTGTATCTGTGTTGGAGGCGGCCATCTTGATAAGGAGCCTCCAGCAAGGAGAACAGTGAGCCGCACAGTAGTGATATCAGCAAATCTCACTCCGAATCATGTGAGACTGGAGGCAGCAGTGCCTTAGAGCCTTGGCTCTCAACTGGTGGGTCTTGTTTAGTGGGTTGACGCATGCTTTCCACCTTTCTAGGCGAGAGGCTCCTCAGCCTCCCCCTAGCGCAGCACTGCCAGTTCTCGCACCAAGCAGACATTCAAAATATGCTGCCCGGTACCGAGTGTCAGCTGGAGGTGGGATGGGATGGGGCTATGGCCGTGAGGGAGCTCCATCCATACCTCCATTGCTTACTGCTCCCTTTTTGGAGTGTGTGAGAGTGTCTGTGAATGTGTGAGATTGTGTCTGTGGTTGTGTGGTTGTGTATGTATGTCAATGTTTTTGAGGGTCTATTCACACTAGTACAGGGTTTTAATCGCATAGCACCATGTGATTAACGCATTGTACCACGCAATCACACCTACCGTGCATTCTGGTGTGAGAAGTGTGTTGGGTTGCCATTCATTTGAATGGTACCCCAAACGCACCTCGCACACACAGCTTGTATACCCGCACGGGAACGCGCGGTACCCTAATTCCGTTGCAGTGCGAACTGGGTCACAACTTAATAACCAAGGACAATTGTGGGTCCTGAGGTTACACAGGATGAGAACTACTGCCTTAGATGATCTCACACTGCACATATACAGGTATGAGGTACAGGAGTGCCTGGGCAGCCTCACATATCAGGATGTGCTGTTACATTTTAGGATTAATTCAAGATAAAAGGTAAAAATGTAAATCAACTTTTGGGCATCAGGTCCAACATAAGGGAAACATTTAGATGTAGTTCAATGCCACCTGGGGTCCATGTTTGAGCTACAGGACCTCCTATCAGTGCCCTCAACCGCTCTCTCAATGTTGAATGTGTGCAACCTAATTCCTCACCCGTTCCTGATGCCCTCATGTGGGTTTGCTCCTCTACAGTCTGACGCATACTGATACTGTTCTGCATTGGGGGCCTGGCACCTGCTATGGCTTTCGGGTTCTGCCCCGAGTCTTCTGTCTTCTACTCTCTCTCTCTCCTTCTCATGTTCCCTCCCTCCTCCTTTTCCTTTGCCCTCGAAACACATCTGACCAAATATACCACTTTCAGTCAGGGGGGCTTCTTTTGGAGCTCTACAGATCCTATTTAGAAACCGCAATTGTGTGACTTAGATGGCCATGTCTAATTTGTTATTACTTTACGTTTGGGATTTCTTGTATAATATGGTGCTATACGTTTACACTATTGTAATTGTGGACTTTATTATCCTTACTGCCTTTATCGATTCTGTACGCTGTTGAATTGTATCAGTCAATAAAGGCTTAAAAAAAAATATATATATATATATTTCAATTTGAGGCAAAAATGTAGCAGACAGTACGTAAGGAATGAAGGTTCGGTAAAGATGTTGTTTGTAATCGACACCATCAACATGCCTGCAATTGTCTGCGGTCACTGAGGAGATTAATGTTTGGTTGCACCGTGTTTACACAAACACCAAATTCCTTCTACTGTGACTTTGCAAAACCAAAAATATGATATCCTGTAAAACAAGTCTTTTTCTTTTATAGAATATTTATACTGTATATATATATATATATGTATATATATATATATGTATATATATATACACTCAATTTATACAGATATGATTTGTCAACGCCTATGGGTATGTGCACAAATCACCATGAAGCCAGGCAGCTCAGGGACCCCCATAGATTTCACACGGTCTGCTGGGTATATAGTTACATCCTTGTTTTTAAACTGATAGATATTAAATCAAGGTGAAAGATCCGGAGCTTAGCGTCTTCTCCTTCCCGCTTCAACCAGTCGTTGCAGGTTTGGGTGGAACAAGAGTCGGCTGTCAATCAATCTTCCTTATTCTCAACTAACCTTCTGCATACTGGTCTGTTCACTTCAGATTGACTTCGAGGGTAAACACCTCCACTGGGACAACCGACACATTGTTACCCAATATTTAATAAATGGTTCCAGGGCTAAACTGTACACCAGCAAAACGCCCATCAACCTTGTAATAAGGCTTTCAAAGAGAACCTGTCCTATGAGCAGCTGGATTGCAGAGCTTGTATATTGACACTGTGCAAAGGTTCTAAGCGCCTACAGTTTTTTAATTCATGATCCTATAAGTAAAAAAAATCATCACAAAGAGAAAACTGCTCGGACATCGATCTACGTCTGGACACTGAAGGTCGTTATTCAACATTGCTACTTCATCCACTTTAATTACTTATAGCAGTGAACTGCTTCACATCCAAGAGTTCTCTCTTTGTTGATAGGCTCACTTTAAAAAAGTGACATTTTTTTCAAAGGAGATGTGAACCCGAACTGAATCACATGGTGAACAATGGCCAAAATAAAATTAAAAAATGACTTGCTGCCCGGCTTCCTGATACCGGAAATATCGGGCTAGGCATCTGAGCATTTGGACAAGTACTCATACTCGCCCAAATACTCAGTATCGGCACAGATACTGATACTAGTATTGGTATCGGTGCATCCCTACTATCCACATGTTACAACTACTCTAAGATTTGGGTTACAGTTTAGATTTAGCGTTCGTGATGATTTAGAGTAACGTAAAGGTGAACTTCAGTCAGCAATGACATTTTAGTAGTATGTGCACCCCCCTTCTTCCCCGGATAGCAGGGGCCAGCACTCTCCTCTGCTCCCTGTATGTGGATGGGCTACATCCTGTACAATGCATGACCACTGCAGCATTCTACTGTGAGTCTAGGGTGGAGGGGCGGAGCCATGACCTCCTGGGCTCATAGGAAGTGGGTTGACTGACGCTGGATGTCATTCATCCTGGAAGAGGGCTAGTGCTGGATCGGTGAGTGGGTAAGGCTACATTCACATTGGCACTCCTGCGTGTAGATTTATCTAAGGCACTAAAAGTACTCTGGGGGTATAAACAATTTTGTATGCCTTCTCATGTGTTTAGATGTTCCTTCTTTAAAACCGGTTGAGCCGCATTTACATGTGTTTAGCGGAGGTCAAGCCCCTTTCACACGGGCGCCACTTGTTTCGTCTCAGTGAGGATCCCAAACTGAGCCCATGCCAAGTTGGATCAGAACAGAAATGTATGTCACATATGTCCGTTCCATTTTTTCCTCCATCTTGAGGAATAATGGACCCATGTGATCCCTATGGGTGGCTGGATGTAAGTGGGCCTGCTCTGCCTATATCCGCCCACACCTGGCCAGGTAAGTAAAAGCAGGGACGGCTGCACAATTTTGGCTTCAGTCTGATGAACATGAATGGGCCGCAATGTGGGTGGATATAAGCGGAAGCCCTGCCGATTACACCTGGACGTCCATAGGGATACATTGCAGTGCATTTGTGATCCATTAAATAAAAAAACAGAGTGATGGAGCACGCGTGTGAAATGGGCCTTATTCATATGATCGGTGGCTTTTTTTTGCCCAATCTGGGATTGGGCTTCAAAGGGAACTTGTATTCTGTTTTAAAAGTTTTGTCTTAAAGTCGATGCCGCAATTTGTCCGCTATTATGTATTTTATTCAGAAAGAAAATGTCATATATTGGATTGTGTTTCCGCTCATGACTCTGTTTGATTAGGAATAAAGTTTTCTGTTTGCTGCTTCTTTTCCAGACAGATCTTTCTGGTTTATTCCAATGATTCCTCCCCAGCTTCAGCTCCACGGACAGGTCACAGCATTGCATCCCGTTGATTGCGGCTCAGCACTGCACTGCCCACTTGTGGAGCTGCTTAGGTATTGCACTTCAAATCCCTCAGTACCGTCTCAATCCCAAACCCTACAATAGACAGCTGACAAAATAAAGGTGCAGGTATTTTAAAGTTCAGTTTGCATTGTGAATGGAAAAAAATTTGAATGAAAGAGCTAAGAAATGTACTTTTTGCTGTTATTGTAGAAATTCTGCATTGGCCCAGTGCTCAATCAGCTGACCACGTTTTGAAGGCACTGGTCACGTGATCCCTGCAAAAGTATCTAGGAATAGCGACATCAGGTGATGAGTGGAAAAATCTGCTAAAGTCGGTTTCCTGGGATCCTTTGGTGAGGATCATGTGACCAATGCCATGGCACTGGTAACATGAGAGCGCTCCAGAGGTGCGCAAGAAGCCTGTTTTATCAGCTATTTCATTACGGCTTCCATGCACCATGCGGGCTAAATTGTAGTATAACCATGACTATCATTGTCTGTATGACTCAAGTTGAATTGAGCAGGAAGGCACAACCAGTGTGTCCAACTACTAAGCAGAGAGCATAGCGTGTATATGAACATGAATGAATATTGATGCCCCCAGTGTGTGTGTGTGTATATATATACAGGTGAAACTCGAATAATTAGAATATCGTGTAAAGTTCATTTATTTCACTAATGCAACTTAAAAGGTGAAACTAATATATGAGATAGACTCATTACATGCAAAGCAAGATAGTTCAAGCCGTGATTTGTCCTAATTGTGATGATTATGGCTTACAGCTCATGAAAACCCCAAATCCACAATCTCAGAGAATGAGAATATTGTGAAAGGTGCAATATTCTCGGCTCAAAGTGTCCCACTCTAATCAGCTAATTAAGCCATAGCACCTGCAAAGGGTTCCTGAGCCTGTAAATGGTCTCTCACAATGTGGCCATACACTGTACAACCATCGCAAGACCTTAGTCTTGGGATGGTTGTAAAGGGATTAAAAAAACGTACGATCTGCCCATCTTGGACGGGCAGATCGCACTCTCGATCATCGCAAGCCACGCCCCCTGAGGGGCGGGCTTGTGATGATTGTAATGATGGGCGGGCTTATGCTGACTGCAAACGCGCAGTGTGCGCATGCGCACACCGGCCCGTTCGGCAGTTGTCGAACCAGCAGGCCACCAACTCGCCGAGAATCGTACGATTCCCGGCGGATTTTCAAACATACTGGTTCGATGGAAGACGTGCGACCGTACAGTAGAAACGGTCGCATGCCTTCCATACACTGCACGATTCTCGTACGATCGCGGTATTTACCGCGATTCTCGTACGAGAATGGTGCAGTGTATGGGCACCCATAGTCTGGTTCAGTAGGAATCACAATCATGGGAAAGACTGCTGACCTGACAGTTGTGCAGAAAACCATCATTGACACCCTCCATAAGGAGGGAAAGCCTCAAAAGGTAATTGCAATAGAAGTTTTATGTTCCCAAAGTGCCGTATCAAAGCATATCTAGCCTAAATAAAAAGTCTGTCCTGATATCATGATATTGGTCTCCTGAAATTCCCAGAGCTGCCAGTCAAGAGGAGGAGAGAGCAGAATGATGACTTCATCACTGAGGTGCTTCTCCTCCACCATCCAATCACGGGCTTGAAGCAGGCTGCTGACTAGGGATGAGCTTGGAATCAGTCCAAACCTAAGTTCCCCCGAAGCGGTCAGTACCGGTTCAATCAGCTGCGGCCAGTCCCTACAGCTGCACGTAACCAAAGTCTTGGGATACTGGTGACATAATTGACCTTGCATGGCCATATTTGGTCAATAACATTGGCCTAATTTGGCCATGTGCCCATATAAGGTCAATTATGTCACCTGCATCCCAACCCTTCATGCGTAGCTGCAGGGAGAGGAATGCCCTGGCTGGAGGTGATTGGACCAGCAACGACAGGTTCCTTCCAGGTTTGGATGAACTCGAGTTCAGACTGGACCTGAGCTCATCTCTACTGGTGACCACACTATATTGGTTAATGCAGTATAAAATGGTGGGGTCACTGTCATGGCTGTGTTTTTGGGGGGGGAAGGCCTGGATCACAGGACCAGTTGCAAATACCTAACAATCCTCCAGCAGCCTATGTGTCTGTTAGCTAGGTGCAGACTTTGATGTGTCAGAAACTGTCACTTCTATGTCAGGGGTGGGCAAATCCGCCACTCAAGCTGTGCTTTAACTACAAATCCCAACATGCCTCTGGGAGCCATGCCTGTAATTGTCAGTCTTGCAATGCCTTAGGGGACTTGTAGTTCCACAACAGCTGGAAGGTTAGAGTTGCCCACCCCTGGTCTATGTAGTATACGGTGGCTTACCTATAGATCCTTTTAAATGATGTCCAGTTGGGAATCTAGTAAAATGAACTCTGACTCTGTGTGGCCAAAATCGACTTCATAGACGGATTACATGTATACTTTTTATATACTTTTTCTCCTTCTCTGATTGGATGGGAGCCATTCTGTGTCTTCCAGAGAAGTGTTTGTGAATTTCCCTCTTATCTCCCCAGCAGGAAGAATGAAGTCCTCATTTCCCCGCTATCATTCCTGGAGATTTTGGTTGAACTTTTGGGTGATAAGGACAAAGCACGAATGTCGGGTTCAAAAGTTTACCCGAGATGACCGGCGTTCACCTGAGAGTGACAGCGCTGTGATTGATTGGCTGACGGGATTATCCCATCAATGCTAAGTAAGTGAGATGAGGAATAAAGGGACCGGGAACAATGGCAGATAAGAGAAGAGCGATGACTCCGACCATCGGGGACACAATGAGGGTGGAAAGGTAAATGCGAAATCTGAGGACGGACACAATTACTGCGATATCTTCACTGAGCGGTTACAATGTTATAGTGAATGTGTCAGATCATTAAGAGGGACATAAGCACGCAATGCTGCAACAAAATCTCCCTTAACCTAAAGTAAAGTCCGGAAATCACCAGCACTCAGTGACATCTTTCTGCCTTGAGGAAGGGAACCTGCGCGGCCCCGAAACGTCGGTTTATTTGGATGTCTGTGACGCTTTCTGTCCAATAAAAGGGACATATTTATCTTTACTCCTGAGTGCTGGTGATTTCCTGACTTTCCTGTGTTTGCACGGCGCCATCCGTGGTAATTCATCACTACGAGCACTACTTTTTTTAAAATCTGGCCGGGACTGCTGTGGGGAGTGCGGAGGGTCTCTCCATCGACTTTCATTAACTTAAAGTGACTTCCTGCTGTAGGGACTCACCTTAAATGATGTCTCCTAATCCGATCATCTTCTTCTTTCCTGTCCTTTTCAGCTGCCCCTCCAGCGCTGGGTGTGCGTCTCCGATCCAGCGCTGACTCCTCTGTCCTCTCTGATGTCCTACAGTGTCTGTGCGGGTGCACGCTGCTCCATAGACTTACCTTGTGTCTCTCTTATT
>NW_017306615.1:734709-736947 GCF_000935625.1 Nanorana parkeri | reverse complement strand
CTTCAGATGTTTTGACTGGACAGTGGCAGAGACACAGGTATGTATTAACCCTTTTTAAAAGTTTTTAAAAAAAATGTTGTTGCATATATCTCCTGCTTGCTAGCCATACATATATGTAAAAACACGCGAGGGTTTAATAACCCTTTAAAGTCAAAAGTTACATTTATAGATTGAATACATAAATGGGAACTGTGTACCTGTATTTCTGTCCACCCAGTCCTAAAACTGGCACAGCTCTGCCACACAGCGCAGCCCTGCCTAGGACCTGATTTTTCTCTGCTGCAGTTATTTATTACTTACAGGTCTTGTCCCTCCCCCCAGCCTGTGACTGGACAGTGTAAGGAGAAGCAGCAGAATGATAAGCTCATCTTGCTTGTTACACCTCATATCATGTTAGCACAACCTATTGGGCCCTTTTGCTGCCTCTCCTTTTTCCAGTCTGAGCTCTGCATTGTAATTATGTCTAGCCGAGCCGGTCTTATCGTCCAAGCACCCCTGACAGACAGGCCCATGGCCATTTTCTTCAAGCAAAACCTAAACACTGTAGCACTGCGTGGCAATTTTTTTTGGGAGAATACAGAGGAGAGACAGCCAGGAGGATGAACAAGAAGAGACAAGCAAGGGTGAGCAAGGAGAGACAGCCAGGGGAGAGAGCAAGGAGAGACAGCCAGGGGAGAGAGCGAGGAGAGACAGCCAGGGCAGAGAGTGAGGAGAGATAGCCAGGGGCGAGAGCGAGGAGAGACAGCCAGGGGAGAGAGCGAGGAGAGACAGCCAGGGCAGAGAGCGAGGAGAGACAGCCAGGGCACAGAGTGAGGAGAGACAGCCAGGGCAGAGAGTGAGGAGAGATAGCCAGGGGCGAGAGCGAGGAGAGACAGCCAGGGCAGAGAGCGAGGAGAGACAGCCAGGGCAGAGAGTGAGGAGAGACAGCCAGGGGAGAGAGCGAGAAGAGAAAGCCAGGGGAGAGAGCGAGGAGAGACAGCCAGGGGAGAGAGTGAGGAGAGACAGCCAGGGGAGAGAGTGAGATGAGACAGGCAGAAGGATGAGCAAAGAGAGACAGCCAGGAGAGAGCACAAAGAGTGACAACCAGAGGAGAGACAGCCAGAAGATGAGTATGGAAAGACAGCCAGGGGAGAGAGGAGAGTGAACCAGGACTCCATGTACTCAAGTTGAAACACCAGGACCCCCTGGTTGCCCCTGTCCACCTGACATTGTAACATCTTATGTCCGGCTTCTCAAAACCTGGACTGCGTGGGTGAATCACGGGCAGGAGGCAATCCTATGTTGCGGCAGGGGTGATTAGGGTGTGCCTAGGCACAGCTGGAGGGCTGGAGTTTGCCTACCCCTAGATGGTTGGCGCACCTGACAACCTGCATAGGAGACCTTCTGATAAAAATACATTGAGACAGTAGAGTAAATCTATAAGGTTTGTGGAAAATGACTCTACGTCGGCCTTGAGATGATGAGGCGATGGAAGCACTCGGCCGTCTCCCCGTAACGCGTCGGTCGCACTGGAAGATGCCGTGAATCCAGTCCCTCTGCGGAATAAAAAACGTAGGTGATAGTTTATCTGTTATCACAAGGCAAACTGTATGAAAGTTTTGTTAATGCCGATCTAATGGCTGAAGCTTAACAGCAGCCCTTGTGTGCCTAATGGCGTGTGTAATTCATTGTCGCTCTCCTAAGTGCAAACATATTGTAGCTATTGATTTTTTTTTTGCCCAGTTTAATCAATGCTCTGGCGACCAGGAGCCGGGGGGTGTGTGTGGGGCGGGGGAGCTGTGTATTAATAACGCGGCTGTAGCATCTCATGTTGAAAATCTCTGGGCAACCAGCAGAATACAAGCCGGTCCCTGCTGACCTCCAGGGGGGTAGCGTGATAAGGGATGAAGATGGTGTTATGTGTGTGCCAGATGCTGCAACATATGCTACGCTTTCTCTTCTGCTGCTGCCTGTGGCTCGGGACCGCACAGGCACACATAGAAGAATAAGCCACCAAGCCCCAAGTTTAAACGTATTTACTGGGTGAAGACACAAAATATTTGTTTCCTTGAAGGAGATTACAATATGGTGTCCCTACCACAGAATGCAAGCCAATGGAAGGGCCCATTGTGGATGGAAAGCCATTAGGGAGTGGCTCTGCCTTGGTCCAACTGGGGAACCTTGCTCGAAGATAAAGGACTTTGCAGCAAAACCCTTTGAAGCCTATGGGGAGGGGGGGGGGGGGGGCCTGGGGTTTTG
>NW_017306615.1:731773-734649 GCF_000935625.1 Nanorana parkeri | reverse complement strand
TTTGACTCCATCCATTTGTAGGGCTAATGAGCAAGATATTGTACATGCTTACCTTTCTGGCCACCCATGCCTTTGATCTTCACTCTCTTGCCCGAGATACACTGCTTACAATATTGGATAAGAGATGTAATCATGAACAAATGCAGACTCATCATTCCCAGCTCTCTCATTCATTTAAATTGGTTTGCTCACTCTCTGACCTCCAATCAGGCTGAAGACAACCACATATGCTCCTGGGGAAAGGGTCATTGAACAGAGAAGTGGTTCAAGGAATCAGGAAAAAGGGAGGTGGCCATGGCACCCATCAAACTGGTTTTCCCAGTAGATCTGGAGACCCACAATTCCTAGCTCAATCTTGGTTCAGGTGGGCCAATGTGTACCTCTCCTGTAACACCAAAATCCAGTGTAACCATCGCACTCCTGACCAAATAATACCCTTAGAGTCGGGTGGGTGCCAAAGTGACTGCAGATGCCTCTGCAATCCGAGATAAGTGTACGTAAGTATATGTATAAAGTCACTCGCACTCCAATAGAATTTCAAGTCAAAAACAGTCTATTGACTCGATTGCGATCACATCATATAGCGACGTTTCAGAACAACAACGGTTCCTTCTTCAGGCAAGAAGGAAGAAGAAGGAACCGCTGTCGTTCCGAAACGTCGCTATATGATGTGATCGCAATCGAGTCAATAAACCGTTTTTGACTTGAAATTCTATTGGAGTGCGAGTGACTTTTTACATACACTTCTCCTGTAACACCTTCTCTGTCCCACCCAAAGTGCCCAGAGATCCGGTATAGAGTTTCATTTCTAGCAGCTTCCACCCACCATCATACAATAACCGTCACGTAGGATATGACGCTCCCATAGCAAACAACTGCAAGTTTGTAGCAACTTAAGGTATAGGCCTCACACTCTTCTACCATACGTGGTGAAAGTTTCATGTCTGGGGAAAGTTTCATGTCTCCGTCGGGGTTTTCTGTCATAAGATATCGTGGAAAAATAACATTATGTTTAGGGAAGATGATGCTTTTAGTCAACAATCCCTCCAACTGATAAGGGGCCTTAGAACGTAACAGTTTATATTGTATCTGTGCGTGAACGAAATTTAAATATTGACATTCGGGACACGTGGCTCTGTTCACAGACTCCGGGGAACGGCCAGAAATCTGACATTGTGCGTATTACACCGTCTGGAATCATCTCTTTATTTCCTATGTTTATGTTACATAGACCGATCCACCTCAGTCTCTGCTTTATAGATGAAAGGGGTCCATTTATAAATAAAAACATTAGAGCTTCAGCCCTTTTGGGATTTTATGGGGTCATTTTTTGGGGGGGAGCAAAGGAAAGGAGAAGAAGGCAGAGAGGTGCTGAGAGATGGAAATGTTGGCAGCAGCAGCAGCAGCAGCAACAGTGAGCGTAAGAGGGAAGCGTTTCTGGGCCCCCCTTGCAGCTTCCTTCCCCGCTGCCAAAATTATAATCCGATTACATTGCCCTCCCTGCCTGTGTTTGCTTGACTTGTGCAGGGACAGACTTACAGGGAAAACATGTCATTCAAAAGTATTTGACAAAATTTAAATAAAATGTGTTAAAAAAAATAATGGTGGCTGGGAATACTTTGCTGTGGGGCGGCCGAGGCCAGGAACTTTTCCATTACCATGGTAGGAGTTGCAGTGAATAGTTTCTTGAAGGATCAAAACCTTTCTGGATCAGTTCCTCACCAAGTATGGTTCAGGGGTGCCATGCTCTTTACTTACCTCTATGGGAATGTTGGACCATTTGTGAGGTCAGGTACTGATGTTGGAGGAGAAGGCCGGGCTCGCAGTCTCCGCTCTAATTCATCCCAAAGGTGTTCTATGGGGTTGAGGTCAGGACTCTGTGCGGCCAGTCAGGTTCCTCCCCCGCAAACTCCCCCATCCATGTCTTTATGGACCTTGCTTTGTACACTGGTGCGCAGTCATGTTGGAACAGGAAGGGGCCGTCCCCAAACTGTTCCCACAAAGTTGGGAGCATGAAATTGTCCAAAATGTCTTGGTGTGGAGTGTTGGAGCGGTGACTACTTTACAACACACACAGGGACCATGGGGAACAAAAGTAGCCACCCTCCAGAAGGAAGGACAGTGTCAGAGATGATTGGAGGATCTACAGCCGAGTGATACACAAATAAGATACATTGTTGTTAATAGTTAGGGGACTTGAATGTATTTTTAGGATTGAACTCCTGAGTTAAGTGTCACTTTAGGGATGGATGAAGTATTTTAGGGTTACCCTCTCCTATCATACTATATGGGTGTATATTAGTTAGCTCAAAAACTTATTTGTGATACATTTTGTTTTTAAAAGGTATCAGGTAACAGATAATCCATTTTTAGGTGTAAATGAGCTGCTGTCAAAACTTGTGTTCCATTTATATGGATGTTATTGGACCGGCGCCAAGAAGCACATCATCCATTTCTGAGTGCTAATTAGCTTGCACAAAAACTTAAATGTCATTCCTTTTTTGGGGTGTAAATTAGCGAGTACAAAAGCTTGTGTGTGAAGTTTTTGGGGTGTAAATGAGCTAAAACAAAACGTGTGTCATCCAAATTTTTTTTAGGGTGAAAATTGGCTGGCTCGAAATCTTGTGTGATCCAATTTTTGGGTATAAATGGTCTGGCACAAAATTATTTTTTACCATTCTGAAATGTAATTTACATTTTTTTTAATACTAGTTTTAAGTATTTCCTCTGCAATCCGTTCTGAACTTTTCAAAATAATTGATCTTGTTTTGCTTTTACATGATTTCTGAATCAAGTCCTGCTAGGGGGTCTTGTCCTGTTTCACCTAGCAAAATGCCTGAATGTAACAATATATGTTTAAAAAAAAAAAAATATAT